>NW_026988455.1:0-600000 GCF_030222135.1 Aotus nancymaae
AACCCTAACCCTAACCCTAACCCTAACCCTAACCCTAACCCTAACCCTAACCCTAACCCTAACCCTAACCCTAACCCTAACCCTAACCCTAACCCTAACCCTAAACCCTAACCCTAACCCTAACCCTAACCCTAACCCTAACCCTAACCCTAACCCTAACCCTAACCCTTAACCCTAACCCTAACCCTAACCCTAACCCTAACCCTAAACCCTAACCCTAACCCTAACCCTACCCTAACCCTAACCCTAACCCTAACCCTAACCCTAACCCTAAGCCCTAGCCCTAGCCCTAGCCCTAACCCTAACCCTAACCCTAACCCTAACCCTAACCCCTAACCCCAAACCCTAACCCTAACCCCTAACCCTAACCCTAACCCTACCCCTACCCCTACCCCTAACCCTAACCCTACCCTACCCCTAACCCTAACCCTAACCCTAACCCTAACCCTAAACCCTAACCCTAACCCTAACCCTAACCCTAACCCTAAACCCTAACCCTAACCCTAACCCTAACCCTAACCCTAACCCTAACCCTAACCCTAACCCTAACACTAACCCTAACCCTAACCCTAACCCTAACCCTAACCCTAACAACCCTAACCCTAACCCTAACCCTAACCCTAACCCTAACCCTAACCCTAAACCCTAACCCTAACCCTAACCCTAACCCTAACCCTAACCCTAACTCCCTCTCAAATACTCTTTTATACTGAATATAATTACACAGGAAGTACTCTTTTATAAAAAATATACTCCCTCTCAAATACTCTTTTATACTGAATATAATCACACAGGAAGAACTCTTTTATAAAAAATATACTCCCTCTCAATGTACTCCTTTATATTGAATATAATCACACTGGAAGTACTCTTTTATGAAAAATACACTCCCTCTCAAAATACTCTTTAATATTGAATATAATCACACTGGAACTACTCTTTTATTTTTAATATAATCACACAGGAAGTACTCTATTATAAAAAACATAGACCCTCTCACAGTACTCTTTTATATTGAATGTAACCACACTGGATGTACTCTATTATAAAAAATATACTCCCTCTCAATGTACTCTTTTATACTGAATATAATCACACAGGAAGTACCCTTTTATAAAAAACATGCTCCCTCTCAATGTACTCTTTTATACTGAATATAATCACACTGGAAGTACTCTTTTATAAAAAATATACTCCCTCTCAAAAAACTCTTTTATATTGAATATAATCACACTGGAACTACTCTTTTATTTTTAATATAATCACACAGGAAGTACTCTATTATAAAAAACATAAACACTCTCAAAGTAGTCTTTTATATTGAATATAACCACTCTGAAAGTACTCTATTATAAAAAATATACTCCCTCTCAATGTGCTCTTTTATACTGAATATAATCACACAGGAAATACCCTTTTATAAAAAATATACTCCCTCTCAAGGTACTCTTTTATACTGAATATAATGACACAGGAAGTACTCTTTTATAAAAAATATAGACCCTCTCAAAGTACTCTTTTATATTGAATATAATCACGCTGGAAGTACTCTTTTATAAAAAATATACTCCTTCTCAAAGCACTCTTTTATATTGAATACAATCACACTGGAACTACTCTTTTATTTTTAATATAATCACACAGGAAGTACCCTTTAATGAAAAACATAGACCCCCTCAAAGTACTCTTTTATATTGAATATAATCACAGTGGAAATACTCTTTTATAAAAAATATACTCCCTCTCAAAATACTCTTTTATATTGAATATAATCACACTGGAATTACTCTTATATAAAAAATATACTCCCTCTCAAAGTACTCTTTTATATTGAATATAATCACACTGGAAGTACTCTTTTATAAAAAATATACTCCCTCTCAAAGTACTCTTTTATATTGAATATAATCACACTGGAACTACTCTTTTATTTTTAATATAATCACACAGGAAGTACTCTTTTATAAAAAATATTGACCCTCTCATAGTACTCTTTATATTGAATATAATCACACTGGATGTACTCTTTTATAAAAAATATACTCCCACTCAAAGTACATTTTTATACTCTATATAATCACACTGGAAGTACTCTTTTATAAAAAATATACTCCCTCTCAAAGTATTCTTTTATACTGAATATAATCACACAGGAAGTACACTTTTATCAAAAATATACTCCCTCTCAATGTACGCTTTTATATTGAATATAATCACACTGGAAGAACTCTTTTATAAAAAATATACTCCCTCTCAAAGTACTCTTTTATATTGAATATAATCACGCTGGAACTACTCTTTTATTTTTAATATAATCACACAGGGTGTACTCTTTTATAAAAAATATAGACCCTCTCAAAGTACTCTTTTATACTGAATATAATCACACTGGAATTACTCTTTTTTAAAAAATATACTTCCTCTCAAAGTACTCTTTTATATTGAATATAATCACACTGGAACTACTCTTTTATTTTTAATATAATCACACAGGAAGTACTCTATTATAAAAAACATAGACCCTCTCACAGTACTCTTTTATATTGAATGTAACCACACTGGATGTACTCTATTATAAAAAATATACTCCCTCTCAATGTACTCTTTTATACTGAATGTAATCACACAGGAAGTACCCTTTTATAAAAAATACGCTCCCTCTCAATGTACTCTTTTATACTGAATATAATCACACTGGAAGTACTCTTTTATAAAAAATATACTCCCTCTCAAAAAACTCTTTGATATTGAATATAATCACACTGGAACTACTCTTTTATTTTTAATATAATCACACAGGAAGTACTCTATTATAAAAAACATAAGCACTCACAAAGTAGTCTTTTATATTGAATATAACCACTCTGAAAGTACTCTATTATAAAAAATATACTCCCTCTCAATGTGCTCTTTATACTGAATATAATCACACAGGAAATACCCTTTTATAAAAAATATACTCCCTCTCAAGGTACTCTTTTATACTGAATATAATGACACAGGAAGTACTCTTTTATTAAAAATATAGACCCTCTCAAAGTACTCTTTTATATTGAATATAATCACACTGGAAGTACTATTTTATAAAAAATATACTCCCTCTCAAAGCACTCTTTTATATTGAATGCAATCACACTGGAACTACTCTTTTATTTTTAATATAATCACACAGGAAGTACTCTTTAATAAAAAACATAGACCCCCTCAAAGTACTCTTTTATATTGAATATAATCACACTGGAAATACTCTTTTATAAAAAATATACTCCCTCTCAAAATACTCTTTTATATTGAATATAATCACACTGGAATTACTCTTTTATAAAAAATATACTCCCTCTCAAAGTACTCTTTTATATTGAATATAATCACACTGGAAGTACTCTTTTATAAAAAATATACTCCCTCTCAAAGTACTCTTTTATATTGAATATAATCACACTGGAACTACTCTTTTATTTTTAATATAATCACACAGGAAGTACTCTTTTATAAAAAATATAGACCCTCTCATAGTACTCTTTATATTGAATATAATCACACTGGATGTACTCTTTTATAAAAAATATACTCCCTCTCAAAGTACATTTTTATACTGTATATAATCACACTGGAAGTACTCTTTTATAAAAAATATACTCCCTCTCAAAGTATTCTTTTATACTGAATATAATCACACTGTAACTACTCTTTTATTTTTAATATAATCACCCAGGAAGTTCTCTATTATAAAAAACATAGATCCTCTCAAACAAATCTTTTATATTGAATATAACCACACTGGATATACTCTATTATAAAAAATATACTCCCTCTCAATGTACTCTTTTATACTGAATATAATCACAGTGGAAGTACTCTTTTATAAAAAAATATACTCCCTTTCAAAGTACTCTATTATATTGAATATAATCACACTGGAACTACTCTTTTATATTAAATATAATGACACAGGAAGTACTCTTTTATAAAAAATATAGACCCTCTCAAAATACTCTTTTATGCTGAATATAATCACACTGGGAGTACTCTTTTATTAAAAATATACTCCCTCTCAAAGTACTCTTTTATATTGAATATTATCACACTGGAACTACTCTTTTATTTTTAATATAATCACAAAGGAAGTACTCTATTATAAAAAACATAGACATTCTCAAAGTAGTCTTTTCTATTGAATATAACCACTCTGGAAGTACTCTTTTACAAAAAATATACTCCCTCTCAGAGTACTCTTTTATACTGAATATAATCACACAGGAAGTACTCTTTTATAAAAAATATAGACCCTCTCCAAGTACTCTTGTATATTGAATATAATCACGGAGGAAGTACTCTTTATAAAAAATATACTCCCTCTCAAAGTACTCTTTAATATTGAATATAATCACACTGGAACTACTCTTTCATTTTTAATATAATCACACAGGAAGTGCTCTTTTATAAAAAATTTAGACCCTCTCATAGTACTCTTTTATATTGAATATAATCACACTGGAAGTACTCTTTTATAAAAAATATAGACCCTCTCAAAATACTCTTTTATACTGAATATAATCACAATGGAAGTACTCTTTAATAAAAAAAAAACTCCCTATCAAAGTATTCTTTTATACTGAATATAATCACACTGGAACTACGCTTTTATTTTTAATATAATCACCCAGGAAGTTTTCTATTATAAAAAACATAGACCCTCTCAAAGAAATCTTTAATATTGAATATAACCACACTGGATGTACTCTATTATAAAAAATATAATCCCTCTCAATGTACTCTTTTATACTGAATAAAATCACAGTGGAAGTACTCTTTTTTAAAAAAATATACTCCCTTTCAAAGTACTCTATTATATTGAATATAATCACAGTGGAACTACTATTTCATATTAAATATAATCACACAGGAAGTACTCTTTTATAAAAAATATAGACCCTCTCAAAATACTCTTTTATACTGAATATAATCACACTGGAAGTACTCTTTTATTAAAAATATACTCCCTCAAAAAGTACTCTTTTATATTGAATATTATCACACTGGAACTACTCTTTTATTTTTAATATAATCATACAGGAAGTACTCTATTATAAAAAACATAGGCCTTTTCAAAGTAGTCTTTTATATTGAATATAACCACTCTGGAAGTATTCTTTTACAAAAAATATACTCCCTCTCAAAGTACTCTTTTATACTGAATATAATCACACAGGAAGTACTCTTTTATAAAAAATATAGACCCTCTCAAAGTACTCTTGTATATTGAATATAATCACACTGGAAGTAATCTTTTATAAAAAATATACTCCCTCTCAATGTACTCTTTTATACTGAATATAATCACACAGGAAGTTCTCTTTTATAAAAAATATACTCCCTCTCAAATTACTCTTTTATACTGAATATATTCACACAGGAAGTACTCTTTTATAAAAAATATACTCCCTCTCAATGTACTCTTTTATATTGAATATAATCACACTGGAAGTACTCTTTTATAAAAAATATACTCCCTCTCAAAGTACTGTTTTATACTGTATATAATCACACTGGAAGTACTCTTTTATAAAAAATATACTCCCTCTCAAAGTACTCTTTTATACTGAATATAATCACACTGGAACTGCTCTTTTATTATTAATATAATCACCCAGGAAGTTCTCTATTATACAAAACATAGACCCTCTCAAAGTACTCTTTTATATTGAATATAACCACACTGGATGTACTCTTTTATAAAAAATATACTCCCTCTCAATGTACTCTTTTATACTGAATATAATCACACTGGAAGTACTCTTTTTAAAAAAATATACTCCCTCTCAAAGTACTCTATTATATTGAATATAATCACACTGGAACTACCCTTTTATATTTAATATAATCACACAGGAAGTACTCATTTATAAAAAAATAGACCCTCTCAAAATACTCTTTTATACTGAATATAATCACACTGGAAGTACTCTTTTATGAAAAATATACTCCCTCTCAAAGTTCTCTTTTATATTGAATATAATCACACTGGAAGTACTCTTTTATAAAAAATATTCTCCCTCTCAAAATACTCTTTTATACTGTATATAATCACACTGGAAGTACTCTTTTATAAAAAAATATACTCCCTCTCAAAGTACTCTATTACATTGAATATAATCACACTGGAACTACCCTTTTATATTTAATAAAATCACACAGGAAGTACTGTTTTATAAAAAATATAGACCCTCTCAAAATACTCTTTTATACTGAATAAAATCACACTGGAAGTACTCTTTTATAAAAAATATACTCCCTCTCAAAGCACTCTTTTATATTGAATATAATCACACTGGAACTACTCTTTTATTTTTAATATAATCACACAGGAAGTACTCTATTATAAAAAACATACACCTACTCAAATTATTCTTTTATATTGAATATAACCACTCTGGAAGTACTCTATTATAAAAAATATACTCCCTCTCAAAGTACTCTTTTATATTGAATATAATCACACTGGAAGTACTCTTTTATAAAAAATATACATCCTCTCAAAGTACTATTTTATCCTGAATATAATCACACAAGTAGTACTCTTTTATAAAAAATATACTCTCTCTCAAAGTACTCTTTTATACTGAATGTAATCACACAGGAAGTACTCTTTTATAAAAAATATACTCCCTCTCAATGTACTCTTTTTTATTGAATATAATCACACTGGAAGTACTCTTTTATTAAAAATGTACTCCCTCCCTATGTACTCTTTTATATTGAATATAATCACACTGGAAGTACTCTTTTATAAAAAATATACTCCCTCTCAAAGTACTCTTTTATATTGAATATAATCACACTGGAAATACTCTTTTATAAAAAATATACTCCCTCTCAATGTACTCTTTTATACTGAATGTAATCTCACTGGAAGTACTCTTTTATAAAAAATATACTCCTTCTCAAAGTACTCTTTTATATTGAATATAATCACACTGAAAGTACTCTTTTATAAAAAATATACTCCCTCTTAAAATACTCTTTTATTTTGAATATAATCACACTGGAACTACTCTTTTATTTTTAATATAATCACCCAGGAAGTACACTATTATAAAAACATAGATCCACTCCAAGTACTCTTTTATATTGAATATAACCACACTGGATGTATTCTTTATAAAAAATATACTCCCTCTCAATGTACTCTGTTATACTGAATATAATCACACTGGAAGTACTCTTGTATAAAAAACATACTCCCTCTCAAAGTACTCTTTTATACAGAATATAATCACACAGGAAGTACTCTTTTATAAAAAATAGAGACCCTCTCAAAGTACTCTTTTATACTGAATATAATCACACTGGACGTAGTCTTTATTTTGAATATAATCCCACAGGAAGTACTCTTTTATAAAAAATATACTCCCTCTCAAAGCACTCTTTTATATTGAGTATAATCACACTGGATGTACTCTTTTATAAAAAATATACTCCCTCACAAAGTAGTTTTTTATATTGAATACAAGCACACTGGAAGTAATCTTTTTTAACAAATATACTCCCTCTCAAAATAATCTTTTATATTGAATATAATCACACTGGAAGTTCTCTTTTATATAGAATATAATCACACGGGAAGTACTCTTTTATAAAAAATATACTCCCTCTCAAAGTACTCTTTTATATTGAATATAATCACACAGGAACTACTCTTTTAAAAAAATATACTGCCTCTCAAAGTACTCTTTTATACTAAATATAATCACACAGGAACTACTCTTTTATAACAAATATATTCCCTCTCAAAGTACTCCTTTATATTGAATGTAATCAGACAGGAAGTACTCATTTACAAAAAATATACTCCCTCTCAAAGTACTCTGTTATATTGAATACAATCACACAGGAAGTACTTTTTTATAAAAAATGTACTCCCTCTCAAAGTACTCTTTTATATTGAATATAAACTCACAGGAAGTACTCATTTATAAAAAATTTACTACCTCTCAAATTACTCCTTTATATTGAATATAATCACCTTGAAATACTACTTTATATTGAATATAATCCCACAGGAAGTACTCTTTTATAAAAAATATACTCCCTCTCAAAGTACTCTTTTATATTGAATATAATCACACTGTAAGTTCTCTTTAAAAAAAAATATACTCCCTCCAAAAGTACTCTTTTATATTGAATATAATCACATACGAAGTACTATTTTATATTGAATATAATCACACAGGAAGTACTCTTTTATAAAAAATATACTACCTCTCAAAGTATACTTTTATATTCAATATAATGACACAGGAAGTACTCTTTTATAAAAAATATACTCGCTCTCAAAGTACTCTTTTATATTGAAAATAGTCACACTGGAAGTACTCTTTTATAAAATATATACTCCTTCTCAATGTACTCTTTTATATTGAGTATAATTACACTGTAAATACCCTTTTATAAAAAATATACTCCCTCTCAAAGTACTCTTTTATATTGAATATAATCACATAGGAAGTACTCTTTTATACTAAATATAATCACACTGGAAGTACTCCTTTATATTGAATATAATCACACAGGATGTACTCTCTTATAAAAAATATACACCCTCTCAAAGTACTCTTTTATATTGAATATAATCACACTGGAAGTACTCTTTTATAAAAAATATACTCCCTCTTAAAATACTCTTTTATATTGAATATAATCACACTGGAACTACTCTTTTATTTTTAATATAATCACCCAGGAAGTACTCTATTATAAAAAACATAGATCCTCTCAAAGTACTCTTTTATATTGAATATAACCATACTGGATGTATTCTATTATAA
This sequence comes from Aotus nancymaae, assembly GCF_030222135.1. NCBI lineage: Eukaryota > Metazoa > Chordata > Mammalia > Primates > Aotidae > Aotus > Aotus nancymaae. Next base: position 8,829 of record NW_026988455.1, read on the forward strand.
AAAATATACTCCCTCTCAATGTACTCTGTTATACTGAATATAATCACACTGGAAGTACTCTTTTAAAAAAAAAATATACTCCGTCTGTAAGTACTCTTTTATACTGAATATAATCACACAGGAAGTACTCTTTTATAAAAAATATACTCCCTCTCAAAGTACTCTTTTATATTGAATATAATCACACTGGAAGTACTCTTTTATAAAAAATATACTCCCTCTCAAAGTACTCTTTTATACTGAATATAATCACACTGGAAGTACTCTTGTATAAAAAATATACTCCCTCTCAAAGTACTCTTTTATACTGAGTATAATCACACAGGAAGCACTCTTTTATAAAAAATATACTCCCACTCAATGTACTCTTTTATATTGAATATAATCAAACTGAAAATACTGTTTATAAAAAATATACTCCCTCTCAAATTACTCTTTTATATTGAATATAATCACACTGGAACTACTCTATTTTTTTTAATATAATCACACAAGAAGTACCCTTTTATAAAAAAATAGACCCTCTGAAAGTACTCTTTTATACGGAATATAATCACACTGGAAGTACTCTTTTATAAAAAATATACTCCCTCTCATAGGACTCTTTTATATTGAATATAATCACACCGGAACTACTCTTTTATTCTTAATATAATCACACAAGAAGTACTCTATTATAAAAAACATAGACCGTCTCAAAGTAGTCTCTTATATTCAATATAACCACTCTGGATTTTCTCTAATATAAAAAATATACTCCATCTCAATATACTCTTTTTTGCTGAATATAATCAAACAGGAAGTACTCTTTTATATAAAATATACTCCCTCTCAAAGTACTCTTTTATACTGAATATAATCACACTGGAATTATCCTTTCATATTGAATATAATTACACAGGAAATACTGTTTTATAAAAAATATACTCCCTCTAAAAGTACTCTTTGATATTGAATATAATCACACTGGAAATACTTTTTTATATTGAATATAATCACACAGTAAGTACTATTTTATAAAAAATATACTCCCTCTCAAAGTACTCTTTTATATTGAATATAATCACGTTGGACGTAGTCTTTTATTTTGAATATAATCCCACAGGAAGTACTCTTTTCTAAAAAAATATATTCCCTCTCAAAGCACGCTTTATATTGAGTATAATCACACTGGATATACTTTTTTTATAAAAAATATACTCTCTCTCAAAGTAGTTTTTTATATTGAATATAATCACACTGGAAGTAATCTTTTATAAAAAATAAACTCCCTCTCAAAGTAATCTTTTATATTGAATATAATCACACTGGAAGTTCTCTTTTATATAGAATATAATCACACAGGAAATACTCTTTTATAAAAAATATACTCCCTCTCAAAGTACTCTTTTATATTGAATATAATCACACAGGAAGTACTCTTTTATAAAAAATATACTGCCTCTCAAAGTACTCTTTTATACTGAATATAATAACACAGGAAGTACTCTTTTATAAAAAATATATTCCCTCTCAAAGTACTCCTTTATATTGAATGTAATCACACAGGAAGTACTCTTTCATACAAAATATACTCCCTCTCAAAGTACTCTTTTATATTGAATATAATCACACTGGAAACACTATTTTATATTGAATATAATCCCACAGGAAGTACTCTTTTATAAAAAATATACTCCCTCTCAAAGTACTCTTTTATATTGAATATAATCAGACAGAAAATACGCTTTTATAAAAAATATACTCCCTCTCAAAGTACTCCGTGATATTGAATATAATCACACTGGAAGTACTCTTTTATAAAAAATATACTCCCTCTCAAAGTACTCTTTTATATTGAATATAATCACACAGAAAATGCACATTTATAAAAAATATACTCCCTCTAAAAGTACTCTTTTATATTAAATATAACCACATACGAAGTACTCTTTTATACTGAATATAATCACCCAGGAAGTACTCTTTTATAAAAAATATACTCCCTCTCAAAGTACTCTTTTATATTGAATGTAATCTCACTGGAAGTACTCTTTTATCCTGAATATAATCACACAGGAAGCACTCTTTTATAAAAAATATACTCCCTCTAAAATTATTCTTTTATATTGAATATAATCACACAGGATGTACCCTTTTATGAAAAATGTACTTACTCTCAAAATACTCTTTTCATTGAATATAATAACGCACAAAGTACTCTTTTATAAAAAATATACTCCCTCTCAAGGTACTCTTTTATTGTGAATATAATCACACTGGAAGTACTCTTTTATATTGAATATAATCACACGGGATGTAGTCTTTTATTTAGAATATAATCGCAGAGGATGTACTCTTTTATAAAAAATATACTCCCTCTCAAATCACTCCTTAATATTGAATATAATCACACTGGACATAGTCTTTTATTTAGAATATAATCACACAGGAAATACTCTTTCATAAAAAATATACTCCCTCTCAAAGTAATTTTTATATTCAATATAATGACACAGAAAGTACTCTTTTATAAAAAATATACTCCCTCTCAAATTACTCTTTTATATTGAAAATAATCACCCTGGAAGTACTCTTTTATAAAACTTATACGCCTTCTCAATATACTCTTTTATATTGAGTATAATTACACTGGAAATACCATTTTATAAAAAGCATACTCCCTCTCAAAGTACTCTTTTATATTATTTATAATCATATAGGAAGTACTGTTTTATACTAAATATAATCACACTGGAAGTACTTTTTTATATTGAATATAATCACACAGGTTGTACTCTTTCATAAAAAATATACTCGCTCTCATGTACTCTTTTATATTGAATATAATCACACTGGAAGTACTCTTTTATATTGACTATAATCATACAGGAAGTACTCTGTTATAAAAAATAAACTCCCTCTCAAAATTCTCTTTTACATTGAATATAATCACACAGGAAGTACTTCTATATAAAAAATATACTCCCTCACAAAGTACTCTTTTATATTGAATATAATGACACAGGAAATAGTCTTTTATAAAAAATATACTCCCTCTCGATGTACTGTTTTATATTGAAAATAATAACCCTGGAAGTACTCTTTTATAAAAAATATACTCCTTCTCAATATACTCTTTTATATTGAGTATAATTAAACTGCAATTACCCTTTTATAAAAAATATACTCCTTCTCAAAGTACTGTTTTATATTGAATATAATCACATAGGAAGTACTCTTTTATACTAAATATAATCACACTGGAAATTCTCTTTTATATTGAATATAATCACACAGGATGTACTCTTTAATAAAAAATATACTCCCTCTCAAAGTACTCTTTTCTATTGAATATAATCACACTGGAAATACTCTTTCATATTGAATATAATCACACAGGAAGTACTCTGTTATAAAAAATATACGCCCTCACAAATTCTCTTTTATATTGAATATAATCACACAGGAAGTACTTCTTTATAAAAAATAGACTCCCTCACAAAGTGCTCTTTACATTGAATATAATCACACAGGAAGTACCCTTTTATAAAAAATATACTCCCTCTCAAGGTACTGTTTTATATTGAATATAATCAAACACGAAGTACTCTTTTTTAAAAAATATACTCCCTCTCAAAGTACTCTATAATTTTCAATATAATCACACTGTAAGTACTCTTTTATAAAAAATATACTCCCTCCCAAAGTACTCTTTCATATTGAATATAAACACACAGAAAGTACTCATTTATAAAAAATATACTCCCTCTCAAAGTACTCTTTTATATTGAATATAATCACACTGGAAGTACATTTTTATATTGAATATAATCACACAGGAAGTACTCTTTTATAAAAATATACTCCCTCTCAAAGTATTCTTTTATATTGAATGTAATCACACTGGACGTAGTCTTTTATTTTGAATATAATCCCACAGGAAGTACTCTTTTATAAAAAATACACTCCCTCTCAAAGCACTCTTTTATATTGAATATAATGACACTGGAAATACTCTTTTGTATTGAATATAAACGCACGGGAATACTTTTTAATAAAAAATATATTCCCTCTCAAAGTACTCTTTTACATTGAATATAATCAAACTGGACGTAGTCTTTTATTCAGAATATAATCCCACAGGTATTACTCTTTTATAAAAAATATACTCCCTCTCAAATTACTCTTTTATATTGAATATAATCACACTGCAAGTACTCTTTTAAAAAAATATTCTCCCTCTCACTGTACTCTTTTATATTGAATATAATCACAAAGGAAGTACTCTTTTATCAAAAATATACTCCCTCTCAAAGTACTCTTTTATATTGAATATAATCACATAATAAGCACTATTTTACATTGAATGTAATCTCACAGGAAGTACTCTTTTATAAAAATATACTCCCTCTAAATGTACTCTTTTATATTGAATATAATCACACTGGAACTATTCTTTTATATTGAACATAATCACACAGAATGCACTCTTAAAAAAATATATACTCCCTCTCAAAATACTCTTTTATATTGAATATAATCACACAGGAACTACTCTGTTATAAAAAATATACTCCCTCTCAAAGTTCTCTTTTATATTGAATATAATCACACAGGAAGTTCTTCTTCATAAAAAATCTGCTCCCTCACAAAGTACTCTTTTATATTGAATATAATCACACAGGAAGTACCCTTTTATAAAAAAATAATCCCTCTCAAAGTACTCTTTTATATTGAATATAATCACACATGAAATACTCTTTTATAAAAAATATACTACTTCTCAAAGTACTCTATAATGTTGAATATAATCACACTGGAAGTACTCTTTTATAAAAAATTTACTCCCCCCAAAGTACTCTTTTATATTGAATATAATCACACAGAAAGTACTCTTTTATAAAAAATATACTTCCTCTCAAAGTACTCTTTTATATTGTATATAATCACACTGGAAGTACTTTTTTATATTGAATATATTTACACAGGAACTATTGTTTTATAAAAAATATAATTCCTCTCAAAGTACTCTTTTATATTGAATATAATCCCACTAGAAGTACTCATTTATATTGAACATAATCACACACGACTATTCTTTTATAAAAAAAATACTCCCTCTCAAAGTGCTCTTTTATATTGTACATAATCACCGTGGACGTAATCTCTTATAAAAAAATATTCCCTCACAAAGTACTATGGTATATTCAATATAGTCACACTGGAAGTACGCTTTTATAAAAAATACACTCCCTCTAAAAGTAGTCTTTTATATTGAATGTAATCACACTGGAAGTACTCTTTTATAAAAAATATACTCTCTCTCAATGTACTCTTTTATATGGAATATGATCACAGTGGAAGTGCTCTTTTATAAAAAATATGCCGCCTCTCAAATTACTCTTTTATATTGAATGTAATCACACTGGAAGAACTCTTTTATAAAAATATACTCCCTCTCAAAGTACTCTTTTATATTGAATATAATCACACTGGAATTATCATTTCATATTGAATATAATTACACAGGAAATACTGTTTTATAAAAAATATACTCCCTCTAAACGTACTCTTTGATATTGAATATAATCACACTGGAAATATTTTTTATGTTGAATATAAACACACAGGAATTACTCTTTTATAAAAAATATACTCCCTCTCAAAGTACTCTTTTATATTGAATATAATCACACTGGACGTAGTCTTTATTTTGAATATAATCCCACAGGAATTACTCTTTTATAAAAAATATACTCCCTCTCAAAGCACTCTTTTATATTGAGTATAATCACACTGGATGTACTCTTTTATAAAAAATATACTCCCTCACAAAGTAGTTTTTTATATTGAATATAAGCACACTGGAGGTAATCTTTTTTAAAAAATATACTCCCTCTCAAAATAATCTTTTATATTGAATATAATCACACAGGAAGTTCTCTTTTATATAGAATATAATCACACGGGAAGTACTCTTTTATAAAAAATATACTCCCTCTCAAAGTACTCTTTTATATTGAAAATAATCACACAGGAACTACTCTTTTATAAAAAATATACTGCCTCTCAAAGTACTCTTTTATACTAAATATAATCACACAGGAACTACTCTTTTATAACAAATATATTCCCTCTCAAAGTACTCCTTTATATTGAATGTAATCAGACAGGAAGTACTCATTTATAAAAAATATACTCCCTCTCAAAGTACTCTGTTATATTGAATACAATCACACAGGAAGTACTTTTTTATAAAAAATATACTCCCTCTCAAAGTACTCTTTTATATTGAGTATAAACTCACAGGAAGTACTCATTTATAAAAAATTTACTACCTCTCAAATTACTCCTTTATATTGAATATAATCACACAGGTAATACTACTTTATATTGAATATAATCCCACAGGAAGTACTCTTTTATAAAAAATATACTCCCTCTCAAAGTACTCTTTTATATTGAATATAATCACACTGTAAGTTCTCTTTTAAAAAAAACTATACTCCCTCCAAAAGTACTCTTTTATATTGAATATCATCACATACGAAATACTATTTTATATTGAATATAATCACACAGGAAGTACTCTTTTATAAAAAATATACTACCTCTCAAAGTATACATTTATACTCAATATAATGACACAGGAAGTACTCTTTTATAAAAAATATACTCGCTCTCAAAGTACTCTTTTATATTGAAAATAATCAGCCTGCAACTACTCTTTTATAAAATATATACTCCTTCTCAATGTACTCTTTTATATTGAGTATAATTACACTGGAAATACCCTTTTATAAAAAATATACTCCCTCTCAAAGTACTCTTTTATATTGAATATAATCACATAGGAAGTACTCTTTTATACTAAATATAATCACACTGGAAGTACTCTTTTATATTGAATATAATCACACAGGATGTACTCTTTTATAAAAAATATACTCCCTCTCAAAGTACTCTTTTATATTGAATATAATCACACTGTAAGTACTCTTTTATATTGAATATAATCACACAGGAAGTACTCAGTTATAAAAAATATACTCCCTCTCAAAATTCTCTTTTATATTGAATATAATCACACAGGAAGTACTTTTTTATAAAAAATATTCACCCTCACAAATTACTCTTTTATATTGAATATAATCACACAGGAAGTACTGTTTTATAAAAAGTATCCTCCCTCTCAAAGTACTCTTTTATATTGAAAATAATCACCCTGGAAGTACTCTTTTATAAAAATTATACTCCTTCTCAATGTACTCTTTAATATTGAGTATAATTACACTGCAATTACCCTTTTATAAAAAATATACTCCCTCTCAAAGCACTCTTTTATATTGAATATAATCACACAGGAAGTACTCTTTTCTATTGAATATAATCACACGGGAATACTTTTTAATAAAAAATATACTCCCTCTCAAACTACTCTTTTATATTCAATATAATCACACTGGACGTAGTCTTTTATTCAGAATATAATCCCACAGCAAGTACTCTATTATAAAAAATATACTCCCTCTCAATATACTCTTTTATATTGAATATAATAACACTGGAAATACTCTTTTATAAAAAATATACTCCCTCTCAAAATACTCTTTTATATTGAATATAATCACATATTAAGTAGTCTTTTATACTGAATATAATCACACAGGAATTACTCTTGTATAAAACATATACTCCCTCTCAAAGTACTCTGTTATATTGAATATAATCACAGAGGAAGTACACTTTTATAAAAAATATACTCCCTCTCAAAGTACTATTTTTCATTGAATAAAATCACACTGGAATTAATCTTTTATTTTGAATATAATCTCACAGGAAGTACTCTTTTATAAAAAATATACTCCCTCTAAAAGCACTCTTTTTTATTGAATATAATCACACTGCATGTACTCTTTTATATTGAATATAATCACACAGGAAGTACTCTGTTATAATAAATATACTCCCTCTCAAAGTTCTCTTTTATATTGAATTTAATCACACAGGAAGTACTCTTTTATAAAAAATATACTCCCTCACAACCTACTCTTCTATATTGAATATAATCACACAGGATGTACCCTTTTATAAAAAATATGCTCAGTCTCAAAATACTCTTTTATATTGAATATAATCACACACAAATACTCTTTTATAAAAAATATACTCCCTCTCAAAGTGCTCTTTTATTTAGAATATAATCACACTGGAATTAATCTTTTATTTTGAATATAATCACACAGGAAGTACTCTTTTATAAAAAATATACTCCCTCTCAATGTACTCTTTTATATTGAATATAATCACACTGGAAGTACTCTTTTATAAAAAATATACTCCCTCTAAATATAGTGTTTTATATGGAATATATTAACACTGGAAATACTCTTTTATAAAAAATATACTCCCTCTCAAAATACTCTTTTATATTGAATATAATCACATAGGAAGTACTCTTTTGTATTGAATGTAATCACACAGGAATTAGTCTTGTATGAAACATGTACTCCCTCTAAACGTACTCTTTTATATTGAATATAATCACACTGGAAGTACTCTTCAATGTTGCATATAATCACACTGGATGTACTCTTTTATTAAAAATATACTCCCTCTCAATATACTCTTTTATATTGAATATAATCCCACTGGAAGTACTCTTCTATATTGAATATAATCACACAGGAATTACTCTGTTATAAAAAATATAGTCCCTCTCAAAGTTCTCTTTTATATTGAAAATAATCACACAGGAATTACTTTTTTATACAATATATACTCCCTGACAAAGTACTCTTTTATATTTAATATAATTACACAGGAAATACTCTTTTATATTTAATGTAATCACACTGGATATACTCTTTTATAAAAAATATACTCCCTTTCAAAGTACTCTTTCATACTGAATATAATCACACTAGAAATCCTCTTTTATATGGAATATAATCAAACAGTAATACTCTGTTATATAAAATATACTCCCTCTCAAAGTTCTATTTTATATTGAATATAGTCACACAAGAAGTACTTTTCTATAAAAAAATATACTCCCTCACAAAGTACTCTTTTATTTTGAATATAATCACAGTGGAAGTACTCTTCTATACAAAATATACTCCCTCACAAAGTACTGTTTTATATTGGAAATAATCACACAGGATTCCTCTTTTATAAAAAATATACTCCCTCTCAAAGTAGTTCTTTATTTTGAATATAATCACTCTGGAAATACTCTTTTATATTTAATGTAATCCCACAGGATGTACTCTTATATAAAAAATATTCCGCCTCTCAAAGTACTCTTTTATATTGAGTATAATCACACTGGAAGTACACTTTTATATTGAATATAATCAAAGAGGATGTACTCTTTTATATTGAATATAATCACACAGGAATTACTCTTGTATAAAACATATACTCCCTCTAAAAGTACTCTTTTATATTGAATATAATCACACGGGATGTTCTCTTTTACTAAATTATACTCCCTCTCAATGTACCCTTTTATATTGAATATAATCACACTGGAATTACTCTTTTACGTTGAATATAATCACACAGGAAGTACTCTGTTATGAAAAATATACTCCCTCTCAAAGTACTCTTTTATATTGAATATCATCACACAGGAAGTACTCTTTTATAAAAAATATACTCCCTCTCAAACTACCCTATTATATTGAATATAATCACAGAAAAAGTATTCTTTTATAAAAAAATATACACCCTCTCAAAGTACTTATTTATATTGAATATAATTACACTGGAAATACTCTTTTATATTTAATGTAAAAACACTGGATGTACTCTTTTGTAAAAAATATACTCCCTCTCAAAGTACTCTTTCATACTGTATATAATCACACTGGAAAAACTTTTTATATTGAATATAATCAAACAATAATACTGTGTTATATAAAATATACTCCCTCTCAAATTTCTCTTTTATATTGAATATAGTCATACAAGACGTACTTTTTTATAAAAAATATACTCCCTCACAAAGTACTCTTTTATATTGAATACAATCACACAGGAAGTACCCTTTTATAAAAAATACACTCCCTCTCAAAGTACTCTTTTATATTGAATATAATCACACAGGATGTACTCTTTTTTAAAAAATATACTCCCTCTCATAGTACTATTTTATATTGAATATAATCACACAAAAAGTACTCTTTTATAAAAAATATACTCCCTCTCAAAGTACTCTTTTATTTTGAATACAATCACACTGGAAGTACTCTTTTATAAAAAATATACTCTCTCCCTAAGAACTCTTTCATATTGAGTATAATTACACAGGAAGTACTCTTTTATAAAAAATATACTCCCTCTAAAATTACTCTTTTATATTGAATATAATCACACTGGAAATACTTTTTTATGTTGAATATAATCACACAGGAATTACTCTTTTATAAAAAATCTACTCCCTCTCAAACTACTTTTTTATATTAAATATAATCACACTGGACGTTGTCTTTTATTTTGAATATAATCCCACAGGATGTACTCTTTTATAAAAAATATACTCCCTCTCAAAGTACTCTTTTATATTGAATATAATCACACTGGACATAGTCTTTTATTTTGAATATAATCACACAGGAATTACTCTTTTATAAAAAATACACTCCCTCTCAATGTACTCATTGATATTGAATATAATCACCCCAGAAGTACTCTTTTATAAAAAATATACTCCCTTTCAAAGTACTCATTAATATTAAATATTATCACACTGGAAGTACCCTTTTATATTGAATATAATCAAACAGGAAGTACTCTTTTATAAAAAATGTACTCTCTCTCAAAATACTCTTTTATAATGAATATAATCACACAGGAAGTACTCTTTTAAAAAAATATACTCCCTCTCAAAGTACTCTATTATATTGAATATAATCACAGATGAAGTACTCTTTTATAAAAAACATACTCTCTCCCTAAGAACTCTTTCATATTGAATATAATTACACAGGAAGTACTCTTTTATAAAAAATATACTCCCTCTAAAATTACTCTTTTATATTGAATATAATCACACTGGAAGTACTTTTTTATATTGAATATAATCACACAGGAATTACTCTTTTATAAAAAATATACTCCTTCTCAAAGTACTTTTTTATATTAAATATAATCACACTGGACGTAGTCTTTTATTTTGAATATAATCCCACAGGAAGTACTCTTTTATAAAAAATATACTCCCTCTCAAAGCACTCTTTTATATTGAATATAATCACACTGGAAGTACTCTTTTATGAAAAATATACTCCCTATGAAAGTACTATTTTCTATTGAATATAATCACACTGGAAGTACTCTATTATAAAAATAGACTCCCTCTCAATGTACTCTTTTATATAGAATATAATCACACTGGAATTACTCTTTCATACTGAATATAATTACACAGGAAGTACTCTTTTATAAAAAATATACTCCCTCTAAAAGTACTCTTTCATATTGAATATAATCACACTGGAAATACTTTTTTATGTTGAATATGATCACACAGGATTTACTCTTTTATAAAAAATATACTCCCTCTCAAATTACTCTTTTATATTAAATATAATCACACTGGACGTTGTCTCTTCTTTTGAATATAATCCCACAGGAAGTGCTCTTTTATAAAAAATATACTCCCACTCAAAGCACTCTTTTATATTGAATATAATCGCACTGGACATAGTCTTTTATTTTGAATATAATCACACAGGAATTACTCTTTTATAAAAAATATACTCCCTCTCAAACTACTCATTGATATTGAATATAATCACCCCAGAAGTACTCTTTATAAAATATATACTCCCTTTCAAAGTACTCTTTTATATTGAATATTATCACACTGGAATTACTCTTTTATAAAAAAATATACTCCCTCTCAAAGAACTCTTTTATATTGAGAATAATCATACTGGAAGTATCCTTTTATATTGAATATAATCAAACAGGAAGTACTCTTTTATAAAAAATATACTCTCTCTCAAAATACTCTTTTATAATGAATATAATCACACAGGAAGTAGTCTTGTATAAAAAATATACTCCCTCTCAAAGTACTCTTTAATATTGAATGTAATCAATCTGGAAATACTCCTTTATATTGAAATTAAACACACAGATAGCACTCTTTTAAAAAAATATACTCCCTCTCAAAGTACTCTATTATACTGAATATAATCACAGATGAAGTACTCTTTTATAAAAAATATATTCCCTCAAAAATTACTGTTTTATATTATATATAATCACACAGGAAATCCTCTTTTATAAAAAATATACTCCCTCTCAAACTAGTTTTTTTATTTAATATAATCACACTTGAAACACTCTTATATTTAATGTTATCACACAGGATGTACTCTTTAATAAAAAATATACTCCCTCTCAAAGAACTCCTTCATATTGAATATAATCACACTGGAAATCCTCTTTTGTATTGAATATAATCACACAATAAGTACTCTGTTATACAAAATATAGTCCCTCTCAAAGTTCTCTTTTATATTGACTATAATCACATGTGAAGTACTTTTTTATAAAAAATATACTCCCTTACAATGTACTCTTTTATATTGAATATAATCACACAGGAATTACCCTTTTATAAAAAATATACTCACTCTCAAAATACTCTTTTATATTGAATATAAACACACACAATGTACTCTTTTATAAAAAATATACTCACTCTCAAAATACTCCTTTTTTTGAATATAATCACACTGGAAGTAATCATTTATAAAAAATATACTCCTTCTAAAAGTACTCTTTAAATATTGAATATAATCACAGTGGAAGTACTCTTTTATATGGAGTATAATTACACAGGAATTACTCTTTTATAAAAAATTTACTCCCTCTCTAAGCACTCTTTTATATTAAATATAATCACCCTGAAAGTACTCTTTTATAAAAAATATACTCCCTCTCAAAGTACTCTTTTATATTGAATATAATCACACTGGAAATACTATTTTATAAAAAGTATACTCCCTCTCAAAGTACTCTTTTATGTTGAATATAATCACCCTGGAAGTACTCTTTTATAAAAAATATACTCCCTCTCAAAGTACTCTTTTATATTGAATATAATCACACTGGAAGTACTCTTTTATAAAAAATATAATACCTCTCTAAGCACTCTTTTATATTGAATATAATCACACTGGAAGTAATCTTTTATTTTGAATATAATTACACAGGAAGTACTCTTTTATAGCAAATATACTCCCTCTCAAAATACTCTATTATATTGAAAATAATCAAACAGGAAGTACTCTTTTCTAAAAATATACTCCCTCTCAAAGTACTCTTTTATATTGAGTATAATCACACTGGATGTACTCTTTTATAAAAAATATACTCCATCTCAATGTAGTCTTTATATTGAATATAATCAAACTGGAAGTAATCTTTTATAAAAAATATATAGCCTCTCAAAGTAATCTTTTAAATTGATTATAATCACACTGGAAATTCTCTTTTATATTGAATATAATCACACGGGAAGTACGCTTTCATAAAAAATATACTCCCTCTCAAAGTTCTCTTTTTTATTGAATATATTCACACAGGAAGTACTCTTTTATAAAAAATATACTCCCTCTCAAAGTATTCTTTTATATTGAATATAATCACACAGGAAGTACTCTTTTTTAAAAAATATACTCCCTCTCAAAGTACTCTTTTAAGTTGAATATAATCACACTGGAAGTACTATTTTATACTGAATATATTCACCCGGGAGGTACTCTTTTATAAAAAGTATACTCCCTCTCAATGTCCTCTTTTATATTGAGTATAATCACACAGGAAGTACTCTTTTATATAAAATATACTCCATCTCAGAGTTCTCTTTTATACTGAATATAATCACACAGGAAGTACTCTTTTATAAAAATTATGCTCCCTCAGAAACTTCTCTTTTATAATCACACATGAAATATTCCTTTATAAAAAATATACTCCCTCACAAAGTACTCTTTTATATTGCATATAATCAAATTGGATATACTCATTTATATTGAATATAATCACCAAGAAATACTCTTTTATAAAAAATATACTCACTCTCAAAGTTCTGTTTTATATTGAATATAATCACAAAGGAAATACTCTATTATAAAAAAATCCTCCCTCTCAAAGTACTCATTATTTTGAATATAATCACACAAGAAGTACTCTTTTATAAAAAACATACTCTGTCTCAGTACTCTTTATTTTTGAATATAATCACACTGGATGTACTCTTTTATAAAAAATATACTCCCTCTCAAAGTAGTCTTTTACAGTGAATATAATCACACTGGAAGTACTCTTTTATATTGAATATAATCACACGGGAAGTACTCATTTATAAAAAATATACTCACACTCAAGCTAGTGTTTTATATTGAAAATAATCACAAAGGAAATACTCTTTTATAAAAAATATCCTCCCTCTCAAAGTACTCATTATTTTGAATATAATCACACAGGAAGTACTCTTTTATAAATAATATACTCCCTCTCAAAGTACACTTTTATATTGAATATAATCACACAGGAAGTACTTTTTATAAAAAATATACTCCCTCTCAATGTACGCTTTTATACTGAACATAGTCGCACAGAATGTACACTTTTGTAAAAAATATATTCCCTCTCACAGTACTCTTTCATATGGAATATAATCACATGGGATGTCCTCATTTATATAAAATATAATCCCACTAAAACTAGTCTTTTACATTGAATATAATCACACTGGAAGTACTCTTTAAACTGAATATAATCACACAGGAAGTACCCTTTTATAGAAAATATATTCCCTCTCAAAGTACTCTTTTATATTGAATATAATCACACAGGAAGCACTGTTTTATAAAAAATACACCCCCTCTCTAAGTACTCTTTTTGTTGAATATAATCACACTGGAAGTAATCTTTAATTTTGAATATAATGACACAGGATGTACTCTTTTATAAAAAATATACTCCCTCTCAAAGTACTCTTTTATATTGAATATAATCACACAAGCAGTACTCTTTTATAAAAAATATACTCTCTCTCAAAGTACTCTTTTATATTGAATATAATCACACACGAAGTATTCTTTTTTAAAAAATATACTCCCTCACAAAGTACTCTTTTATATTGAATATAATCAAACTGGAAATACTCTTTTATATTTAATATAATCACCCAGAACTTACTTTTTATAAAAAATATTCTCCCACTCAAAATACACTTTTATATTGAACAAAATCACAATGGAAGTACTCTTTTATAAAAAATATACTCCCTCTAAAAGTACTCTTTTATATTGAATATAATCACCATGCAAGAACTCTTTTGTAAAAAACATACTTCCTCACAATGTACCCTTTTATATTGAATATAATCACACAGAAAATACTTTTTACAAAAATATACTTCCTCTAAACGTACGCTTTTATAATGAATGCAATCAAACAGGAAGTACACTTTTATATTGAATATAATCACACAGGATGTACTCTTTTCTAAAAAATATACTCCCTCTCAAAGTGCTCTTTATATTGAATATAATCACCCAGGTCGCACTCTTTTATATAAAATATACTCCAGCTCAAAGTAGTCTTTAGAGCACTTAAAGCGGGGACAGTTTTAGCTGTGTAATTTGAAAAACTTGCCTCTAAGTACATAGGTGATGAAGTAAGTACGGGGGAACTGCGTCCACTTGCATTGAGCATTCTTTCATTGAGAAAGGATTTGGTTATATTTTCAATCTTTAGAACTGATTCTCATTCTTGTCAATCAACTGTGAAATTTCTGTGTTAATTTCTAGCAGAGGTCATAGAGTTAGTCCAAAATCGTAGTTGTATGAAAGTTCAGGTTGACAAGTATACTCAAAATCCCAGGCACTGAGCTGAAAAAGGGGTCATTTCACAGCGGGCCTTACGTCCCACAGAAACCGCTGTGCAACAGTCGAGAAACAGATACAGAAAGCGACTGGCCTAAGGCTTGTCACTTGAATGTGAGTGGCTGAATGAGTGGCGGATGGTTGGAAATGAAATCCAAATCTCCTGACCTCTAATTTCAGAGGGTGCAGTGCCTCCCCAATGCCCAATTTTAGAGTTAAATGTCTTAGCAAGAGCTTCACTGCATGGAAGTCACCCTGAAAAGACATTGGATTCCATCCGCACAGTCATTGCCCCCCGGTCTCTAATGAGAATTTGCCCAGTTAAAGTTGTAACATTGGGTTTAACCTGAGAGATCTTGACTTTCAGCCTGTAACTTTTGAAAAGGGTTCATGTACTAAGGAGTTCCTGCCACAAAGTAAGAGTCAAGGACCCTCTTCAGCAAAGAGGAGCTGGCCTTAGTGGTAAATGGAAAATGAGCTCCTTTAAATCACCGCTCTGTCACCAATCATTAAGAAAACATTCTAAGAACATACATGTATCGTGTTTTTAGGAAGGCTCGGATTTATGCAGGGTTCTGAGTAACATGCTACCACAGGAAGGTGGAGGTCATGCTCAGCCCTAGAGACAGACACACACATACAAACACACACACAGAAACTTTAGACACACAACTGGTAGTGTCAAGCCAAAGACTTAGTAGTATGAGGAGGGCACTGAACCCATCCATGCTCCAAAGAAGGAGAGACCATTCCCTAATTCACACGTGCATTCTCCCTCCTTCTCCCCCAAACCTGCCACCCCGTCAAGCCCCCGCATTATTACATAGAATGCAATTAGGCAGCGCTATCAGGTTACAGAATTGTCAACGATGCTCTCATTGAAACAACAGCACAGTCAAAGAGACCGCATGCTAGCATATGAAATGCGATCAACTCTTTCAGACATGGCTCATGATGAACGTAGCTACACAAGGTGGACTGCAGCTGTGCTGCGCACCGTGCCTAACTGAGAGAATGGCTACCTACCAAAGGGCTTCACACTCTCATTTCACCCTCAGAGGCAGAAAAGAGCACTGTGAAGGACTCATGGGTCTCCCACGCTCTCTGCAAAGGACTCCCATTTCTCCTGCGGACCAAAAGTAACAACAAAAGTAGCTTTTTATCTGCAGAGCACACAACCTTTGGGAAATACACAGCTTTAAGTGTTGTAAAGCACTTAAAGCGGGGACAGTTTCAGCTGTGTTATTTGAAAAACTTGCCTCTAAGTGCATAGGTGATGAAGAAAGAACGGGGGAACTGCGTCCACTTGCGTTGAGCATTCTTTCAGTGAGAAAGGATTTGGTTATATTTTCACGCTTTAGAATTGATTCTCATTCTTGTCAATCAACTGTGCAATTTCTGTGTTGATTTCTAGCAGAGGTCATAGAGTTAGTCCAAAATCGTAGGTGTATATAAGTCCAGGTTGACAAGTATACTCAAAATTCCAGTCACTGAGCTGAAAAAGGGGTCATTTCCTAGCGGGCCTTACGTCCCACAGAAACCGCTGTGCAACAGTCGAGAAACAGATACAGAAAGCGACTGGCCTAAGGCTTGTCACTTGAATGTGAGTGGCTGAATGAGTGGCGGATGGTTGGAAATGAAATCCAAATCTCCTGACCTCTAATTTCAGAGGGTGCAGTGCCTCCCCAATGCCCAATTTTAGAGTTAAATGTCTTAGCAAGAGCTTCACTGCATGGAAGTCACCCTGAAAAGACATTGGATTCCATCCGCACAGTCTTTGCCCACCGGTCTCTAATGAGAATTTGCCCAGTTAAAGTTGTAACACTGGGTTTAACCTGACAGATCTTGACTTTCAGCCTGTAACCTTTGAAAAGTGTTGATATACTTAGGAGTTACTGCCACAAAGTAAGAGTCAAGGACCCTCTTCAGCAAAGAGGAGCTGGCCTTAGTGGTAAATGGAAAATGAGCTCCTTTAAATCACCGCTCTGTCACCAATCATTAAGAAAACTTTCTAAGAACATACATGTATCGTGTTTTTAGGAGGGCTGGGATTTATGCAAGGTTCTGAGTAACATGCTACCTCAGGAAGGTGGACGTCCTGCTCAGCCCTAGAGACAGACACACACATACAAACACACACACAGAAACTTTAGACACACAACTGGTAGTGTCAAGCCAAAGACTTAGTAGTATGAGGAGGGCACTGAACCCATCCATGCTCCAAAGAAGGAGAGAACTTTCCCTAATTCACACGTGCATTCTCCCTCCTTCTCCCCCAAACCTGCCACCCCCTCAAGCCCCCGCATTTTTACATGCAATGCAATTAGGCAGCGCTATCAGGTTACAGAATTGTCAACGATGCTCTCATTGAAACAACAGCACAGTCAAAGAGACCGCATGCTAGCATATGAAATGCGATCAACTCTTTCAGACATGGCTCATGATGAACGTAGCCACACAAGAAGGGCTGCAGCTGTGCTGTGCACCGTGCCTAACTGAGAGAATGGCTACCTACCAAAGGGCTTCACACTCTTATTTCACCCTCAGAGGCAGAAAAGAGGACTGCAAAGGACTCATGGGTCTCCCACACTCTCTGCAAAGGACTCCCAGTTCTCCTGCGGACCAAAAGTAACAACAAAAGTAGCTTTTTATCTGCAGAGCACACAACTTTTGGGAAATACACAGCTAAAACTGTCCCCGCTTTAAGTACTGTAAAGCACTTAAAAATTTGAAAAACTTGCCTCTAAGTGCATATGTGATGAAGTAAGAACGGGGGAACTGCTTCCACTTGCGTTGAGCATTCTTTCAGTGAGAAAGGATTTGGTTATATTTTCACTCTTTAGGACTGATTCTCATTCTTGTCAATCAACTGTGAAATTTCTGTGTTAATTTCTAGCAGAGGTCATAGAGTTAGTCCAAAATCGTAGGTGTATATAAGTCCAGGTTGACAAGTATACTCAAAATCCCAGGAACTGAGCTGAAAAAGGGGTCATTTCCCAGCGGGCCTTACGTCCCACAGAAACCGCTGTGCAACAGTCGAGAAACAGATACAGAAAGCGACTGGCCTAAGGCTTGTCACTTGAATGTGAGTGGCTGAATGAGTGGCGGATGGTTGGAAATGAAATCCAAATCTCCTGACCTCTAATTTCAGAGGGTGCAGTGCCTCCCCAATGCCCAATTTTAGAGTTAAATGTCTTAGCAAGAGCTTCACTGCATGGAAGTCACCCTGAAAAGACATTGGATTCCATCCGCACAGTCATTGCCCCCCGGTCTCTAATGAGAATTTGCCCAGTTAAAGTTGTAACATTGGGTTTAACCTGACAGATCTTGGCTTTCAGCCTGTAACTTTTGAAAAGGGTTGATATACTTAGGAGTTCCTGCCACAAAGTAAGAGTCAAGGATCCTCTACAGCAAAGAGGAGCAGGCCTTAGTGGTAAATGGAAAATGAGCTCCTTTAAATCACCGCTCTGTCACCAATCATTAAGAAAATTTTCTAAGAACATACATGTATCGTGTTTTTAGGAGGGCTGGGATTTATGCAAGGTTCTGAGTAACATGGTACCACAGGAAGGTGGAGGTCCTGCTCAGCCCTACAGACAGACACACACATACGAACACACAAACAGAAACTTTAGACACACAACTGGTAGTGTCAAGCCAAAGACTTAGTAGTATGAGGAGGGCACTGAACCCATCCATGCTCCAAAGAAGGAGAGACCTTTCCCTAATTCACGCGTGCATTCTCCCTCCTTCTCCCCCAAACCTGCCTCCTCCTCAAGCCCCCGCATTATTACATATAATACAATTAGGCAGCGCTATCAGGTTACAGAATTGTCAACGATGCTCTCATTGAAACAACAGCACAGTCAAAGAGACCGCATGCTAGCATATGAAATATGATCAACTCTTTCATTCATGGCTCATGATGAACGTAGCCACACAAGGAGGTCTGCAGCCGTGCTGCGCACCGCGCCTAACTGAGAGAATGGCTACCTACCAAAGGGCTTCACACTCTCATTTCACCCTCAGAGGCAAAAAAGAGGACTGCAAAGCACTCATGGGTCTCCCACGCTCTCTGCAAAGATTCCCATTTCTCCTGCGGACCAAAAGTAACAACAAAAGTAGATTTTATCTGCAGAGCACACAACTTTTGGGAAATACACAGCTAAAACTGTCCCCGCTTTAAGTGCTGTAAAGTGTAAAGTGTAAAGTGCTTTACAGCACTTATAGCGGGGACAGTTTTAGCTGTGTAATTTGAGAAACTTGCCTCAAAGTGCATAGGTGATGAAGTAAGAACGTGGGAACTGCGTCCACTTGCGTTGAGCATCTTTCAGTGAGAAAGGATTTGGTTATATTTTCACTCTTTAGAACTGATTCTCATTCTTGTCAATCAACTGTGCAATTTCTGTGTTGATTTCCAGCAAAGGTCATAGAGTTAGTCCAAAATCGTAGGTGTATATAAGTCCAGGTTGACAAGTATACTCAAAATCCCAGGAACTGAACTAAAAAGGGGTCATTTCCCAGCGGGCCTTACGTCCCACAGAAACCGCTGTGCAACAGTCCAGAAACAGATACAGAAAGCGACTGGCCTAAGGCTTGTCACTTGAATGTGAGTGGCTGAATGAGTGGCGGATGGTTGGAAATGAAATCCAAATCTCCTGACCTCTAATTTCAGAGGGTGCAGTGCCTCCCCAATGCCCAATTTTAGAGTTAAATGCCTTAGCAAGAGCTTCACTGCATGGAAGTCACCCTGAAAAGACATTGGATTCCATCCGCACAGTCATTGCCCCCCGGTCTCTAATGAGAATTTGCCCAGTTAAAGTTGTAACATTGGGTTTAACCTGAGAGATCTTGACTTTCAGCCTGTAACTTTTGAAAAGGGTTGATATACTTAGGAGTTCCTGCCACAAAGTAAGAGTCAAGGACCCTCTTCAGCAAAGAGGAGCTGGCCTTAGTGGTAAATGGAAAACGAGCTCCTTTAAATCACCGCTCTGTCACCAGTCATTAAGAAAACTTTCTAAGAACATACATGTATCGTGTTTTTAGGAGGGCTGGGATTTATGCAAGGTTCTGAGTAACATGCTACCACAGGAAGGTGGAGGTCCTGCTCAGCCCTAGAGACAGACACACACATACAAACACACACACAGAAACTTTAGACACACAACTGGTAGTGTCAAACCAAAGCCTTTGTCGTATGAGGAGGGCACTGAACCCATCCATGCTCCAAAGAAGGAGAGACCTTTCCCTAATTCACACGTGCATTCTCCCTCCTTCTCCCCCAAACCTGCCTCCTCCTCAAGCCCCCGCCTTATTACATAGAATACAACTAGGCAGCGCTATCAGGTTACAGAGTTGTCAACGATGCTCTCATTGAAACAACAGCACAGTCAAAGAGACCGCATGCTAGCATATGAAATGCGATCAACTCTTTCAGACATGGCTCATGATGAACGTAGCCATACAAGGAGGACTTCAGCTGTGCTGCGCACCGCGCCTAACTGAGAGAATGGCTACCTACCAAAGGGCTTCACACTCTCATTTCACCCTCAGAGGCAGAAAAGAGGACTGCAAAGGACTCATGGGTCTCCCACGCTCTCTGCAAAGGACTCCCGTTTCTCCTGCGGACCAAAAGTAACAACAAAAGTAGCTTTTTATCTGCAGAGCACACAACTTTTGGGAAATACACAGCTAAAACTGTCCCCGCTTTACAGCACTTAAAGCAGTGACAGTTTTACCTGTGTAATTTGAAAAACTTGCCTCTAAGTGCATAGGTGATGAAGGAAGAACGGGGGAACTGCGTCCACTTGCGTTGAGCATTGTTTCAGTGAGAAAGGTTTTGGTTATATTTTCACTCTTTAGAACTGATTCTCATTCTTGTCAATCAACTGTGAAATTTCTGTATTAATTTCTAGCAGAGGTCATAGAGTTCGTCCAAAATCGTAGGTGCATACAAGTCCAGGTTGGCAAGTATACTCAAAATCCCAGGCACTGAGATGAAAAAGGGGTCATTTTCCAGTGGGCCTTACGTTCCACAGAAACCACAGTGCACCAGTCGAGAAACAGATACAGAAAGCGACTGGCCTAAGGCTTGTCACTTGAATGTGAGAGGCTGAATGAGTGGTGGATTGTTGGAAATGAAATCCAAATCTCCTGACCTCTAATTTCAGAGGGTGCAGTGCCTCCCCAATGCCCAATTTTAGAGTTAAATGTCTTAGCAAGAGCTTCACTGCATGGAAGTCACCCTGAAAAGACATTGGATTCCATCCACACAGTCATTGCCCCCCGATCTCTAATGAGAATTTGCCCAGTTAAAGTTGTAACATTGGGTTTAACCTGAGAGATCTTGGCTTTCAGCCTGTAACTTTTGAAAAGGGTTGATATACTTAGGAGTTCCTGCCACAAAGTAAGAGTCAAGGACCCTCTTCAGCAAAGAGGAGCTGGCCTTAGTGGTAAATGGAAAATGAGCTCCTTTAAATCACCGCTCTGTCACCAGTCATTAAGAAAACTTTCTAAGAACATACATGTATCTTGCTTTTAGGAGGGCTGGGATTTATGCAAGGTTCTGAGTAACATGCTACCACAGGAAGGTGGAGGTCCTGCTCAGCCCTAGAGACAGGCACACACATACAAACACACACACAGAAACTTTAGACACACAACTGGTAGTGTCAAGCCAAAGAATTAGCAGTATGAGGAGGGCACTGAACCCATCCATGCTCCAAAGAAGGAGAGACCTTTCCCTAATTCACACGTGCATTCTCCCTCCTTCTCCCCCAAACCTGCCTCCTCCTCAAGCCCCCTCATTATTACATACAATACAATTAGGCAGCGCTATCAGGTTACAGAATTGTCAACGATGCTCTCATTGAAACAACAGCACAATCAAAGAGACCGCATGCTAGCATATGAAATGCGATCAACTCTTTCAGACATGGCTCATGATGAACGTAGCCACACAAGGAGGACTGCAGCTGTGCTTAGCACCGCGCCTAACTGACAGAATGGCTACCTACCAAAGGGCTTCACACTCTCATTTCACCCTCAGAGGCAGAAAAGAGGACTGCAAAGGACTCATGGGTCTCCCACGCTCTCTGCAAAGGACTCCCATTTCTCCTGTGGACCAAAAGTAACAACAAAAGTAGCTTTTTATCTGCATAGCAAACAACTTTTGGAAAATACACAGCTAAAACTTTCCCCTCTTTAAGTGGTTTACAGTACTTAAAGCGGGGAAAGTTTTAGCTGTGTAATTTGAAAAACTTGCCTCTAAGTGCATAGGTGATGAAGCAAGAACGGGGGAACTGCGTCCACTTGCATTGAGCATTCCTTCAGTGAGAAAGGATTTGGTTATATTTTCACTCTTTAGAACTGATTCTCATTCTTGTCAATCAACTGTGTAATTTCTGTGTTAATTTCTAGCAGATGTCATAGAGTTCGCCCAAATTCGTAGGTGTATATATGTCCAGGTTAACAAATATACTCAAAATCCCAGGCACTGAGCTGAAAAAGGGGTCATTTCCCAGCGGGCCTTACGTCCCACAGAAACCGCTGTGCAACAGTCGAGAAACAGATACAGAAAGCGACTGGCCTAAGGCTTGTCACTTGAATGTGAGTGGCTGAATGAGTGGCGGATGGTTGGAAATGAAATCCAAATCTCCTGACCTCTAATTTCAGAGGGTGCAGTGCCTCCCCAATGCCCAATTTTAGAGTTAAATGTCTTAGCAAGAGCTTCACTGCATGGAAGTCACCCTGAAAAGACATTGGATTCCATCCGCACAGTCATTGCCCCCCGGTCTCTAATGAGAATTTGCCCAGTTAAAGTTGTAACATTGGGTTTAACCTGAGAGATCTTGACTTTCAGCCTGTAACTTTTGAAAAGGGTTGATATACTTAGGAGTTCCTGCCACAAAGTAAGAGTCAAGGACCCTCTTCAGCAAAGAGGAGCTGGCCTTAGTGGTAAATGGAAAATGAGCTCCTTTAAATCACCGCTCTGTCACCAATCATTAAGAAAACTTTCTAAGAACATACATGTATCGTGTTTTTAGGAGGGCTGGGATTTATGCAAGGTTCTGAGTAACATGCTACCACAGGAAGGTGGAGGTCCTGCTCAGCCCTAGAGACAGACACACACATACAAACACACACACAGAAACTTTAGACACACAACTGGTAGTGTCAAGCCAAAGAATTAGTAGTATGAGGAGGGCACTGAACCCATCCATGCTCCAAAGAAGGAGAGACCTTTCCCTAATTCACACGTGCATTCTCCCTCCTTCTCCCCCAAACCTGCCTCCTCCTCAAGCCCCCGCCTTATTACATAGAATACAACTAGGCAGCGCTATCAGGTTACAGAATTGTCAACGATGCTCTCATTGAAACAACAGCACAGTCAAAGAGACCGCATGCTAGCATATGAAATGCGATCAACTCTTTCAGACATGGCTCATGATGAACGTAGCCACACAAGGGGGACTGCAGCTGTGCTGCGCACCGTGAATAACTGAGAGAATGGCTACCTACCAAAGGGCTTCACACTCTCATTTCACCCTCAGAGGCAGAAAAGAGGACTGCAAAGGACTCATGGGTCTCCCACGCTCTCTGCAAAGGACTCCCGTTTCTCCTGCGGACCAAAAGTAACAACAAAAGTAGCTTTTTATCTGCAGAGCACACAACCTTTGGGAAATACAGAGCTAAAAGTGACCCCGCTTTAAGTGCTGTAATGCACTTAAAGCGGGGACAGTTTTAGCTGTGTAATTTGAAAAACTTGCCTCTAAGTGCATAGGTGATGAAGTAAGAACGGGGGAACTGTGTCCACTTGCGTTGAGCATTCCTTCAGTGAGAAAGGATTTGGTTATATTTTCACTCTTTAGAACTGATTCTCATTCTTGTCAATCAACTGTGTAATTTCTGTGTTAATTTCTAGCAGATGTCATAGAGTTCGCCCAAATTCGTAGGTGTATATATGTCCAGGTTAACAAATATACTCAAAATCCCAGGCACTGAGCTGAAAAAGGGGTCATTTCCCAGCGGGCCTTACGTCCCACAGAAACCGCTGTGCAACAGTCGAGAAACAGATACAGAAAGCGACTGGCCTAAGGCTTGTCACTTGAATGTGAGTGGCTGAATGAGTGGCGGATGGTTGGAAATGAAATCCAAATCTCCTGACCTCTAATTTCAGAGGGTGCAGTGCCTCCCCAATGCCCAATTTTAGAGTTAAATGTCTTAGCAAGAGCTTCACTGCATGGAAGTCACCCTGAAAAGACATTGGATTCCATCCGCACAGTCATTGCCCCCCGGTCTCTAATGAGAATTTGCCCAGTTAAAGTTGTAACATTGGGTTTAACCTGAGAGATCTTGACTTTCAGCCTGTAACTTTTGAAAAGGGTTGATATACTTAGGAGTTCCTGCCACAAAGTAAGAGTCAAGGACCCTCTTCAGCAAAGAGGAGCTGGCCTTAGTGGTAAATGGAAAATGAGCTCCTTTAAATCACCGCTCTGTCACCAATCATTAAGAAAACTTTCTAAGAACATACATGTATCGTGTTTTTAGGAGGGCTGGGATTTATGCAAGGTTCTGAGTAACATGCTACCACAGGAAGGTGGAGGTCCTGCTCAGCCCTAGAGACAGACACACACATACAAACACACACACAGAAACTTTAGACACACAACTGGTAGTGTCAAGCCAAAGACTTAGTAGTATGAGGAGGGCACGGAACCCATCCATGCTCCAAAGAAGGAGAGACCTTTCCCTAATTCACACGTGCATTCTCCCTCCTTCTCCCCCAAACCTGCCTCCTCCTCAAGCCCCCGCCTTATTACATAGAATACAACTAGGCAGCGCTATCAGGTTACAGAATTGTCAACGATGCTCTCATTGAAACAACAGCACAGTCAAAGAGACCGCATGCTAGCATATGAAATGCGATCAACTCTTTCAGACATGGCTCATGATGAACGTAGCCACACAAGGGGGACTGCAGCTGTGCTGCGCACCGTGAATAACTGAGAGAATGGCTACCTACCAAAGGGCTTCACACTCTCATTTCACCCTCAGAGGCAGAAAAGAGGACTGCAAAGGACTCATGGGTCTCCCACGCTCTCTGCAAAGGACTCCCATTTCTCCTGCGGACCAAAAGTAACAACAAAAGTAGCTTTTTATCTGCAGAGCACACAACCTTTGGGAAATACAGAGCTAAAAGTGACCCCGCTTTAAGTGCTGTAATGCACTTAAAGCGGGGACAGTTTTAGCTGTGTAATTTGAAAAACTTGCCTCTAAGTGCATAGGTGATGAAGTAAGAACGGGGGAACTGTGTCCACTTGCGTTGAGCATTCTTTCAGTGAGAAAGGATTTGGTTATATTTTCACTCTTTAGAATTGATTCTCATTCTTGTCAATCAACTGTGAAATTTCTGTGTTAATTTCTAGCAGAGGTCATAGCTTTAGTCCAAAATCGTAGGTGTATATATGTCCAGGTTGACAAGTATACTCAAAATCCCCGGCACTGAGCTGAAAAAGGGGTCATTTCCCAGCGGGCCTTACATCCCACAGAAACCGCTGTGCAACAGTCGAGAAACAGATACAGAAAGCGACTGGCCTAAGGCTTGTCACTTGAATGTGAGTGGCTGAATGAGTGGCGGATGGTTGGAAATGAAATCCAAATCTCCTGACCTCTAATTTCAGAGGGTGCAGTGCCTCCCCAATGCCCAATTTTAGAGTTAAATGTCTTAGCAAGTGCTTCACTGCATGGAAGTCACCCTGAAAAGACATTGGATTCCATCCGCACAGTCATTGCCCCCCGGTCTCTAATGAGAATTTGCCCAGTTAAAGTTGTAACATTGGGTTTAACCTGAGAGATCTTGACCTTCAGCCTGTAACTTTTGAAAAGGGTTGATATACTTAGGAGTTCCTGCCACAAAGTAAGAGTCAAGGACCCTCTTCAGCAAAGAGGAGCTGGCCTTAGTGGTAAATGGAAAATGAGCTCCTTTAAATCACCGCTCTGTCACCAATATTTAAGAGAACTTTCTAAGAACATACATGTATCGTGTTTTTAGGAGGGCTGGGATTTATGCAAGGTTCTGAGTAACATGCTACGACAGGAAGGTGGAGGTCCTGCTCAGCCCTAGAGACAGACACACACATACAAACACACACACAGAAACTTTAGACACACAACTGGTAGTGTCAAGCCAAAGACTTAGTAGTATGAGGAGGGCACGGAACCCATCCATGCTCCAAAGAAGGAGAGACCTTTCCCTAATTCACACGTGCATTCTCCCTCCTTCTCCCCCAAACCTGCCACCTCCTCAAGCCCCCGCATTATTACATAGAATACAATTAGGCAGTGCTATCAGGTTACAGAATTGTCAACGATGCTCTCATTGAAACAACAGCACAGTCAAAGAGACCGCATGCTAGCATATGAAATGCGATCAACTCTTTCAGACATGGCTCATGATGAACGTAGCCACACAAGGAGGACTGCAGCTGTGCTGCGCACCGCGCCTAACTGAGAGAATGGCTACCTACCAAAGGGCATCACACTCTCATTTCACCCTCAGAGGCAGAAAAGAGCACTGTGAAGGACTCATGGGTCTCCCACGCTCTCTGCAAAGGACTCCCATGTCTCCTGCGGACCAAAAGTAACACCAAAAGTAGCTTTTTAGCTGTAGAGCACACAACTTTTGGGAAATACACAGCTAAAACTGTCCCCGCTTTAAGTGCTGTAAAGCACTGAAAAATTTGAAAAACTTGCCTCTAAGTGCCTAGGTGATGAAGTAAGAACGGGGGAACTGCATCCAATTGCGTTGAGCATTCTTTCAGTGAGAAAGGATTTGGTTATATTTTCACTCTTTAGAACTGATTCTCATTCTTGTCAATCAACTGTGAAATTTCTGTGTTAATTTCTAGCAGAGGTCATAGAGTTAGTCCAAAATCAAAGGTGTATATAAGTCCAGGTTGACAAGTATACTCAAAATCCCAGTCACTGCGCTGAAAAAGGGGTCATTTCCCAGCGGGCCTTACGTCCCACAGAAACCGCTGTGCAACAGTCCAGAAACAGATACAGAAAGCGACTGGCCTAAGGCTTGTCACTTGAATGTGAGTGGCTGAATGAGTGGCGGATGGTTGGAAATGAAATCCAAATCTCCTGACCTCTAATTTCAGAGGGTGCAGTGCCTCCCCAATGCCCAATTTTAGAGTTAAATGTCTTAGCAAGAGCTTCACTGCATGGAAGTCACCCTGAAAAGACATTGGATTCCATCCGCACAGTCATTGCCCCCCGGTCTCTAATGAGAATTTGCCCAGTTAAAGTTGTAACATTGGGTTTAACCTGAGAGATCTTGACTTTCAGCCTGTAACCTTTGAAAAGGGTTGATATACTTAGGAGTTCCTGCCACAAAGTAAGAGTCAAGGACCCTCTTCAGCAAAGAGGAGCTGGCCTTAGTGGTAAATGGAAAATGAGCTCCTTTAAATCACTGCTCTGTCACCAATCATTAAGAAAACTTTCTAAGAACATACGTGTATCGTGTTTTTAGGAGGGCTGGGATTTATGCAAGGTTCTGAGTAACATGCTACCACAGGAAGGTGGAGGTCCTGCTCAGCCCTAGAGACAGACACACACATACAAACACACACACAGAAACTTTAGACACACAACTGGTAGTGTCAAGCCAAAGACTTAGTAGTATGAGGAGGGCACTGAACCCATCCATCCTCCAAAGAAGGAGAGACCTTTCCCTAATTCACACGTGCATTCTCCCTCCTTCTCCCCCAAACCTGCCTCCTCCTCAAGCCCCCGCATTATTACATAAAATACAATTAGGCAGCGCTATCAGGTTACAGAATTGTCAACGATGCTCTCATTGAAACAACAGCACAGTCAAAGAGACCGCATGCTAGCATATGAAATGCGATCAACTCTTTCAGACATGGCTCATGATGATCGTAGCCACACAAGGAGGACTGCAGCTATGCTGCGCACCGCGCCTAACTGAGAGAATGACTACCTACCAAAAGGCTTCACACTCTCATTTCACCCTCAGAGGCAGAAAAGAGGACTGCAAAGGACTCATGGGTCTCCCACGCTCTCTGCAAAGGACTCCCGTTTCTCCTGCGGACCAAAAGTAACAACAAAAGTAGCTTTTTATCTGCAGAGCACACAACTTTTGGAAAATACACAGCTAAAACTGTGCCCGCTTTAAGTGCTTTACAGCACTTAAAGCGGGGACATTTTTAGCTGTGTAATTTGAAAAACTTGCCTCTAAGTGTATAGATGATTAACTTAGAATGAGGGGACTGTATCCACTTGAGTTGAGCATTCTTTTACTAAGAAAGTATTTGGTTATATTTTAATTCTTTAGAGCTGATTCTCATTCTTGTCAATCAACTCTGTCTTTTCCATGTTAATTACTAGCAGAGGTAATAGAATTATTCCAAATCATAGGTGTATTGAAGTCTCGATTGACAAGTGTTCTTATGAAACCAGGTACTGAACTGAAAAAGTGTTGGTTTCACAGTGAGCTTTAGGGTCCACATAAATCACTGTCCAAAAATCGAAAAACAGAGACAGAAAGTGACTCACCTAACACTCTCAGAAAATGACTCTCAGACTTGGCATGCATCAGAAGACCCTCCCCAGGTTTCTCTGACCCTCAAATTAAAACAGCAATACCAGCTCATCCCTGGTCTCTAGTTCCACAATCCTCAGGCTATAACAGCAGCAGCAGCTCCTTCCTGGTTCTCCAACGCAGTGACTCTCAGACTAGAAAGACATCTCGAAGCCCTCCCCATATCTCTCTTACCCGGGAATTAGAACAGCACCACCAACTCCTCACTGGGTCTTCAGCTATACAATCCTCAAGCTATAAGAGCAGCAGCATCTCATACCTGGATCTCCAGCTCAATGACTCTAAGACTTGGCAGGCATCAAAAGCCCCTCCCCAGTTCTCTCTGACATTCAAATTAGAACAGCAGCATCAGCTCCTCCCTGGTTTCCAGCTCTACAATCTTCAAACTATAACAGCAACACCAGCTCCTTCCTGGATCTCCAGCACAATGACTCTCACAGCTGAAAGGCATCACGACCCCCTCCCCATGACTCTCTGACCCTGGAATTAGAACAGCAGCCCCAGCTCCTCCCTGGGTCTCCAGCTCCACAAACCTCAAGCTGTAACAGCAGCACCAGCTCCTCCCTGCATCTCCAGGTCAATGACTCTCAGACTGGGCTGGCTTCACAAGCCCCTCTACAGGTCTCTCTGACCCTGGAATTAGAACAACAGCACCATCTCCTCCCTGGGTCTCCACCCCACAATCCTCAAGTTATAAAAGCAGCACCAGCTCCTCCATGGATCTCCAGCTCAACGACTCTCAGACTTTTCAGGCATCACAGCCCCTCCCCATGTCTCTCTGACCCTCAAATTAGAACAGCAACAGCAGTTACTCACCGGGTCTCCAGCTCCATGACCCTCAAACTTCAACTGTAGCACTAGGTCCTCCCTGGTGCCAGAAGCTCCGGGACCCTCAGACTTACATGGAGGCATCAATGGCCCCTCCCGGAACTCCAGCTTCAAGATAATCAAATTTAAACTGCAACACCTGCTCCTCCCTGGACTCCAGCTCCACGAAAATCATACTTAAACTGCAGCACCTGCTCCTCCCGGGTCTCAAGCTCCTCGACTATTAAATTTAAACTGCAACACCTGCTCCTCTCCAGGTTCCAGATCCATGACGCTCAATATTCCACACCTGCACTGGCTCCTTCCCAATCTCCAGCTCAACAGCTGTCAGACTTGACAGTATGCACCAGCTCCGCCCCACAGCTAAACATCCATCAAAGTTCTCTTTTATTTAGAATATACTCACTCTCAATGTACTCTTTTATTTAGAATATATCCATTCACAAAGTACTCATTTATAAAAAATATACTCACACCCAAAGTATTCATTTATGTAGAATATAGTCATACTGAAAGTACTCTTTTATTTAGAATACATTCACTCTCTAAGTATTCTTTATAAAAAACATACCCTCAAACTAAAATTTTATTTAAAATATACTCACTCTCAAAATACTCTTTTATAAAAAATATACTCATGCTCAATGTACTCTTTTATTTAGAATATAATCACTCTCAAAATACTCCTTTACAAAAAGTAGACTCACACTCAAAGTATACATTTATTTAGACTATACCCACAACGTACACATTTATAAAAAATATACTCACTCTCTTTTTTTTTTTTTTTAATTATTGCATTTTAGGTTTGGGGGTACATGTGAAAAACATGCAAAGTTGTTGCATAGGTGCATTCGTGGCAGTGTGATTTGCTGCCTCCCTCCCCCTCACCCATATCTGGCATTTCTCCCCATGCTATCCCTCCCCAACTCCCCCACCGCTGTCTCCCCCACTCCCTCGCAACAGACCCCCGTGTATAGTGCTCCCCTCCCTGCGTCCATGTGTTCTCCTTGTTCAACACCCTCCTATGAGTGAGAACATGTGGTGTTTGGTTTTGTGTTCTTCTGTCAGTTTGCTGAGAATGATGGTTTCCAGGTTCATCCATGTCCCCACAAAGGACGCGAACTCCTCATTTTTAATGGCTGCATAATATTCCACGGTGTATATGTGCCACATTTTTCCTGTCCAGTCTATCATCGATGGGCATTTGGGTTGGTTCCAGGTCTTTGCTATTGTAAACTGTGCTGCAATGAACATTCGTGTGCATGTGTCCTTATAGTAGAACGATTTATAATCCTTTGGATATATGACCAGTAATGGGATTGCTGGGTCAAATGGAATTTCTATTTCTAGGTCCTTGAGGAATCGCCACACTGTTTTCCACAGTGGTTGAACTAATTTACACTCCCACCAACAGTGTAAAAGTGTTCCTATTTCTCCACATCCTCTCCAGCATCTGTTTTCTCCAGATTTTTTAATGATCGCCATTCTAACTGGCGTGAGATGGTATCTCAATGTAGTTTTGATTTGCATTTCTCTAATGACCAGTGATGATGAGCATTTTTTCATATGTTTGTTGGCCTCTTGTATGTCTTGTTTTGTAAAGTATCTGTTCATATCCTTCGCCCATTTTTGAATGGGCTTGTTTGTTTTTTCTTGTAAATCTTTTTTAACTCGTTGTAAATTCTGGATATCAGCCCTTTGTCAGATGGGTAGGCTGCAAAAATTTTTCCCATTCTGTTGGTTGCCGATTCACTCTACTGACTGTTTCTTTTGCTGTGCAGAAGCTGTGGAGTTTGATTAGGTCCCATTTGTCTATTTTGGCTTTTGTTGCCAATGCTTTTGGTGTTTTGGTCAAAAAGTCCTTGCCTATGCCTATGTCCTGAATGGTTTTGCCTAGGTTTCCTTCTACTGTTTTTATGGTGTTAGGCCTTATGTTTAAGTCTTTAATCCATCTGGAGTCAATTTTAGTGTAAGGTGTCAGGAAGGGGTCGAGTTTCTGCTTTCTGCATATGGTTAGCCAGTTTTCCCAACACCACTTATTGAACAGGGAATCCTTTCCCCATTGCTTGTTTTTATCAGGTTTGTCAAAGATCGGGTGGTTGTAGATATGTTGTGTCGCCTCCAACGCCTCTGTTCTGTTCCATTGGTCTATATCTCTGTTTTGGTACCAGTACCATGCTGTTTTGATTACCGTAGCCTTGTAGTAGAGTTTGAAGTCCGGTAGTGTGATGCCTCCTATTTTGTTCTTTTTGCTTAGAATTGACTTGGCTATGCAGGCTCTCTTTTGGTTCCATATGAAGTTTAAGGTGGTTTATTCCAGTTCTGTGAAGAAGGTCATTGGTAGCTTGATGGGGATAGCGTTGAATCTGTAAATTACTTTGGTCAGTATGGCCATTTTCACGATATTAATTCTTCCTAACCATGAACATGGACTGTTTCTCCATCTGTTTGTGTCCTCTCTTATTTCGTTGAGCAGTGGTTTGTAGTTCTCCTTGAAGAGGTCCTTTACGTTCCTTGTTAGTTGCATTCCTAGGTATTTTATTCTCTTTGTAGCAATTGTGAATGGCAGTTCGTTCTTGATTTGGCTCTCTTTAAGTCTATTATTGGTGTATAGGAATGCTTGTGATTTTTGCACATTGATTTTGTATCCTGAGACTTTGCTGAAGTTGCTTATCAGTTTCAGGAGATTTTGGGCTGAGATGATAGGGTCTTCTAGATTTACAATCATGTCGTCTGCAAATAGAGACAATTTGACTTCCTCCTTTTCTAATCGAATACCCTTTATTTCTTTTTCTTGTCTGATTGCTCTGGCTAGAACTTCCAGTACTATATTGAACAGGAGTGGTGAGAGAGGGCATCCTTGTCTACTGCCCGATTTCAAGGGGAATGCTTCCAGTTTTTGCCCATTCAGTATGATATTGGCTGTTGGTTTGTCATAAATAGCTTTTATTATTTTGAGATACATTCCGTCGATACCTAGTTTATTGAAAGTTTTTAGCATAAAGGGTTGTTGAAATTTGTCGAAGGCCTTCTCTGCATCGATTGAGATAATCATGTGGTTTTTGTCTTTGGTTCTGTTTATGTGGTGAATTACATTTATAGACTTGCGTATATTGAACCAGTCTTGCATCCCCGGGATGAATCCTACTTGATCATGGTGGATAAGCTTTTTGATGTGCTGTTGCAATCGGCTTGCCAGTATTTTATTGAAGATTTTTGCATCTATGTTCATCATGGATATTGGCCTGTAGTTTTCTTTTCTTGTTGAGTCTCTGCCGGGTTTTGGTATTAGGATGATGTTGGTCTCATAAAATGATTTGGGAAGGATTCCTTCTTTTTGGATTATTTGAAATAGTTTCAGTAAGAATGGTACCAGTTCCTCTTTGTATGTCTGGTAGAATTCGGCTGTGAACCCATCTGGACCTGGGCTTTTTTTGGGTGGTAGGCTCTTAATTGCTGCCTCCACTTCAGACCTTGTTATTGGTCTATTCAGGGTTTTGACTTCTTCCTGGTTTAGGCTTGGGAGGAGGCAACTGTCCAGGAATTTATCCATTTCTTCCAGGTTTTCTAGTTTATGTGCATAGAGTTGTTTGTAATAATCTCTGATGATGGTTTGAATTTCTCTGGCATCTGTGATGATATCCCCTTTATCATTTTTTACTGCATCTATTTGGTTATTCTCTCTTTTCTTTTTTATTAGTCTGGCTAGTGGTCTGTCTATTTTGTTGATCTTTTCAAAAAACCAGCTCCTGGATTTATTGATTTTTTGAAGGGTTTTTCGTGTCTCTATCTCCTTCAATTCTGCTTTGATCTTAGTTATTTCTTGTCTTCTGCTAGGTTTTGAGTTTTTTTGATCTTGCTCCTCTAGCTCTTTCAATTTTGACGATAGAGTGTCAATTTTAGATCTCTCCTTTCTTCTCATGTGGGCACCTATTGCTATATATTTTCCTCTAGAGACTGCTTTAAATGTGTTCCAGAGATTCTGGTATGTGGTGTCTTTGTTCTTGTTGGTTTTGAAGAACATCTTTATTTCTGCCTTCATTTCAGTGTTTATCCAGTCAACATTCAGGAGAAAGTTGTTCAATTTCCATGAGGCTGTGCGGTTCTGGGTTGGCTTCTGAATTCTGAGTTCTAACTTGATTGCACTGTGGTCTGAGAGACTGTTTGTTATGGTTTCCTTTCTTTTGCATTTGCTGAGGAGTGATTTACTTCCAATTATGTGGTCAATTTTAGAGTAGGTGTGATGTGGTGCTGAGAAGAATGTATATTCTATGGATTTGGGGTGGAGAGTTCTGCAAATGTCTATTAGGTTTGCTTGTTCCAGGTTTGAGTTCAAGTCCTGGATATCCTTGTTAATTTTCTGTCTTGTTGATCTGTCTAATATTGACAATGGGGTGTTGAAGTCTCCCACTATTATTGTGTGGGAGTCTAGGTCAGTTTGTAAGTCTATAAGAACTTGCCTTATGTATCTAGGTGCTCCTGTATTAGGTGCATATATATTTAGGATCGTTAGCTCTTCTTGTTGCATTGATCCTTTTACCATTATGTAATGTCCTTCTTTGTCTCTTTTGATCTTTGTTGCTTTAAAGTCTATTTTATCAGAGATGAGAATTGCAACTCCTGCTTTTTTTTGTTCTCCATTTGCTTGGTAAATCTTCCTCCATCCCTTTATTTTGAGCCTTTGTGTATCCTTGCTTGTGAGGTGGGTTTCCTGGATACAGCACACTGATGGGTTTTGGCTTTTTATCCAATTTGCCAATCTTTGTCTTTTGATTGGGGCATTTAGTCCGTTTACATTTAGGGTTAATATTGTTATGTGTGAATTTGATCCTGTCATTTTGATGCTAGCTGGTTGTTTTTCCCATTGGTTGATGCAGATTCTTCATTGTGTTGATGCTTTTTACCATTTCATGCATTTTTAGAGTGGCTGGTACTGGTTGTTTTTTTCTATGTGTAGTGCCTCCTTCAGGATCTCTTGTAAAGCTGGTCTGGTAGTGATGAAATCTCTGAGTGCTTGCTTGTTCTCAAAGGATTTTATTTTTCCTTCACTTATGAAGCTTAGTTTGGCTGGATATGAAATTCTGGGTTGAAAGTTCTTTTCTTTAAGGATGTTGAATATCAGCCCCCACTCCCTTCTGGCCTGTAGGGTTTCTGCTGAGAGATCTGCTGTAAGTCTGATGAGCTTCCCTTTGTGGGTAACCCGACCTTTCTCTCTGGCTGCCCTTAGTATTTTCTCCTTCATTTCAACCCTGGTGAATCTGACGATTATGTGCCTTGGGGTTGCTCTTCTTGAGGAATATCTTTGTGGTGTTCTCTGTATTTCCTGGACTTGAATATTGGCCTGCCTTGCTAGGTTGGGGAAGTTTTCCTGGATAATATCCTGAAGGGTATTTTCCAGCTTGGATGCATTCTCTTCGTCACATTCAGGTACACTTATCAAACGTAGATTAGGTCTTTTCACATAGTCCCATATTTCTTGTTGACTCTGTTCATTCCTTTTTACCCTGTTTTCTCTAATCTTGCCTTCTCGTTTTATTTCATTGAGTTGATCTTCGACCTCTGATATCCTTTCTTCTGCTTGGTCAATTCGGCAGTTGAAACTTGTGCATGCTTCGTGAAGTTCTCGTGTTGTGTTTTTCAGCTCCATCAATTTGCTCATATTCCTCTCTAAGTTGTCCATTCTCGTTAACATTTCGTCAAGTCTTTTTTCAAGGTTCTTAGTTTCTTTGCATTGGGTTAGAACATGTTCTTTTAGCTCATGGAAGTTTCTTATTATCCACTTTCTGAAAGCTGATTCTGTCATTTCATCACGCTCATTCTCCATCCAGTCTTCTTCCCTTGCTGGTGAGGCATTGTGCTCCCTTGTAGGAGGAGAGGTGTTCTGGTTTTGGGTGTTTTCATCCTTTTTGCGCTGGTTTCTTCCCATCTTTGTGGATTTATCCGCCTATTGACTTTGTAGTTGCTGTCTTTCTGATTTTGGTAATTTTAAGTCTGTAGTAGCTGAACTCATAAACCCCCTTTTCGTCCCCCTAGGTGGTCTGTCCCAGCGAATTAGGGCGTTATGATTTTCCACTGTTGCAATGGTTTTCCCTGCCCACAAGGTGGCAGCCTATTCACACTCAGCCTGCAGAGGCTTTGTTGAGCTGCTGTTGGCAAATTGTCCTGGGAACTGCAGGGTGTTTCCCGGTGTGTAATGCCCCTCCTCCACAGAGCTGGACCGTCCCGTGTTCAGCCGTGTTTCCGGAGGTGTCCTCTTTGCCCAGGAAACTCTTGGGTTGAGTCCCTGCCTCAGCTCCCCTTGCTGGCCCAGAGGGGATCCGGTCTCGCTCACTCTGCACAAGGGGCCGCTGCTCCCTGCCTCGATTGCAGGCAGAGCAGCCACGCCAGTCCAACCAGCAGCGCTGGCAACCCGTCGAGCTTCTCCACCTGTGAATCTCCTGGTCTGTGGGCAGTAAAAATCCGCTGCCCTGTGAGCCGCTGCATCAGCCAAAGCAGCGGCTCTGAGATTCGTGGCGCGCCCTTGCCCGGGAGTGTCCTGGCTTGAATCCCTGCTTCAGCTCCCCTTGCTGGCTCATAGGTGATTCAGTCTCTCTCGCTCTGTATGTGGATCCGCCGCCCCCCACCTCAGGGCGTAGGCCGAGCAGCGCGCCGCTCCGCTCAAACCAGCGGTGCTGGTGACCCGTGCGGCTCCTCCTCCTGTTAATCCCCTGGTCTGTGGTCAGTAAAAATCTGTCTGGAAATGCGGCATCCACTCACCCTCTGCGCCTTCTTTCGGAGCTGCGATCCCGACTTCCTCCTAATCGGCCATCTTCTCCCATCTACTCTTTTCGAGCATGAGTATATTCTAAATAAAAGAGTACATTGTGAGTGAGTATATTCCAAATAAAAGAGTACATGTAGTATGAGTATATTCTAAATAAAAGAGTATTTTGAGAGGGAGCATATTTTTTATAAAAGAATACTTTGAGTGTGAGTATATTCTAAATAAAAGAGTACTTTGAGAAGGAGAATATACTAAATGAAAAGTAATTTGAGACGGAGCATATTTTTTATAAAAGAGTACTTTGAGAGTGAGTATATTCTTAATAATAGAGTACATTAAGAGTGTGTATATTTTTTTAAAAGAGTACTTTTAGAGGGAGAATATTTTTTATAAAAGAGTACTCAGTGTATATTCTTTATAAAAGTGTACTTTCAGAGGAAGTATATTCTGAATAAAAGAGTATGCTGAGAGTGAGTATTTTCTAAATAAAAGAGTAGTTTGAAATGGAGTATAGTGTTTATAAAAGACTAATTTGAGAGGGAGTATATTTTTTAAAAGATTACTTTTGGTGGGAGTATATTTTTTATAAAAGAGGAATTTGAGTGTGAGTCTATTCTAAATAATAGAGTACTTTGAGAGTGAGTATATTTTCTATAATAGAGTACTTTGAATGTCAATATATTCTAAATAAAAGAGTACTTTGAGAGGGAATATATTTTTTTATAAAAGAGTACTTTGAGTGTCAGTATATTCTAAATAAAAAAGTAGTTTGACAGAGAGTATATTTGTTCTAAAAGAGTATTTTTATGGGAGTGTATTTTTTATAAAAGAGTAATTTGAGTGTGAGTATATTATAAATAAAAGAGTACCTTGAGAGTGAGTATATTTTCTATAATAGAGTAATTTGAGTGTGAGTATATTCTAAAAAAGAGTACTTTTAGAGGGAGTATATTTTTTCTAAAACAGTACTTATAGTGGGAGTATATATTTTATGAAAGAGGACTTTGAGTGTGAGTATATTCTTAACAAAAGAGTATTTTAGAGGTAGTATATTTTCTATAAAAGAGTGGTTTGAGTGTGAGTATATTATACATAAATGAGTACTTTGAGAGGGAGTATATTTTACATAAATGAGTACTTTGAGAGGGAGTATATTTTTTATAAAAGAGTACTTTGAGAGGGAGTATATTTTTTATAAAAGAGTACTTTGACAGAGAGTATATTTTTTCTAAAAGAGTACTTTGACAGAGCGTATATTTTTTCTAAAAGAGTACTTTTATTGTGAGAATATTCTAAATAAAAGAGTACTTTGAGAGGGAGTATATTTTCTATAATCGAGTACTATGAGAGTGAGTATATTCTAAATTAAAGAGTACTTTGAGAGGGAGTATATTTTTTATAAAAGAGTAATTTGAGTGGGAGTGTATTTTTTATAAAAGAGCAATTTGAGAGGAAGTATATTTTTTTAAAAGAGTACTTTTTTTGTGAGTATATTTTTTATAAAAGAGAACTTTGAGTATGAGTATATTCTAAATAAAAGAGTAAATTGAGAGGGAGTATATTTTCTATAATAGACTACTTTGAGTGTTACTATATCTAAATAATACAGTACTTTGAGAGGGAGTATATTTTTTATGAAAGAGTAATTTGAGAAGGAGTATATTTTTTCTAAAAGAGTACTTTTAGTAGGAGTATATTTTTTATAAAAGAGTACTTTGAATGGGAGTATATTCTAAATAAAAGAGTACTTTGAGAGGGAGTATATTTTCTATAACAGAGTACTTTGAGTTAGAGTATATTCTAAATAAAAGAGTAATTTGAGATGTAGTCTATTTTTTATAAAAGGGTAATTTGAGAGGAAGTATATTTTTTCTAAAGGAGTAGTTTTAGTGGGAGTATATTTTTTATAAAGAGGACTTTGAGTGTGAGTATATTCTGAATAAAAGAGTACTTTGAGAGGGAGTATATTTTCTATAATAGAGTACTTTAAGTGTGAGTATATTCTAAATAAAATAGTAGTTTGAGGTTAAGTATATTTTTATAAAGGAGTACTTTGTGTGTGAGTATATTTTTTATAAAAGAGTACTTTGTGAGCATCTATATTTCAAATAAAAGAGTAGTTTGAAAGAGAATACATATCTAATAAAAGAATACATTGAGACTGAGCATATTTTTTATAAAAGAGTACTTTGAGTGTGAGAATGTTCTAAGTAAAAGAGTACATTGATTGTGATTATTTTCTTAATAAATGAGTATTTTGAGAGGGAGTATATTTTTTATAAATGAGTATATTGAGGTGGTGTATATTCTAAATAAAAGAGTACTTTGAGAGGGAGTATACTTTTTATGGATGAGTAATTTTGGTGTGAGTATATTTTTTATAAGATAGTGTTTTGAGAGTAATTGTATTCTAAATAAAAGAGTACTTTGTGAGGGAGTATATTTTTTATAAAAAAGCACTTTGAGTGTGTGTATATTCTAAATGAAAGAGTAATTTGAGAGTGAGTATGTATTTTATAACAGAGTACTTTGACAGGGTGTATATTTTTTATAAAACAGTACTTTGAGAGTGAGTATATTCTCAATAAAACAGTAATTTGAGAGTGAATATATTCTAAATAAAAGAGTACTTTGTGAGTCAGTATATTCCAAATAGTACATTGAAAGGGTGTATATTTTTTTATAAAAGAGTAGTTTGTGAGTATATTCTAAATAAAAGAGTGCTTTGAGAGGGAGTATATTTTTTATAAAAGAGTACATTTAGAGTGAGTATTTTCTAAATAAAGAATATTTTGTGGTTTAGTGTATTTTTTATAAAAGAGGTATTTGAGAGTGAGTATGTTCTTAATGAAAGAGTACTTTGAGAGTGAGTACATTCTAAAGAAAAGAATACTTTGAGTGTGAGTATATTGTAATTAAAAGACTACATTGAGAGTGAGTATATTATAAATAAAAGTGTATTTTGGGAGGGAGTATATTTTTTGTAAAACCGTAGTTTGTGTGTGAGTGTATTCTAAATAGAAGAGTACTTTGATAGGGAGTATATTTTTTATAAAAGAGTATTTTGAGTGTGAATATATTCTAAATAAAAAGTAATTTGTGATGGAGTATATTATAAAGAAAAGAGTACATTTCAAGTAGGTATAATTTTTATAAAAGTGTAATTTGAGAGTGAGTGTATTCTAAATAAAAGAGTAATTTGAGAGTGAGTATATTTTTTAAAAGAGTATTTTGAGAGTGAGTATATTCTAAATGAAAGAGTACTTTGAGTGGGAGTGTATTTTTTAATAGAAGAGTACTTCAAGAGTGAATATATTTTTTATAAAAGTGTATGTTGTGAGTATAGTCTAAATGAAAGGGTACTTTGAGCGTGAGTCTATTTTTTCTAAAGGAGTATTTTGAGAGTGATTATATTCTAAATAAAAGAGTACATTGAGCATGAGTATACTTTTTATAAAAGACTATTTTGAGAGTGAGTATATTTTAAATAAATTTTAATTTGAGAATATGTTTTTTATAAAAGAGTACTTTGAGAGTGAGTATATTCTAAATAAAAGAGTACTTTCAGTATGAGTATATTATAAATAAATGAGTACTTTGAGTGTATTTTTTATAAATGAGTACTTCGTGAGTGGATATATTCTAAATAAAAGAGTACTTTGAGAGTGAGTATATTCTAAATAAAAGAACTTTGATGGATGTTTAGCTGTGGGGTGGAGCTGGTGCGTCCTGTCAAGTCTGACAGCTGTTGAGCTGGAGATTGGGAAGGAGCTGGTGAAGGTGTGGAACATTGAGCGTCATGGAGCTGGAATCTGGAGAGGAGCAGGTGTTGTAGTTTAAATTTAATAGTCGTGGAGCTTGAGACCCGGGAGGAGCAGGTGCTGCACTTTAACTTTGATTTTCGTGGAGCTGGAGTCCAGGGAGGAGCAGGTGTTGCAGTTTAAGTTTGATGATCTTGAAGCTGGAGTTTGGGAAGGAGCCATTGATGCCTCCGTGTAAGTCTCAGGGTCCTGGAGCTCCTGGCCGCAGGAAAGACCCAGTGCTACAGTTGAAGTTTGAGGGTCATGGAGCTGGAGACCTGGTGAGTAGCTGGTGCTGCTGTTCTAATTTGAGGGTCAGAGAGACATTGGGAGGGGCTGTGATGCCTGAAAAGTCTGAGAGTCGTTGAGCTGGAGATCCATGGAGGAGCTGGTGCTGCTTTTATATCTTGAGGATTGTGGGGTGGAGACCCAGGGAGGAGATGGTGCTGTTGTTCTAATTCCAGGGTCAGAGAGACCTGTAGAGGGGCTTGTGACGCCTGCCCAGTCTGAGAGTCATTGAGCTGGAGATGCAGGGAGAAGCTGGTGCTGCTGTTAGAGCTTGAGGTTTGTGGATCTGGAGACCCGGGGAGGAGCTGGGGCTGCTGTTCTAATTCCAGGGTCAGAGAGACCTGTGGAGGGGCTTGTGATGCATTCCCATTCTGAGAGTCATTGACCTGGAGATGCAGGGAGGAGCTTGTGCTGATGTTAGAGCTTGAGGTTTGTGGAGCTGGAGACCCAGGGAGGAGCTGGGGCTGCTGTTCTAATTCCAGGGTCAGAGAGACATGGGGAGGGCCTCATAATGCCTTTCAAGCCTGAGAGTCATTGCGAGGGAGATCCATGGAGGAGCTGCTGCTGCTGTTATAGCTTGAGGATTGTGGAGCTGGAGACCCAGGGAGGAGCTGGTGCTGCTGTTCTAATTCCAGGGTCAGAGAGACATGGGGCGGGGGTCGTGATGCCTTTCAGCTGTGAGAGTCATTGTGCTGGAGATCCAGGAAGGAGCTGGTGTTGCTGTTATAGCTTGAAGATTGTGGATCTGGAGACCAGGGAGGAGCTGATGCTGCTGTTCTAATTTGAATGTCAGAGAGAACTGGGGAGGGGCTTTTGATGCCTGCCAAGTCTTAGAGTCATTGAGCTGGAGATCCAGGTAGGAGCTGCTGCTGCTCTTATAGCTTGAGGATTGTATAGCTGAAGACCCAGTGAGGAGCTGGTGGTGCTGTTCTTATTCCAGGGTCAGAGAGAGATGGGGAGGGCCTCGAGATGCCTTTCAAGTCTGAGAGTCATTGAAATGGAGATCCAGGGAGGAGCTGGTGCTGCTGTAATAGCTTCAGGATTTTGGTGTCTTCAGACTTCATGAGCCATGTCGGAAAGAATAAATCACATTTCATATGCAAGTATGCTCTCTGTTTCACTGTGCTGTTGTTTTTAAAGAGAGCGTCATTGAAAATGCTTGAACCTGATAGCACTGCCTCAATGTGTTCTGTGTAATAGTGCATGGGCTTGGTAAGGAGGCACGGATGGAGGAGAAGGAGGGAGAATGGAAGTGTCAATTAGGGAAAGGTGTCTCTTCTTTTGGAGCATGGATCTGTTCACAGCCGTCCTCATACAACTATTTGGCTCAACACTACCATTTGTGTATCTAGATGGTGTGTGTGTGTGTGTGTGTGTGTATGTGTGGGTCTGTCTCCAGGTCTGAGGAGCACCTCCTACTTCCTGTGTTAGCATGTTACTCAGAACCTTGGATAGACCCAGCCCTCCTAAAAACACAATACATGTATGTTCTAAGAAATTTATCTTGATGATCTGTGAGAGGAT
The DNA here is from genome assembly GCF_030222135.1 of Aotus nancymaae. Lineage (NCBI taxonomy): Eukaryota > Metazoa > Chordata > Mammalia > Primates > Aotidae > Aotus > Aotus nancymaae. Next base: position 51,561 of record NW_026988455.1, read on the forward strand.
GTTGATTGAAACCAGCTCATTTCCCATTTAAAACTGAGGCCAGCTCATGTTTCCTGAAGAGGGTTCTTTGCTCTTCCTTTGTAGCAGGAACTCCTTCATTAATCAAGCCTTTTCAACAGTTTCCAGCTGAATGTCAAGATCTCTCAGGTTAGACCCAATGTTAAAATTGTAACTGGGCAAATTCTCATTAGTGACAAGGTGCCAAAGTCTTTGCCGATAGAATCTAATGTCTTCTAATGTTGACTTCAATCCAGTAAAGCCCTTATTAAGCCATTTAACTGTAAAATTGAGCATTGGGTAGGCAGAGCAACCTCTGAAATTAGAGGACAGGGGATTTGGATTTGATAACCAGCCTTCTGCCAGTCAGTCAGCCACTCACTTTCAAGTGACAAGCCTTAGGTGAGTCACTTTCTGTCTCTGTTTTTCGATTTTTGCACAGTGATTTATGTGGGCCTTAAGGCCCACTGTGAAACCAACCCTTTTTCAGCTCAGTACCTGGTTTCTTAAGAATACTTGTCAATCTGGACTTCAATACACCTATGATTTGGATTAATTCTATTACCTCTGCTAGTAATTAACATGGAAAAGTCACAGTTGATTGACAGGAATGAGAATCAGTTCTAAATAATTAAAATATAACCGAATCCTTTATTACTAAATGAATGCTCAATTCAAGTGGACACAGATCACTCGTTCTAACTTCATCAGCTATAGCACTTAGAGACAACTTAGTCAAAATCCACAGCTAAAACTGTCCCTGCTTTATAAAGCAGGGACAGTTTTAGCTGTGGGTTTGGAAAAACTTGTGTGTTCTACAAATAAAAAGCTACTTTTGTTGTTAGTTTTGGTCCCCAGGAGAAATACGAGTCCTTCTCAGAGAGCATGGGAGACACATGAGTCCTTTGCAGAATTCTTCTCTACCTCTGAGGGTGAAATTAGAGTGTGAAGCACTGCCAATAACACACCTATGCTCATTGCAGAGCAAAACTGCTGTCCACGTGGGGTGTCTCCAGTCATCATGAGCCAAGTCAGACAGAATTAATCACATTTCATATGCAAGCATGTTCCCTGTTTGACTGTGCTGTTGTTTTTAAAGAGAGCATCATTGAAAATGCTTGAACCTGATAGCTCTGCCTCAATATGTTCTGTGTAATAATGCATGGTCTTGGGAAGGATGCAGGGATGGGGGAGAAAGAGAGAGAATGGACGTGTCAATTAGGGAAATGCGTCTCTTCCTTTGGAGCATGGATGCGTTCAAAGGCCTCCTCATACTACTAAGCATTTGGCTTGACATTTCCGTTTGTGTGTCTAGACTGTGTGTGTGTGTGTGTGTGTGTGTGTGAGTCTGTGGGTCTGTCTCCAGGTCTGAGGAGCACCTCATACTTCTTGTGTTAACATGTTACTCAGAACCTTGGTTAGACCCCAGCCCTCCTAAAAACACAATACATGTATGTTCTAAGAAATTTACCTTGATGATCTGTGAGAGGATGCTGGTTGAAACCAGCTCATTTCTGGTTTAAAACTGAGGCCAGCTCACCTTTGCTGAAGAGGGTTCTTGGCTCTTCCTTTGTAGCAGGAACTCCTTCGTTAATCAAGCCTTTTCAACAGTTTCTGGCTGAATGTCAAGATTTCTCAGGTAAGACACAATGTTAAAATTGTAACTGGGCAAATTGTCATTAGTGACAAGGCACCAAAGACTGTGCCGATGGAATCTAATGTCTTCTAATGTTGACTTCAAACCAGGAAAGACATTATTAAGCTATTTAACTATAAAATTGAGTGCTGGGTAGACAGAGCAACCTCTGAAATCAGAGGACAGGGGATTTGGATTTGATAACCTGCCTTCTGCCAGTCAGACAGCCATTCAACTTCAGGTGAGAAGCTGTAGTTGAGTCACTGTCTGTCTCCGTTTTTCAATTACTACACAGTGATTTAAGTGGGCTATAAGGTCCACTGTGGAACCAACCCTTTTTCAGCTCAGTGCCCGGGTTCTTCAGTATACTTGTCAATCTGGACTTCAAGACACATATGATTTGCATTAATTCTATTACCTCTGCTACAAATTAAAACAGAAAAGTCACAGTTGATTGACAAGAATGAGAATCAGTTCTAAAGAGGTAAAATATAACCAAAAGCTTTCTTACTGAAAGAATGCTCAACTCAAGTGGACACAGATCCCTCATTCTAAATACCTCATCTATGCACTTAGAGGCAAATTTTTGAAATTACACAATGAAAACTGTTCCCACTTTAGATGATGTAGTGGGGACACTTTTAGCTGTGTATTTTCCAAAAGTTGTGTGCTCTACAAATAAAAAGATACTTTTGTTGTTACTTTTGGTCCTCAGGAGAAATGGGAGTCCTTTTCAGAGAGCGTGGGAGACCCATGAGTCCTTTGCAGTCCTCTTTTCTGCCTCTGAGGGTGAAATGAGAGTGTAGAGCACTTTGGGAGGTGGCCATTCACTCAGGCTCAGTGCAGAGCATAGCTCCTGTCCTGCTTGTGTGGCTACAGTCATCATGAGCCATGTCTGAAAGAATTAATCACATTTCAGATGCTAGTGGTCTGTCTGTTTGACTGTGCTGTTGTTTTAATGAGAGCATCGTTGACAATTCTGTAACTAGATAGCGCTGCCGAATTGTATTCTATGTAATAATGTGTGGGCTTGAGGATGAGGCAGGTTTGGGGGATTTCACTGGGAAATGATCCCTTTTTCAGCTCAGTGCCTGGGTTTTTGAGTATACTTGTCAATCTGGACTTATACACACCTATGACTTTGGATTAACTCGATTACCTCTGCTAGAAATTAACACAGAAAATTCACAGTCGATTGACACGAATGAGAATCAGTTCTAAAGAGTTAAAATATAACCAAATCCCTTCTTACTGAAAGAATGCTCAACTCTAGTGGACACAGATCCCTCATTCTCACTTCATGATCTATGCACTTAGAGGCAAGTTTTTCAAATTACACAGATAAAACTGTCTCCGCATTAAGTGAAAGTGGGGACAGTTTCAGCTGTGTATTTTCCAAAAGTTGTGTGCTCTACAAATAAAAAGATACTTTTGTTCTTACTTTTGGTCCGCAGGAGAAATGGGAGTCCTTTTCAGAGAACATGGGAGACCCATGAGTCCTTTGCAGTCCTCTATTCTGCCTCTGAGGGTGAAATGAGAGTGTGAAGCACTTTGGGAGGTGGCCATTCACTCAGTTAGGCTCGGAGCAGAGCATAGCTTCTGTTCTGCATGTGTGGCTACAGTCATCATGAGCCATGTCTGAAAGAATTAATCACGTTTCAGGAGCTAGCATGCTGTCTGTTTGACTGTGCTGTTGTTTTAATGAGAGTATTGTTGACAATTCTGTAACCTGATAGCGCTGCCTAATTGTATCCAATGAAATAATGCATGGGCTAGAGGATGAGGCAGGTTTTGTGGAGAAGGAGGGAGAATGCACGTGTGAATTAGGGAAAGGTCTCTCCATCTTTGGAGCATGGATGGGTTCAATGGCCTCCTCATACTACTAAGTATTTGGCTGGACACTACCAGTTGTGTGTCTAAAGTGTCTGTGTGTGTGTGTGTGTGTGTGTGTCTGTATGTCTGTCCCTAGTGCTGAGCAGCACCTCCACCTTCCTGTGGTAGCATGTTATTCAGAACCTTGCATAAATCCCAGCCCTCCTAAAAATACAATACATGTATGTTCTTAGAAAGTTTTCTTAATGATTGGTGACAGAGCGGTGATTTAAAGGAGCTCATTTTCCATTTACCACTAAGGACAGCTCACCTTGGCTGAAGAGGGTCCTTGACTCTTACTTTGTAGCAGGAACTCCTAAGTATATAAACCCTTTTCAAAAGTTACAGGCTGAAAGTCAAGATCTCTCAGGTTAAACCCAATGTTACAATTTTAACTGGGCAAATTCTCATCAGAGTCCAGGGTGCAATGACTGTGCAGATGGAATCTAACATCTTTTAATGTTGACTTCAATCCAGTGAAGCTCTTGCTAAGCCATTTAACTCTAAAATTTGGCATTGGGGAGGCACTGCAACCTCTGAAGCTAGAGGTCAGGAGATTTGGATTTGACTTCAAACCATCTACCAGTCATTCAGCCACTCACATTCAAGTGGCAAGCCTTAGGCCAGTCACTCTCTGTATCTGTTTCTCGATTTTTGCACAGCGGTTTACATGGGACATAAGGCCCACTGGGAAATGATCCCTTTTTCAGCTCAGTCCCTGGGGTTTTGAATATACTTGTCAATCTGGACTTATATACACCTATGATTTTGGATTAACTCTATTACCTCTGCTAGAAATCAACACAGAAAATTCACAGTTGATTGACAAGAATGAGAATCAGTTCTAAAGAGTTGAAATATAACCAAATCCTATCTTACAGAAAGAATGCTCAACTGAAGTGGACACAGATCCCTCATTCTAACTTCATGATCTATGCACTTAGAGGCAAGTTTTTCAAATTACACAGCTAAAACTGTCCCTGCTTTAAGTGCTGTAAGCGGGGACAGTTTTAGCTGTGTATTTTCCAAAAGTTGTGTGCTCTACAGATAAAAAGCTACTTTTGTTGTTACTGTTGGTCCGCAGGAGAAATGGCAGTGCTTTTCAGAGAGCATGGGAGACCCATGAGTCCTTTGCAGTCCTCTTTTCTGCCTCTGAGGGTGAAAAGAGAGTGTGAAGTACTTTGGGAGGTGGCCATTCAGTCAGTTAGGCTCGATGCAGAGCATAGGTTCTGTCCTGCATGTGTGGCTACAGTCATCATGAGCCATGTCTGAAAGAATTAATCACATTTCATATGCTAGCATGCTGTCTGTTTGACTGTGCTGTTGTTTTAATGAGAGCATCGTTGACAATTCTGTAACCTGATAGCACTGCCTAATTGTATTCTATGTAATAATGCGTTGGCTTGAGGATGAGGCAGGTTTGGGGAAGAATGAGGGAGAATGCACGTGTGAATTAGGGAAACGTCTCACCATCTTTGGAGCATGGATGGGTTCAATCCCCTCCTCATACTACTAAGTATTTTGCTTGACACTACCAGTTGTGTGTCTAAACTGTCTGTGTGTGTGTGTCTGTGTGTCTGTCTCTAGGGCTAAGCAGGACCTCCACCATCCTGTGGTAGCATGTTACTCAGAACTTTGCATAAATCCCAGCCCTCCTAAAAACACAATACATGTATGTTCTTAGAAAGTTTTCTTAATGATTGGTGACAAAGCGGTGATTTAAAGGAGCTCATTTTCCATTTACCACTAAGGCCAGCTCACCTTTGCTGAAGAGAGTCGTTGACTCGTAATTTGTAGCAGGAACTCCTATCAACCCTTTCAAAAATTGCAGGCTGAAAGTTAAGATCTCTCAGGTTAAACCCAATGTTACAATTTTAACTGGGGAAATTCTCATTAGAGACCAGGGCGCAATGACTGTGCGGATGGAATATAGTGTCTTTTAATGTTGACTTCAATAAAATGAAGCCCTTGCTAAGCCATTTAACTCTAAAATTGGGCATTGGGAAGGCACTGCACCCTCTGAAACTAGAGGTCAGGAGATTTGGATTTGACTTCCCACTATCTGCCAGTCATTCAGCCACTCACTTTTAAGTGACAAGCCTTACGTCAGACACTCTCTGTATCTGTTTCTCGATTTTTGCACAGTGGTTTATGTGGGAGTTACAGCCCACTGGGAAATGATCCCTATTTCAGCTTAGTGCCTGGGTTTTTGAGTATCCTTTTCAATCTGGACTTATGTACACCTATGATTTTGGATTAACTCGATTATCTCTGCTGGAAATCAAAACAGAAAATTCACAGTCGATTCAGAAGAATGAGAATCAGTTCTAAAGATTTAAAATATAACCAAATCCTTTCTCACTGAAAGAATGCTCAACTCATGTGGACACAGTTCCCTCATTGTAACTTCATCATCTATGCACTTAGAGGCAAGTTTTTCAAATTACACAGATAAAACTGTCCCCGCTTTAAGAGCTACAGGATCACTCAGGTTAAACCGAATGTTTATATTTTATATAAAATGGTACTTTCAGAGGGAGTATATTTTTTACAAAAGAGTACTTTGAGTGTGATTATATTCAAAAAGAAAAGAAGATTTAGACTTCATTTTTTTATAAAAGAGTACTTTGAGTGTGATTATATACAAAATAAAAGAACACTTTGAGAAGCAGTATATTTTTTATAAAAGAGTAATTTGAGTGTGATTGTATACAAAATAAAATAGTACTTTGAGAGGGATTATATAGTTTATAAAAGAGTACGTTGAGTGCGATAATATTCAAAATATATGAGTACTTTGAGAGGGAGTATATTTTTTAAAAAAGAGTACTTTGTGATTATATTCAAAATAAATGAGTATTTTAAGAGGGAGTATATTTTTTATGAAAGAGTACTTAGAGGTCGATTGTATTTTTCATAAAGGAGTACTTTGAATGTGATTATATTCAAAATAAAAAGTGGTTTGAGAGGAGGTATATTTTGTATTAAAGAGTACTTTGAGCGTGAGTATATCTTTATGAAAGAGTACCTTGAGTATAAATATATTCAAAACAAAAGAGTACTTTGAGTGGGCATATATTATTTATAAAAGATTATCTTGAGTGTGATTATACTAAAAATAAAGAGTACTTTGAGAGGGAGTACAATTTTTATAAAAGAGTATTTTTAGTGTGATTATATTGAAAATAAAAGCGAATTTTGAGAGGGAGTATATTTTTTATAAAACAGTACTTTGTGTGTGATTATATTAAAAATAAAAGAGTACTTTGAGAGGGAGTATATTTTCTATAAAGGAGTATATTGAGTTTGATTATATACAAAATAAAAGAGTATTTTTACAGTGAGTATATTTTTTATAAAAGAGTACTTTGAGTGTGATTATATTGAAAATAAATGAATACTTTGAGAGGGCATGTATTTTTTATAAAAGAGTTCTTTGAGTGGTATTATATTAAATTAAAAGCGTACTATGAGAGGGAGTATATTTTTTATAAAAGAGTACATTGAGTGTGATTGTATTCAAAATAAAAGAGTACTTTGAGCAGGAGTATATTTTTTATAAATGAGTACTTTGAGAGTGATTATATTCAAAATAAAAAGTATTTTGAGAGGGAATGTATTTTCTATAAAAGAGAACTCTGAGAGGGAATATATTTTTTATAAAAGAGTACTTTGAATGTGATTATATTCAAAATAAAAGAGTAGCTTGAGAGGGAGTATATTTTGTATTAAATAGTACGTTGAGAGCGAGTATAATTTTTTTGAAGATTACTTTGAGTGCGATTATATTCCACATAAAGTGTACTTTGAGCGGAGGATATTCTTTATTAAAGAGTATTTTGAGTGTGATTTTTTTAAAAATAAAAGTGTATTTTGAGATGGAGTAAATTTTTATTGAAGAGTATTTTGTGTGTGATTATATTCAAAATAAATGAGTCCTTTGAGAGAGAGTATATGTATATTTTTTATAAAAGAGTACATTTGTGTGATTATATTCAAAATAAAAGAGTACTTTGAGAGGTAGTATAATTTTTATAAAAGAGTACTTTGATTGTGATTGTATTCAAAATAAAGGAGTACTTTTAGAAGGAGTACATTTCTTATAAACAGTACTTTGTGTGTCATCATAATCAAAATAAATGAGTACTTTGAGAAGGAGTATAATTTTTTAAAAGATTACTTTTAGTGTAATTATAATCAAAATAAAAGAGTACTTTGTGAGACAGTATGTTTTCTGTAAAAGAGTACTTGAGAAGGAGTATATTTCTTATAAACAGTACTTTGTGTGTCATCATAAACAAAATAAACGAGTACTCTGAGAGGGAGTATATTTTTTTAAAAGAGTACTTTGAGTGTAATTATATTCAAAATAAAAGAGTATTTTGTGAGACAGTATGTTTTCAGTAAAAGAGTTCTTTGAGAAGTAAGTATATTTAGTATAAAAGAGTACTTTGAGTGTGATTATATTCAAAATAAAATAGTACTTAGAGAAGGAGTATATTTTCCCTAAAAGAGTACTGGAGAGGGAGTACATTTTTTATAAAAGAGTACTTTGAGTGTGATAGTAATCAAAATAAAAGAGTACTTTGAGAAGGAGTGTATTTTTTATTACAGTGTCATTTTTGTGTGAGTATACTCAAAATAAAAGTGAACTTTGAGAGGGAGTATATTTTTTATGAAAGAGTACTTTGAGTGTGATTATATTCAAAATAAAAGAGTATTTTGAGAAGGAGAATATTTCTTATAAACAGTATTTGTGTGTCATCATAATCAAAATAAAAGAGTATTTTGAGAGGGAGTATATTTTCTATAAAAGAGTATTTTGAGTGCGAATATTTTCTAAATAAAACAGTACTTCGAGAGGGAGCATATTTTTTATAAAACTGTACATTGAGTGTGATTATATTCAAAATAAAAGAATACATTGAGAGCGAATGTATTTTTATGAAAGAGTACTTTGAGTGTGATTGTATTCAATATAAAAGAGTATTTTAATACGGAGTACACTTGTTATATAATAGTAGTTTTAGTGTGATTATATTCAAAATAAAAGAGTACTTTGAGCGGAATTATATACAAAACATAACAGTATTTTGAGAGGGGGTATATTTTTTATAAAAGAGAGATTTGAGTGTGATTATATTCAATATAAAATAGTAATTTGAGAGGCAGTATATTTTTTATAAAAGAGTAGTTCCAGTGTGATTATATTCAAAATAAAAGACTACATTGAGAGGGTTTATATTTTTTAAAAATGAGTACTTCCAGTGAGATTATATTCAAAATAAAAGAGTATTTTCAGAGGGAGTATATTTTTTATAAAAGAGTATTTTGAGTGTGGTTATATTCAAAATAAAAGAGTATTTTGAGAGGAAGCATATTTTTTTACAAAAGAGTGCTTTTAGTGAGATTATATTCAATATGAAACAGTATATTGAGAGGGAGTATAGTTTTTGTAAAAGAGAACATTGAGTGTGATTATATTCAATATAAAAGAGTACTTTGATAGGGAGTATATTTTTTATAAAAGAGTACTTCCAGTGAGATTATATTCAAAATAAATGAGTATTTGAGAGGGAGTATATTTCTTATAAATGAGTACTTTGAGTTTGATTATATTCAATATAAAAGAGTACTTTTAGTGTGATTATATTCAAAATAAAAGAGTACTTTGACAGGGAGTATATTTTTTATAAATGAGTAGTTTGAGGGGGATTATATTCAATATAAAAGAGTACTTTGAGAGGGAGTATATTTTGTATAAAAGAGTACTTTGAGTGTGATTATACAAAATATAAAGGAGTACTTTGAGAGGGAGTATATTTTGTATTAAAGAGTAATTCCAGTGTGATTATAATCAATATAAAAGAGTACTTTGAGAGGGAGTCTTTTTTATAAAAGAATATTATAGTGTGATTATATTCAATATAAAAGAGTACTTTATGTGTGATTATAATCAATATAAAAGAATAGTTTGAGTGTGATTATATTCAAAATAAATGAGTACTTTGAGAGGGAGTGTATTTTTTATAAAAGAGTAGTTCCAGTGTGCTTATATTCAAAATAAAAGACTACTTTGAGAGGGTTCTTATTTTTTATAAAAGAGGTTTCCAGTGTGATTATATTCAAAATTGAGTAGTACCTTGAGAGGAAGTATGTTTTTCAAAAATGAGTACTTCCACTGTGATTATATTCAATATAAAAGAGTACTTTTCGTTGGATTATATTCAAAATAAAGGAGTACTTTGAGAGGGACTAAATTTTTGAAAAAAGGAATACTTCCAGTGTGATTGTATTCAATCTAAAAGACTACATTGAGAGGGAGTTTTTTTTTTTTTTTTATAAAAGAGTACCTCCTGTGTGATTATATTAAAAATAAAAGAGTACTTTGAGAGGGAGTGTATTTTTTATAAAAGAGTACTTTGAGTGTGATTATATTCAATATAAAAGAGTAATTCTAGTGTGATTATATTCAAAACAAAAGAGTACTTTCAGAGGGAGTACATTTTTTAAAAATGGGTACTTCCAGTGTGATTATATTCAAAATACAATACTACTTTGAAAGGGAGTATATTTTTTATAAAAGAGTACTTTGAGTGGGATTATATTCAATATGAAAGACTATTTTAGTGGCATTATATTAAAAAAAAAAGAGTAGTTGGAGAGGAAGTATATTTTTTATAAAAGAGTACATTCAGTGTTATTTTATTCAAAATGAAAGACTATTTGAGAGGGTGTTTTTTTTTTATAAAAGACTACTTTGAGTGGGATTTTATTAAATATAAAACAGTATTTTGAGAGGGTTCATATTTTTTAAAAATGGGTACTTCCAGTGTGATGATATTCAATATAAAAGAGTAATCTGAGAGGGAGTATGTTTTTTATAAAAGAGTAGATTTTGTGTGATTATATTCAATATAAAAGAGTACTTGGATAAGGAGTATATTTTTTATAAAAGAGTAGTCTGAGTGTGATTATACAAAATATAAAGGAGTACTTTGAGAGGGACTATATTTTTTATTAAAGAGTACTTCCAGTGTGATTATATTCAATATAAAAGAGTACTTTTAGTGTGATTATATTAAAAATAAAAGAGTACATTGAGAGGAACTATATTGCTTAAAAATGAGTAGTTCAAGTGAGATTATGTTCAATATAAAAAAGCACTTCGAGTGGGAGCATTTTATTTATAAATGAGCATTTAGAGTGTGATTATATTCAATATAAAAGAGTATTTTGAGAGGGAGTATATTTTTCATCAAAGAGTAATTTGAGTGTGATTATGTTCAAAATAAAAGAGTATTTTGAGAGGCAGTATATTTTTTATAAAAGAATATTTTGAGTGTGATTATATTCAATATAAAAGAGTAGTTCCAGTGTGATTATATTCAATATAAAAGACTACTTTCAGAGGGAGTATATTTTTTATAGAAGAGTATTTCCAGTGTGATTATATTCAATATAAATTAGTACTTTGAAATGGAGTATATATTTTATAAAAGAGTATATTTAGTGTGATTATAATCAATATAAAAGAGTACTTTGAGAGAGAGTATTTTTATTTTAAAAGAGTACTTCCAGTGTGATTATATTTAAAAAGAATGAATATTTTGAGAGGCAGTATAATTTTTAAGAAAGAGTACTTTGAGTGTGATTATATTCAATATAAAAGAGTACTTTGAAAGGGAATACATTTATTATAAAAGAGTACTTCCAGTCTGATTATATTCAATAAAAAAGAGTAATTTGAGAAGGAGTTTATTTTTTATAAAAGAGTACTTCCCGTGATTTTATTCAATATAATAGAGTAATTTGAGAGTTAGTATATTTTTTATAAAAGAGTACATCCTATGTGATTATATTCAATATAAAAGAGTACCTTGAGAGGGAGTATATTTTTTATAAAAGAGTACTTCCTGTTTGATTATATTCAATATAAATGAGTAGTTAGTGCGGAAACATATTTTTTATACAAGAGTACTAACTGTGTGATTATATTCAGTATAAAAGAGTACTTTGAGAGGGAGTATATTTTTTACAAAAGAGTATTTCCTGTGTGATTATACTCAATATAAAAGAGTATTTTGAGAGGGAGTATTTTTTTTAACAGTGTAATTCCTGTGTGATTTTATTCAATATAAAAGCATATTTTGTGAGGGAGTCTATTTTATATAAAAGAGTACTTCCTGTGTGATTATATTCAATATAAAAGAGTACATCCAGTGTTATTATATTCAATATAAAAGAGTACTTTCAGGGGAGTATATTTTTTATAAAAGAGTACTTCCTGTGTGATTATATTCAATATAAAAGAATACTTTGAGAGGGAGTATATTTTTTATAAAGGAGTATTCCCTGTTCGATTATATTCAATATAAACGAGTAATTCCAGTGTGATTATACTCAATATAAAAGAGTACTTGTAGAGGGAGTATATTTTTTATAAAAGAGTACTTCCTGTGTGATTATACTCAATATGAAAGAGTACTTGGATACGGAGTATATTTTTTATAATAGAGTACTTCCTGTGTGATTATATTCAATATAAAACAGGACTTTGAGAGGGAGTATATTTTTTATAAAAGTGTACTACCTTTGTGATTATATCCAATATAAAAGAGTACTTCCAGTGTGATTATATTCAATATAAAAGATTCCTTTGAGAGGGAGTATATTTTTTATAAAAGAGTACTTCCTGTGTGCTTATATTCAATATAAAAGAGTACTTTGAGTTGGAGTATATTTTTTATAAAAGAGTATTTCCTGTGCGATTATATTCAATATAAACGAGTAGTTCCAGTGTGATTATTTTCAATATAAAAGAGTACTTGTAGCGGGAGTATATTTTTTATAAAATAGTACTTCCTGTGTGATTATACTCAATATGAAAGAGTACTTGGATAGGGAGTAAATTTTTATAATAGAGTACTTCCTGTATTATTATATTCATTAAAAAATAGTACTTGGAGAGGAAGTATATTTTTTATAAAAGAGTACTTCCTGTGTGATTATATTCAATATAAAAGAGTACTTTGAGAAGGAGTATATTTTGTATAAAAGAGTACTCCCTGTGTGATTATAATCAATATAAAAGAGTACTTTCAGAGGGAGTATATTTTTTATAAAAGAGTACTGCCTATGTGATTATATTCAATATAAAAGAGTACTTTGAGAGGGGGTATATTTTTTATAAAAGAGTATTTCCTGTGGAATTATATTCAATACACTAGAGTACTTTGAGAGGGAGTATATTCAATATAAAAGAGTACTTCCTGAGTGATTATGTTCAATAAAAAAGAGGACTTTGAGAGGGAGTATATTTTTTATAAAAGACTAATTCCTGTGTGATTATATTCAATAGAAAAGAGTACTTTGAGAAGGAGTATATTTTGTATAACAGAATACTACCTGTGTGATTATCATCAATATAAAAGAGTACTTTGAGAGGGAGTATATTTTTTACAAAAGAGTATTTCCTGTGTGATTATATTCAATAAAAACGAGTAGTTCCAGTGTGATTATATACAATATAAAAAAGTACTTGGAGAGGGAGTATATTTTTTATAAAAGAGTTCTTCCTGTTGATTATATTCAATATGAAACAGTACTTGCAGAGCGAGTATATGTATTAAATAGAGTACTTCCTGTGTGATTATATTCAATATTAAAAGAGTACCTTGAGAGGGAGTATATTTTTTAGAAAAGAGTACTTCCTGTGTGGTTATATTCAATATAAAAGAGTACTTTGAGAGGGAGTTTATTTTTTATAAAAAGTATTTCCTGTGTGATTATATTCAATATAAAAGAGTACTTTGAGTGATAGTATATTTTTTATAAAAGAGTAATTCCTGTGTGATTATATTCAGTATAAAAGAGTACTTTGAGAGGGAGTATATTTTATACAAAAGAGTATTTCCTGTGTGATTATATTCAATATAATAGAGTACTTTGAGAGGGAGTATATTTTTTATAAAGAGTAATTCCTGTGTGATTTTATTCAATATAAAACATAATTTGTGAGGGAGTTTATTTTATATAAAAGAGTACTTCCTGTGTGATTATATTCAATATAAAATAGTACTTCAAGTGTGATTATATTCAATGTAAAAGAGTACTTCCAGTGTGACTATATTGAATATAAAAGAGTACTTTTAGAGGAAGTATATTTTTTAAAATATTACTTCCTGTGTGATCATAAAGAATATAAAAGTGTACGTTGAGAGCGAGTATATTTTATATAAAGAGTACTTACAGTATGATTATATTCAAAATAAAAGAGTACTTTGAGAGGGAGTATATTTTTTAAAAAAGAGAACTTCCTGTGTGATTATAATCAATATGAAAGAGTACTTGGAGAGGGAGTATATTTTTTATAAAAGAGTAGTTCCTGTGTGATTATTTTCAATATGAAAGAGCACATTGAGAGGGAGACTATTATTTAATAAAGAGTACTTCCTGTGAGATTATATTCAATATTATAGAGTACACTGAGAGGGAGTATATTTTATATAAAAGAGTACTTCCTGTGTGATTATATTCAATATAAAAGTGTATTTTGAGAGGGAGTATATTTTTTATAAAAGAGTACTTCCTGTGGAATTATATTCAATATACTAGAGCATTTTGAGAGGGAGTATATTCAATATAAAAGAGTACGTCCTGAGTGATTATGTTCAATAAAAAAGAGGACTTTGAGATCGAGTATATTTTTCACAAAAGAGTACTTCCTGTGTTTATACTCAATATCAAAGAGTACTTTTTGAGGGAGTACATTTTTTATAAAGAGTAATTCCTGTGTGATTCTATTCAATATAAAGCATATTTTGTGAGGAAATCTATTTTATATAAAAGAGTACTTCCCGTGTGATTATATTCAATACAAAAGAGTGCTTCCAGTGTGTTTATATTCAATGTAAAAGAGTACTTCCAGTGTGACTACATTGAATATAAAAGAGTACTTTTAGAGGAAGTTTATTTTTTAAAAGGATTACTTCCTGTGTGATTATAATCATTATAAAAGAGTACTTTGAGAGGGAGTATGTTTTTTATAAAAGAGTACTTCCTGTGTGATTATATTCAATATGAAAGAGTATTTGGAGAGGGAGTATATATTTTATAAAAGAGTAGTTCCTGTGTGATTATATTGAATATAAAAGAGTAATTTGAGAGGAAGCATATTTTTTATAAAAGAGTACTTCCTGTGTGATTATATTCAATATAAAAGAGTAATTCCTCTGTGACTATATTCAATACAAAAGAGTAGTTAGTGAGGAAGCATATTTTTTATACAAGAGTACTTCCTGTGTGATTATATTCAGTATATAAGAGCAGTTAGTGAGGAAGCATATTTTTTATAGAAGAGTACTTCCAGTGTGATTATATTCAATATAAAAGAGTATATCCAGTGTGATTATATTCAACATAAAAGAGTACTTTGAGAGGGAGTATAGTTTTTATAAAAGAGTACTACCTGTGTGATTATATTCAATATGAAAGAGTACTTGGAGAGGGAGTATATATTTTATAAAAGAGTACTTCCTGTGTGATTATATTCAATATAAAAGAGTACTTTGATAGGGAGTATATTTTTTATACAAGAGTACTTGCTGTGTGATTATATTCAATATAAAAGAGTAGTTCCTGTGTGATTATATTCAATATAAAAGTGTAGTTAGTGAGGAAGCATATTTTTTATACAAGACTTCTTCCTGTGTGATTACATTCTATATAAAAGTGTATTTTGAAAGGGAGTATATTTTTTATACAAGAGTACTTCCTGTGTGATTATATTCAATATAAAAGAGTACTTCCAGTATGATTACATTCAATATAAAAGAGTACTTTGAGAGGGAATATATTTTTTATAAAAGAGTATTTCCTGTGTGGTTATATTCAATATAAAAGAGTACTTTGAGAGAGAGTATATATTTTATAAAACAGTACTTCCTGTGGAATTATATTCAATATAAAAGAGTACTTCCAATGTGATTATATTCAACATTAAAGAGTTCTTTGAGCTGGAGTATATTTTTTATAAAAGAGTACTTCCTGTGTGATTATATGCAATATAAAAGAGTATATTGAGAGGGAGTATATTTTTTTAAAAGAGTACCTCCGTGTGATTAAACTCAATATAAAAGAGTACTTCCAATATGATTATATTCAGTATAAAAGAGTACTTTGAGACGTAGTATATTTTTTATAAAAGAGTAATTACTGTGTGATTGTATTCAATATAAAAGACTACTATGAGAGGGAGTATATTTTTTATAAAAGAGTACTTCCTGTGTGACTATCTTCAATATAAAAGAGTAATTTGAGAGGGAGTATATTTTTTATAAAGAAGTATTCCCTGTTCGATTATATTCAATATAAACGAGTATTTCCAGTGTGATTATATTCAATATAAAAGAGTACTTGTAGAGGGAGTATATTTTTTATAAAAGAGTACTTCCTATCTGATTATACTCAGTATGAAAGAGTACTTGCAGATGGAGTATATTTTTTATAAAAGAGTACTTCCTGTGTGATTATATTCAATATGAGAGAGTACTTGGAGAGGGAGTATATATTTTATAAAATGGTACTCACTGTGTGATTATATTCAATATAAAAGAGTACTTTGATAGGGAGTATATTTTTGATAAAAGAGTACTTGCTGTGTGATTATATTCAATATAAAAGAGTACTTCCTGTGTGATTATATTCAATATAAAAGTGTAGTTAGTGAGGAAGCATATTTTTTATACAAGAGTACTTCCTGTGTGATTATATTCAATATAAAAGAGTAGTTAGTGAGGAAGCATATTTTTTATACGACTACTTCCTATGTGATTATATTCAATATAAAAGAGTATATCCAGTGTGATTACATTCAATATAAAAGAGTACTTTGAGAGGGAGTATTGTTTTTATAAAAGAGTACTTCCTGTGTGATTATATTCAATATAAAAGAGTACTGCTATAGTGATTATATTCAATATAAAAGAGTACTATGAGAGGGAATATATTTTTTATAAAAGAGTAGTTCCTGTGTGATTACATTCAATATAAAAGAGTATTTTGAAAGGGAGTATATTTTTTATACAAGGGTACTTCCTGTGTGATTATATTCAATATAAAAGAGTACTTACAGTATAATTATATTCAATATAAAAGAGTACTTTGAGAGGGAGTTTATTTTTTATAAAAGAGTATTTCCTGTGTGATTATATTGAATAAAAACGAGTAGTTCCAGTGTGATTATATTTAGTATAAAAGAGTACTTGGAGAGGGAGGATATTTTTTATAAAAGTGTAATTCCTGTGTGATTATATTCAATATGAAAGAGTACTTCGATAGGGAGTATATATTTTATAAAAGAATACTTCCTGTTTGACTATATTCAATGTAAAAGAGTACTTTGAGAGGGAGTTTATTTTTTAGAAAAGAGTAATTCCTGTGTGATTATATTCAATATGAAAGAGTACTTGGAGAGGGAGTATATATTTTATAAAAGAGCACATCCTGTGTGATTATATTCAATATAAAAGAGTACTTTGAGAGGGAGTATATTTTATATAAAAGAGTATTTCCTGTGTGATTATATTCAATATAAAAGACTACTTCCTGTGTGATTATATTCAATATAAAAGAGTAGTTAGTGAGGAAGCATATTTTTTATACAAGAGTACTTCCTGTGTGATTATATTCAATATAAAAGAGTACTTTTAGAGGGAGTTTATTTTTTATAAAAGAGTACTTCCTGTGTGATTATATTCAATATAAAAGAGTATTTTGAGAGTTAGTATATTTTTTATAAAACAGTGTTTCCTGCGTGATTATATTCAATATTAAGGAGTACTTCCTGTGTGATTATATTCAATATAAAAGAGTACTTGGAGAGGGAGTACATTTTTTATAAAAGAGTACTTCCTGTGTAATTATATTCAATATGAAAGTGTACTTGAAGATGGAGTATATATTTTATAAAAGAGTACATCCTGTGTGATTATATTCAGTATAAAAGAGTACTTTGAGAGGGAGTATATTTTTTACAAAAGAGTATTTCCTGTGTGATTAGATTCAATATAATAGAGTTGTTTGAGAGGGAGTATATTATTTTTAAAGAGTAATTCCTTTGTGATTTTATTCAATATAAAAGCATACTTTGTGAGGGAGTCTATTTTATATAAAAGAGTACTACCTGTGTGATTATATTCAATATAAAAGAGTACTTCCAGTGTGATTATATTCAATATAAAACAGTACTTTAAGAGGGAGTATATTTTTCATAAAAGAGTACTTAGTGTGTGATCATATTCAATATAACGGAGGACTTTGAGATAGAGTACATTTTTCTTAAAAGAATACTTCCTGTGTGATTATATTCAATATAAAAGAGTAGTTTGATAGGGAGTATATTTTTTATAAAAGAGTACTTCTTGTGCGATTATATTAAATATAAAGAGCACTTTGAGAGGGAGTATATTTTTTATAAAACAGTACTTCCTGTGTGATTATATTCAATATAAAAGAGTACTTTGAGAGGGCGTATATATTTTAAAAAACAGTACTTGCTGTGTGATTATATTCAATATATAAGAGTACTTTGAGAGGGAGTAAATTTTTTATAAAAGAGTCCTGCTGTGTGATTATATTCAATATAAAAGTGTACTTTGAGAGGGAGTATATTTTTTACAAAAGAGTATTTCCTGTGTGATTATATTCAATAAAAACGAGTAGTTCCAGTGTGATTATATTCAGTATAAAAGAGTACTTGGAGAGGGGGTATATTTTTTATAACAGTGTACTTACTGTGTGATTATATTCAATATGAAAGAGTACTTCGATAGGGAGTATATATTTTATAAAAGAGTACTTCCTGTGTGATTATATTCAATAGAAAAGACTACTATGAGAGGGAGTATATTTTTTATAAAAGAGAACTTCCTCTGTGATTATATTCAATTTAAAAGAGTACATTGAGAGGGAGTATATTTTTTATAAAAGAGTAATTCCTGTGTGATTATATTGAATATAAATCTGTACGTTGAGAGGGAGTATATCTTTTATAAAAGAGTACTTCCTGAGTGATTATATTCAATATAAAATAGTAGTTTGAGAGGGAGTATATTCAATAAAAAAGCCTTCTTCCAGGTTGATTATATTCAATATAAAAGAGGACTTTGAGAGGGAGTATATTTTTAATAAAATAGTTCTTCCTGTGTGATTATATTCAATATAAAACAGTATTTCCAGTGTGATTGTATTCAATATAAGACAGTATTTTGAAAGGCAGTATTTTTTTATAAAAGGGTACTTCCTGGGTGATTAAATTCAACATATAAGAGAATTTTGAGAGGTAGAATATTTTTTATAAAAGAGTACTTCCAGTGTGATTATATTCAATATAAAGGAGTACATTGGGAGGGACTATATTTTTCATAAAAGAGTACTTCCTGTGATTATATTCAATATGAAAGAGTACTTTGAGAGGGAGTATATTTTTCATAAAAGAGTACTTCCTGAGTGATTGTATTCAATAAAAAGCAATGCTTTGAGAGGGAGTACATTTTTTATAAAAGAGTCTTCCTCTGTGATCACATTCAATATAAAAGAGTACTTTGAGAAGGAGTATATTTTTTATAAAAGAGCACTTCCTGTTTGATTATATTCAATATAAAAGAGTACTTTGAGAGGGAGCTTATTTTTTAAAAAAGAGTACTTCCTTTGTGATTATATTCAGTATAAAAAGTACTTTGTGCAGGAGTATATTTTTTATAAAAGAGTACATCCAGAGTGATTATATTCAGTACAAAAGAGTACTTTGAGAGCAGTATATTTTTTAAAAAATAGTACTTCCTGGGTGATTATATTCAATAAAAAAGAGTACATTGAAAGGGAGTTTATTTTTTATTAAAGAGTACTTCCTGTGTGATTACATTCAGTATAAAAAGTACTTCCTGTTTGATTATATTCAATATAAAATTGTATATTGAGAGGGACTATATTTCTTGTAAAAGAGTAATTCCTGGGTGATTATATTCAATATAAAAGAGTACTTTCTGAGGTAGTGTATTTTTTTAAAAGAGTACTTCCTGTGTGATTATATTCAATATAAAAGAGTACTTTGAGAGGGAGTATATTTTTTATTAAAGAGTTCTTCCTGTGTGATTATATTGAACATAAAAGATTACTTTGAGAAGGAGTATATTTTTTAAAAAAGAGTACTTGCTGTGTGATTCTATCCAATATAAAAGAGTACTTTGAGAGGGAGTATATTTTTTATAAAACAGTACATCCTGTGTGACTATATTCAATAAAAAAGTACATTGAGAAGGAGTATATTCAATATAAAAGAGGACTTCCACTGTGATTATTTTCAATATAAAACAGTTCTTTGAGAGGGAGTATATTTTTTACAAAAGAGTACTTCTTGTTTGATTATATTCAATATAAAACCATACTCTGTGAGGGACAATATTTTTTATAAAAGAGAATTTCCTCTGTGATTACATTCAGTATAAAATAGTACTTTGAGAGGGAGTATATTTTTTATAAAGGAGTATTTCCTGTGTGTTTATATTCAATATAAAAGACTACTAAGAGAGGGGGTATATTCAATATAAAACAGTAGTTCCAGTGTGATTATATTCAATATAAAACAGGATTGTTAGAGGGAGTATATTTTTTATAAAGAGTACTTCCTGTGTGATTACTTTCAATATAAAAGAGTACTTCCAGTGTGATTATATTCAATATAAGAGAGTACTTTGAGAAGGAGTATATTTTTTATAAAAGAGTACTTTGAGTGTGATTATATACAATATAAAAGAGTACTTTGAGATGGAGTATATTTTTTATAAAGGAGTATTCCCATGTGATTATATTCAATATAAAGGTGTACTTTGAGAGGGAGTATATTTTTTGTAAAAGAGTACTTCCTGTGTGATGATATTCAATATAAAAGAGTAGTTTGAGAGGGAGTATATTTTTTATAAAAGAATACTTCCTGTGTGATTATATTCAATACAAAAGAGTACTTTGAGAGGGAGTATATTTTTTAAACAAGAGTACTTCCTGTGTGATTATATTCAATATAAAAGAGTATATCCAGTGTGATTATATTCAATATAAAAGAGTACTTTGAGAGGGAGTATATTTTTTATGGAATAATACTTCGTGTGTGACTGTATTCAATATAAAAGAGTACTTTGAGAGGGAGTATATTTTTTATGAAAGAGTACTTCCTGTGTGATTATATTCAATATAAAAGAGTACTTTGGGAGCGAGTATTTTTATTATAAACGAGTACTTCCTCTGTGATTATATTCAATATCAAAGAGTACTTTGAGAGGGAGTATATTTTTTATAAAAGAGTACCTCCCGTGTGATTACATTCAATACAAAACAGTAATTCCAGTGTAATTATATTTAATATAAAAGACTACTTTGAGAGGAAGTATATTTTTTATAAAAGAGGACTACCTGTGTGATTATATTCAATATAAAAGAGTACTTTGTGAGGGAGTATATTTTTTATAACAGAGTACTTCCTCTGTGATTATATTCAATATACTAGAGTACTTTGAGAGGGAGTATATTTTTTATAAAAGATTACTTCCTGTGTGATTATATTCAAAATAAAAGAGTACTGCCTGTGTGATTATATTCAATATAAAAGAGTACTTTGAGAGGGAGTATATTTTTTATAAAAGAGTACTTCCTGTGTGATTATACTCAATATTAAAGAGTACTTTGAGAGAGAGTATATTTTTTATAAAAGAGTACTTCCTGTGTGATTATATTCAATATAAAAGAGTACTTCCAGTGTGATTATATACAATATAAAAGAGTACTTTGAAAGGGAGTATTTTTTTATAAAAGAGGACTTCTTGTGTGATTTCATTCAATATAAAAGTTTACTTCCAGTGTGATTATATTCAATATAATAGAGTACTTTGAGAGGGAGTATATTTTTTATAAAACAGTATTCCCGTGTGATTATATTCAATATAAAAGAGTGCTTAGCGAGGGAGTATATTTTTTATAGAAGAGTACTTCGTGTGTGATTATATTCAATAAAAAAGATTACTTTTAGAGGGAGTATATTTTTTATAAAAGAGTACTTCCTGTGTAATTATATTCAATATGAAAGAGTACCTCCAGTGTGATTACATTCAATATAAAAGAGTACTTTGAGATGGAGTATATTTTTATAAAAGGGTACTTCCAGTGTGATTATATTCAATATAAAAGAGTACTTTGAGAGGGAGTACATTTTTTATAAAAGCGTACTTCCAGGGTCATTATATTCAATATAAAATAGTACTTTGGGAGGGAGTATATTATTTATAAAACAGTACTTCCCGTGTGATTATATTCAATATAAAAGAGTACTTCCAGTGTGATTATATTCAATATAAAAGAGTACTTTGAGACGGAGTATATTTTTTATAAAAGAATACTTTGTGTGTGATTATATTCAATATAAAAGAGTATTTTGAGAGGGAGTATATTTTTTATAAAAGAGTATTTCCTGTGTGATTATATTCAATATAAAAGAGTACTTTGAGAGGGAGTATATTTTTTATAAAAGAATATTTCTTGTGTGATTATATTTAATATAAAAGAGTACTTTAAGAGGGAGTATATTTTTTATAAAAGAGTACTTCCCGTGTGATTGTATTCAATACAGAAGAGGACTTCCAGTGTGATTATATTCAATATAAAAGAGTACTTTGAGAGGGAGTATATTTTTTATAATTCATTATTTCCAGTGTGATTATATTCAATATAAAAGAGTACTTTGAGGGGGAGTATATTTTTTATAAAAGAGTACTGCCTGTGTGATTATATTCAATATAAAAATGTACATTGAGAGGGAGTATATTTTTTATATTAGAGTCGTTCCAGTTTGATTATATTCAATATAAAATAGTACTTTGAGAGGGAGTATATTTTTTATAAAAGAGTATTTCCAGTTTGATTATATTCAATATAAAAGAGTACTGTGAGAGGTAGTATATTTTTTATAAATGAGTACTACCAGTGTGATTATATTCAATATAAATGAATACTTTCAGTCTATTTATTTTCAATATAAAAGAGTACCTTTAATGTATTTATATTCACCATACAAGAGTACATTGTGAGGGTGTATATTTCTAATAAAAGGGTACTTCCAGTGTGATTATATTCAATATAAAAGAGTATATTGGCATGCTGTATATTTTTTTAAAAGAGTATTTGTTATGTGATTTTATTCAATATAAAAGAGTGCTCTGAGTGTATTTATATTTAATATTGAAGAGTACTTTGAGTGTGTTTATATTCAGTATAAAAAAGTACTTTGAGAGGGAGTATATTTTTTATAAAAGAATGCTTCCAGTGTGATTATATTCAATATGAAAGAGTACATTTAGCGGGATTATATTCTAAAAAAATGGGTACTTTGAGAGAGAGTGTATTTTTTATAAAAGAATGCTTCCAGTGTTATTATATTCAAAATAAATTAGTACCTTGAGAGGCAGTATTTTTTTAAAAAATGAGTACTTCCAGTGTGATTATATTGAATATAAAAGCATAATTTAGTGGGATTATATTCTAAATAAAACAATACATTTAGAGGGAGTATATTTATTTTAAAAGAGTACTTTGAATGGGATTATATTCAAAATAAAAGAGTAATTTGAGAGGGAGTATATTTTTTATTAAGGAGTACATTGAGTGTGATTATATTCACTATAAAAGAGTACCTCCAGTGGGATTGCATTGGAAATAAAAGAGTACATTGAGAGGGAATATATTTTTTATAAAAGAGTACTTCCAGTGTGATTATGTTCAAAATAAATAAGTTCTTTGAGAGGCAGTATATTTTTTAAAAATGAGTAATTTTTACTAGGTAAAACTAGGTATCGACGGAACGTATCTCAAAATAATAAAAGCTATTTATGACAAACCAACAGCCAATATCATACTGAATGGGCAAAAACCGGAAGCATTCCCTTTGAAATCTGGCACTAGACAAGGATGCCCTCCCTCACCACTCCTATTCAATATAGTACTGGAAGTTCTAGCCAGAGCAATCAGGCAAGAAAAAGAAATAAAGTGTATTCAATTAGAAAAGGAGGAAGTCAAATTGTCTCTATTTGCAGACGACATGATTGTATATCTAGAAGACCCCATCATCTCAGCCCCAAATCTCCTGAAACTGATAAGCAACTTCAGCAAAGTCTCAGGATACAAAATCAATGTGCAAAAATCACAAGCATTCCTATACACCAATAACAGACTTAAAGAGAACCAAATCAAGAATGAACTCCCATTCACAATTGCTACAAAGAGAATAAAATACCTAGGAATACAACTAACAAGGAATGTAAAGGACCTCTTCAAGGAGAACTACAAACCACTGCTCAACGAAATAAGAGAGGACACAAACAGATGGAGAAACAGTCCATGTTCATGGTTAGGAAGAATTAATATCGTGAAAATGGCCATACTGCCCAAAGTAATTTACAGATTCAACGCTATCCCCATCAAGCTACCAATGACCTTCTTCACAGAACTGGAAAAAACCACCTTAAACTTCATATGGAACCAAAAGAGAGCCCGCATAGCCAAGTCAATTCTAGGCAAAAAGAACAAAGTGGGAGGCATCACACTACCGGACATCAAACTCTACTACAAGGCTACGGTAATCAAAACAGCATGGTACTGGTACCAAAACAGAGATATAGACCAATGGAACAGAACAGAGGCGTCGGAGGCGACACAACATATCTACAACCACCCGATCTTTGACAAACCTCATGAAAACAAGCAATGGGGAAAGGATTCCCTGTTCAGTAAGTGGTGTTGGGAAAACTGGCTAGCCATATGCAGAAAGCAGAAATTCGACCCCTTCCTGACACCTTACACTAAAATTGACTCCAGATGGATTAAAGACTTAAACATAAGACCTAACACCATAAAAATACTAAAAGGAAACCTAGGCAAAACCATTTAGGACATAGGCATAGGCAAGGACTTTATGACCAAAACACCAAAAGCAATGGCAACAAAAGCCAAAATAGACAAATGGGACCTAATCAAACTCCACAGCTTCTGCACGGCAAAAGAAACAGTCAGTAGAGTGAATCGGCAACCAACAGAATGGGAAAAAATTTTTGCAGCCTACCCGTCTGACAAAGGGCTGATATCCAGAATTTACAACAAGCTAAAAAATATATACAAGAAAAAAACAAACAAGTCCATTCAAAAATGGACGAAGGATATGAACAGATACTTTACTAAAGAAGACACACATGAAACCAACAAACATATGAAAAAAAGCTCATCATCACTGGTCATTAGAGAAATGCAAATCAAAACTACATTGAGATACCATCTCATGCCAGTTAGAATGGCGATCATTAAAAAATCTGGAGACAACAGATATTGGAGAGGATGTGGAGAAATAGGAACACTTTTACACTGTTGGTGGGAGTGTAAATTAGTTCAACCACTGTGGAAAAGAGTGTGGTGATTCCTCAAGGACCTAGAAATAGAAATTCCATTTGACCCAGCAATCACATTGCTAGGCATATATCCAAAGGATTACAAATCGTTCTACTATAAGGACACATACACACGAATATTCATTGCAGCACAGTTTACAATAGCAAAGACCTGGAACCAACCCAAATGCCCATCGATGATAGACTGGACAGGAAAAATGTGGCACATATACACCATGGAATATTATGCAGCCATCAAAAACGATGAGTTTGTGTCCTTTGTAGGGACATGGATGAAGGTGGAAACCATCATTCTCAGCAAACTGACACAAGAACACAAAATCAAACACCGCATGTTCTCACTCATAGGAGGGTGTTGAACAATGGGAACACATGGACACAGGGAGGGGAGCACTATACACTGGGGTCTGTTGGGGGGAGTGGGGGGGACAGCAGAGGGGGGTGGGGACTCGGGGAGGGATAGCATGGGGAGAAATGCCATTTATAGGTGAAGGGGAAGAAGGCAGCAAATCACACTGCCACGTATGCACCTAAGCAACAACCTTCCATGTTTTTCACATGTACCCCAAAACCTAAAATGCAATAAAAATATATATATATATATTCCGTCTCAAAATACTCTTTTATTTAGAATATTCTCCCTCTAAATGTGCTCTTTTATTTAGAATATACAAACACTCAAAGTACTCTTTTCTAAAAAATATACTCCCTCTCAAAGTACTCTTTTATTTTGAATATAATCACACTGAAAATACACATTTATAAAAAATATACTCCCTTTCAACATCTCCTTTTATTAAAAATATCCTCCCACACAAAGTACTCTTTTATTTTGACTATAATCACATTCAAAGTACTCTTTTAAAAATATATACTCCCTCTCAAAGTACTCTTTTATTTACAATATAACACTCAAAGTACTCTTTTATAAAATATATACTCCCTCACAAAGTACTATTTTATTCAGAATATAATCACACTCAAAGTACTCTTTTAAAAAAAACATACTGCTTCTCAAAACACTCTTTTATTTTGAATATAATCACATTCGAATTACTCTTCTATAAAAAATATACTCCCTCTCAAAGTACTCTTTTATTTTGAATATAATCACACTCAACATACTCTTTTATAAAAAATATACTCCCTCACAAAGTACTCTTTATTTTGAATATAATCACACTCAAAGTAATCTTTAATAAAAAATATACTCCCTCTCAAAGTACTCTTTTATTTTGAATATAATCACACTCAAAGTACTCTTTTATAAAAAATATATTCCCTCACAAAGTACTCTTTTATTTTGAATATAATCACACTGAAAGTACTGCTTTATAAAAAATATACTCCCTCTCAAAGTACTCTTTTATTTTGAATATAATCACACACAAAGTACTCTTGTATAAAAAATATACTCCCTCTCAAAGTACTCTTTTATATTGAATATAATCACAATAAAAGTACTCTTTTATAAAAAATATACTCCCTCACAAAATACTCTTTTATTTTGAATATGATCACATTCAAAGTACTCTTTTATAAAAAATATACTCCATCACAATATACTCTGTTATTTTGAAAATAATCACACTCAAAGTACTCTTTTATATAAAATAGACTCCCTCTAAAAGTACTCTTTATTTTGAATATAATCACACTGAAAATACACTTCTATAAAAAATATACTCCCTCTCAATGTCCTCTTTTATAAAAAAAAAAAAACTCCCACAGAAAGTACTCTTTTATTTTGAATATAACAACACACAAAGTTCTCTTTTGTAAATGTATACTGTCTCTCAAAGTACTCTTTTATTTTGAATATAATCACACTCAAAGTACTCTTTTACAAAAAATATACTCCCTCTCACAGTACTAATTTATTTTGAATATAATCACACACAACGTACTCTTTTATAAAAAATATACTACCTCAATAATTACTCTCTTGTTTTTAAAAAATCACACTCAAAGTACTCTTTTATGAAAAATATACTCTCTCTCAAAGTACTCTTTTATTTTCAATAGAATCACACTCAAAGTACTCTTTTATAAAAAATATACTCCCTCTCAAAGTACTATTTATTTTGAATACAATCACACACAAAGTACTCTTTTATAAAAATATACTCCCTCTCAAAGTACTCTTTTATTCTGAATATAATCACAATATAAATACTCTTATAAAAAATATAATCCCTCGCAATATAATTATTTATTTTGAAAATAATCACACTCAAAGTACATTTATATAAAACATACTCCCTCTCAAAGTGCTCTTTTATTTTGAATATAATCACACTGAAAATATGCTTTTATAAAAAATATACTCCCTTTCAACGTCCTCTTTTATAAAAAAATATACTCCTACAGAAAGAACTCTTTTCTTTTGAATATAACCACACACAAAGTACTCTTTTCTACATATATACTCCCTCTCAAAGTACTCTTTTATTTTGAAGACAATCACACTTAAAGTACTCATTTATAAAAAATATACTCCCTCATAATATACTTTTTTATTTTGAAAATAATCACACTAAAATACTCTCTTATATAAAATAAACTACCTCTCAATGTACTCTTTTATTTTGAATATAATCATACAGAAAATACACTTTTATAAAAAACATACTCCCTTTCAAGGTCCTCTTTTATAAAAAATATACTCCCACAGAAATAACTCTTTTAATTTGAATATAATCATACACAAAGTACGCTTTTATACATGTATACAGCCTCTCAAAGTACTCTTTTATTTTGAATATAATCACACTAAAATTACTCTTTTATAAAAAATACACTCCCTCTCAAACTACTGTTTTATTTTGAATATAATCACACTCAAAGTACTCTTTTATAAAAAATATACACTCTCATAAATTACTTTTATTTTGAATATAATCACACTGAAAATACACATTTATAAGAAATATACTCCCTTTAAACGTCCTCTTTTATAAACAATATACTCCCTCTCAAATTACTCTTTTATTTTGAATATAATCACATCAAATTACTATTTTTAAAAAAATATACTCCCTCCAAAACTACACTTTTATTTTGAATATAATCACACTCAAAGTACTGTTATATTTTGAATGTAATCATATTAAAACTACTATTTTATAAAAAATATACTCCCTCACAAAGTACTCTTTTATTTTGAATATAATCACACTGAAAGTACTCCTTTATAAAAACTATACTCCGTCTCAAAGTACTCTTTTATTTTGAATAAAATCACACTAAAATTACTGTTTTAAAAAATATATATTCCCTTTCAAAGTACTCATTTATTTTGAATTTAACCACACTCAAAATACACTTTTATAAATAATATACTCCATCTCAACATCCTTTATCATAAAAAATATACCCAACTCAAAGTACTCTTTTATTTTGAATATAATCACACTCAAAATACTCTTTTACAAAAAACATACTCCCTCTCAGAGTACTATTTTATTTTGAATATAATCACACTGTAAGTACTCTTTGAAAAAAATATACTCCATCTCAAAGTACTCAATTATTTTGAATATAATCACAATAAATATACTCTTTTATAAAAAAACATTCTCCCTCTCAAAGTAATATTTTATTTAGAATATAATGACACTCAAAGTACTCTTTTATAAAAAACATACTCCCTCTCAAAGTACTCTTTTATTTTGAATATAATCACACTAATACTACTCTATTATAAAAAACATAATCCCTTTCAATGTACTCTTTTATTTTGAATATAATCATACTCAAAAGTACTCTTTTATAGAAAATATACTCCCTCTCAATGTACTCTTTTATTTTGAATATAATCACACTCAAAGTACTCTTTTATAAAATATACTCCCTTTCAACCTCCTCTTTAATAAAACCTATACTCCCTCTCACACTACTTTTTTATTTGGATTATAATCACACACGAAGTACTCTTTTATAAAAAATATACGCCCTCTCAAGGTACCCTTTCTTTTGAATATAATCACACTGAAAGTGCACTTTTATAAAAAATATATTCCCTTTCAACATCCTCTTTTATTAAAAATATCCTTCCACACAAACTACTGCTTTATTTTGATTATAATCACACTCAAATTACTCTTTTATAAAAAACATACTCCCTCTCAAAGTACTATTTATTTTGAATATAATCACACTCAACGTACTCTTTTATAAAAACATAATCTCTCTCAGAGTACTGTTTTATTTTGAATATAATCACACTAAAATACTCTTTTATAAAAAATAAAATACCTTTCAAAGTACTCTTTTATTTTGAACATAATCCCACTCAAAGTAATCTTTTATAAAATATACTCCCTTTCAACGTCCTCTTTTACAAAAATTATACCCCCTCTCAAAGTACTCTTTTATTTTGAATATATTCACACTCAAAGTACACATTTATAAAAAATACACTCCCTTGCAATGAAGTCTTTTATTTTGAATGTGATCACCCTCAAAGTACTCTTTTATAAAAAATATATTCCGTCTCAAAATACGTTTTTATTTTGAATATAATCACACACAAAGTACTCTGTTATAAAAAATATTCTCCTTCTCAAAGTACTCTTTTATTTTTAATATAATCACAGTGAAAATACTCTTTTATAAAAAATATTCTCCTTCTCAAAATACTCTTTTATTTTGAATATAATCTCAATAAAAGTACTTTTTTGTAAAAAATATACTCCCTCTCAAAGTACTCTTTTATATTGAATATGATCACACAGGAAGTACTCTTTTATAAAAAACATACTCCCTCTCAAACTACTCTTTTATTTTCTATATAATAACACTAAATTTTCTCTATTATAAAAAACATACTCCCTCTCAAAGTACTGTTCTATTTTGAATGTAATCACACTGAAAATACTCTTTTATAAAAACTATACTCACTCTCAATGTATTCTTTTATTTTGAATATAAACACACTCCATGTACTCTATTACAAAAAATATACTCCCTGTTAATGTTCTCTTTTATTTTGAATATAGTCACACTCAAAATACTCTTTTATAAAAAATATACTCAATCTCAAAGTACTCTATTATTTTGAATATAACCAGACTCAAAATACTCTTTTATAAGAAACCTACTCTCTCTTAAAGTACTCTTTTATTTTGAATGTAATCACACTCAATGTACTCTTTTATAAAAAACATACTCCCTCTCAAATTACTCTTTTATTTTCCATATAATGACAAGTGAAATACTCTTTTATAAAAAACTTACTCCGTCTCAAAATACTCTTTTATTTTCTATATAATGACACACAAATTACTCTATTATAAAAACACTCCCTTTCAAAGTACTCTCTTATTTTGAATATAATCACACTCAAACTACTCTTTTACTAAAAGTATACTCCCTTTCAACGTCCTCTGTTATAAAACATATAATCCCTCTCAAGGTACTCTTTTATTTTGGATACAATCACACACAAAGTACTCTTTTATAAATGTATACTCCCTCTCAAAGTACTCTCTTATTTTGAATATAATCATAATCAATTTACTCTTTTATAAAAAATATACTCCCTCTCAAACTACTGTTTTATTTTGAATATAATCACTCTCAAAGTCCTCTTTTATAAAAAATGTACACTCTCTTAAATTAATATTTTATTTTGAATATAATCACACTGAAAATACACATTTATAAAAAATATACTCCCTTTAAATGTCCTCTTTTATAAGCAAAATACTCCTTCTCAAAGTCCTCTTTTACTTTGAATATAATCACATCAAAAGTACCATTTTATAAAAAATATTCTCCCTCCCAAAGCATCTTTTATTTTGAATATAATCACACTCAAAGTACTCTTTTATAAAAAAAAAATAATCCCTTTCAACGTCCTCTGTTATAAAACATATAATTCCTATAAAAATTCTCTTATATTTTGAATATAATCACGTTCAAAGTAGTTTTATAAAAAATATATTCCCTCTCAAAGTACTATTTTATTATGAATATAATCACACTCAAACTATTCTTTTATAAAAAATATATTCCCTCTGAAAGTACTCTTTTATTTTGAATATAACCACACTCAAAGTACTCTTTAATAAAAAATATACTGCCTCTCAAATTACTCTTTTATTTTGAAAACAATGATACTCAAAGTACTGTTTTATATAAAATATACACTCTCTCAAAGTACACTTTTATTTTGAATATAATCACAACAAAAATACACTTTTATAAAAAATATACTCCCTTTCAAATTCCTCTTTTTTAAAAAATATACTCCCACTCAAACTACTCTTTTATTTTGAATATAATCAAACAGAAATTACTCTTTTAATAAATATACTCAATCTCAAAGTACTCTTTTATTTTGAATATAATCACACTGAAAGTACACTTTTAATAAATATACTCCCTCTCAAAGTTCTCTTTTATTTTGAATATAATCACACTCAAAGTACTCTTTTATAAAAAATATACTCCCTCTCAAAGAACTCTTTTATTTTGAATATGATCACACTCAAAGTATTCTTTTTTGTTGTTGTTGTTGTCTTTTCAAAGAACCAATTTTTGATTTCATTAATTTTTGCTTCTCTATTTTATCTCTGCTCTAATCTTTAGTGTTTTCTTTTTTTTTTTTTTTTTTTTTGTTAGAGAAAGAGAGAGAGAATAGGAAGGAGGAAAAAGGAAGAGAAAGAGAGAGAGAGAATGGGGAGGAGGGAGAAGGAAAAGAAAGAGGGTGAGAGAATGGGAGTATTGCTTTCTTGCCCAGGCTAGAATGCAATTTAGTAATGGGTATTGAAAACCTCTTTTATACTGATAATTATACTTAATGATGTAGTCAGGAAGGAATAAGGGAAGAAGATAGCAAACAAACAGCCAACCAATATTTCATTTAAACCTATGAAATGCTATGCGATTACTGAGGAGTGATTTACTTCCAATTATATAGTCACCTTTGGAATAGGTGTGAGGTAGTAATGTATGTTTTGTGTATTTGAAGTGGAGAGTTCTATAAATGTTTATTAAGTTTACTTGTTCCGGGTCTGAGTTCAAGTTCTGAATATCCTTGTTAATTTTCTATCTCATTGATCTATAGAATCGTTAGCTCTTCTTGTTGCATTGATCCTTTTGCCATTATGTAATGTCATTCCTCACCTCTTTTGATCTTTGTTGCTTTAAAGTCTACTTTATCAGAGGCGAGAATTGCATCTCCTGCTTTTTGTTTATTAGTTTATTTTTACTCTCTGTTTGATTGGTAAATCTTCCTCCTTCTCTCTGAGTCTTTGTGTATTGTTGGATGTAAGATGGGCCCGGATGCAGCATACCGATGGGTTTTGGCTTTTTATCCAATTAAAATATATATAGGTTTAATACCGGCGTTTGATGCTAGCTGGCTGTTTTGCCCATTAGTTGATGTAAATTTTTTGTTGTGTTAAAGTTCTTTGCTTTTTGATATATTTTTGGAAAGGCTGATATTGGTTGTTCCTTTATATGTATAGTGCTTCTTTCAGAAGCTCTTGTAAAGCAGGCCTGGTGGTGGTGAACTCTCTAAGTACTTGTTTGTTCGCAAAAGATTTAATTTTTCCTTCACTCATAAAGCTTAGTTTGGCTGGATAGGAAATTCTGGGTTGAAAGTTCTTTTCTTTAAGGATGTTAAATATTGGTCCCCACTCTTTTCTGGCTTGTAGGGTTTCTGCTGAGAGAACTGCTGTAAGTCTGATAGGTTTCCCTTTATGGGTAACCTGACCTTTCTCTCTGGCTGCCCTTAGTATTTTCTCCTTCATTTCAACCCTAATAAATCTGGTGATTATGTGCCTTGGGGTTGGTCTTCTTGAAGAATATCTTTGTGGTGTTCTCTGTATTACCTGGAGTTGAATATTACCCTGCCTTGCCAGGTTGGGAAAATTTTCCTGAATGATATCCTGAAGAGTATTTTCCAACTTGGATTCATTCTCTTCATCACATTCAGGTACACCTATCAAACATAAATTAGGTCTTTTCACATAGTCCCATATTTCCTGGAGACTTTGCTCATTCCTTTTCATCCTTTTTTCTGCATTCTTGTCTTCTCATTTCATTTCACTGAGCTGGTCCTCGACTTCTGATATCCTTCCTTCTGCTTGATCAATTTGACTGTTTAAACTTGTGCATGCTTCGGGAAGTTCTCCTGTTGTGTTTTTCAGCTCCATCAATTCACCTATATTCTTCTCTAAATTGTCCATTCTCGTTAACATTTTGTCAAACCTTTTTTCAAGGTTCTTAGTTTCTTTGCATTGGGTTAGAACAAGTTCTTTTAATTCACAGAAGTTTCTTATCACCCACGTTTTGAAACCTGCTTCTGTTATTGGAACACACATGTAATCTATTAAGCCTTGTTCCGTTACTGATGAGGAATTGCAATCCCCTGTAGAGGGAGAGGCATTCTGATTTTGAGTATTCTCTACCTTTTTATGCTGGTTTCTTCCCTTCATTATATATTTGTCCATCTGTCATCTTTATAATTACCGACTTTCTAACTGGGTCTCTGACGTCCAACTTGTTGATTCCCAGCGCCGAAATCTGAGCAATCCACTGAGCCGGCCAAAAC
Source organism: Aotus nancymaae (assembly GCF_030222135.1). Classification (NCBI taxonomy): domain Eukaryota; kingdom Metazoa; phylum Chordata; class Mammalia; order Primates; family Aotidae; genus Aotus; species Aotus nancymaae. The sequence continues at coordinate 85,132 of NW_026988455.1, forward strand.
AGCGGTGTTAAGATTGATGGTGCTTTTCTGCCCGGGAGTCTCCGGACTCTGCACCAAGAACTGGCATGCTAAGGCACCAGCAAAACCGCCACGCCGGCCACAAGAGTCACCCTAGCGACCCGTGGAGCTCCTCCACTGGGAATCTCCTGGTCCATTAGCAACTAATATTCGTCTGAAAGTGTGGTGTCCTCTCGTTCTTTGAGCTTTCACTGGGAGGTACATGCCCGAGCTGCTAATCATCAGCCATCTTGGATCTCTCCCCTCAAAGTACTCTTTTATAAACTATATACTCCCTTTCAACCTCCTCATTATAAAAAATATACTTCCGCTCAAAGTACTCTTTTATTTTGAATATAATCACACTAAAATTACTCTTTTATTATAAATATACTGCCTATCAAAGTACTCATTTATTTTGAATATAATCACAAAGTACTCTTTTATTTTGAATATCACACTCAAATCACTCATTTATAAAAAATATACTCCCTTCCAATGTACTCTTTTATTCTGAATATACTCACACTCAAACTAATCTTTTATAAAAAATACACTCCCTCTCAAAGTACTCTTATATTTTGAATATAATCACACTAAACCTACTCTTATTAAAAATATACTCCCTCTCGAAGCACTCTTTGATTTTGTGTATAATCATACTTAAAATACTTTTTTAAAAAATATACTCCCTCTCAATGTACTCTTTTATTTTGAATATAATCACACTCAAAGTACTCTTTTATAAACAATATACTCCCTCTCGAACTACACTTTTATTTTGAATATAATGACACTCAAATTGCTATTTCATCAAAAATATACTCCCTCTCAAACTACTCTTTTGTTTTGAATACAATCACTCTGAATGTACTTTTTTGTAAAAAATAAACTCTCTCAAATACCCTTTCATTTTCCATATACTCACACAAAATGTACTCTTTTAAAAAAATATACTCCCGGCCGGGCGTGGTGGCTCACGCCTGTAATCCCAGCACTTTGGGAGGCCGAGGCGGGTGGATCACGAGGTCAAGAGATCGAGACCATCCTGGTCAACATGGTGAAACCCCGTCTCTACTAAAAATACAAAAAATTAGCTGGGCACGGTGGCGCGTGCCTGTAATCTCAGCTACTCGGGAGGCTGAGGCAGGAGAATGGCCTGAACCCAGGAGGCGGAGGTTGCGGTGAGCCGAGATCGCGCCATTGCACTCCAGCCTGGGTAACAGGAGCGAAACTCCGTCTCAAAAAAAAAAAAAAAAAAAAAAAAAAAAAAAAAAAAAAAAAAAAATATATACTCCCTGTCAAAGTACTCTTTTATTTTGAATATAATCACACTCAAGGTACTCTTTAATAAAAAATATAATCCCACTCAAAGTACTCTTTTATTTTGAATATAATTACACTCAAAGTACCCATTTAAAAAAATATACTCCCTTTCAATGTCCTCTTTTATTAAAAATATACTCCCTCTCTAAGCACTCTTTTATTCTGAATATAATCACACTCAAAGCACTCTTTTATAAAAAATATACTACCTCTCAATGTACTCTTTTATTTTGAATATAATCACACTCCAACTAATATTGTATAAAAAATACACTCCCTCTCAAACTACTCTTTTATTTTGAATATAATCACATTAAAACTACTCTTTTATTAAAAATATACTCCCTCTCAAGGTACTTTTTATTTTGAATATAATCACACTGAAAGTACTCTTTTTTAAAAAGTATATTCCCTCTCAAAGTACTCTTTTATTTTGTATATAATCACATTCAAAGTACTCTTTTATAAAAAATATACTCCTTCTCAAATTACTCTTTTTTTTGGATATAATCACACTCAAATTCCTCTTTTATAAAAAATATACTCCCTCTAAAAGTACTCGTTATTTTGAATGTAATCACACTCAAAATAGTATCTTATAACATATATATTCGCTTTCACCATCCTCTTTTATAAATATATACTGCCACAGAAACAATGGTATTATTTTGAATATAATCACTCTCAAAGTAGTCTTTTATGAAAAATACACTCCCTCTCAAAGTGCTCTTTTATTTTGGATATAATCACACTCAAGGTACCCTTTTATAAAAAATATCCTCCCTCTAAGTGTACTCTTTTATTTTGAATATAATCACTCAAAATACTCTTTATGAAAAATGCACTCCCTCTCAAAATACACTGTTATTTTCAAAATAATCACACCCAAATTCCTCTTTTATAAAAAATATACTCCCTCTCAAAGTACTGTTTATCTTGAATGTAATCACAGTCAAAATAGTATTTTACAACAAATATACTCGCTTTTAACGTCCTCTATTATAGAAATATACTGCCACTGAAAGTACTGTATTATATTGAATATAATCACACTCAAAGTAATCTTTCATGAAAAATATACTCCTTCTCAAAGTACTCTTGTATTCTGACTATTATCACACTCAAACTACTATTTTATAAAAAATATAATCCCTTTCAACGTCCTCTTTTATAAAAAATATACTCCCACTCAAAGTACTCTTTTATTTTGAATATAATCACATTCAAATTACTCTTTTATAAAAAATATACTCCCTCTCAAAGTACTTTTATTTGAATATAATCACACTCAAACTACTCTCTCATAACAAATATACTCCCTCTCAAAGTACTTATTTATTTTGAATATAATTGCACTTAAAGTACTCTTTTACAAAAATTATACTCCCTCTCAAAGTACTCTATTATGAATATAATCACACTCAAATTCTTATTTTATAAAAAATGTACTCCCTCTCAAAGTCCTCTTTTGTTTTGAATATAATCACACTCAAATTACTCTTTTATAAAAATTATACTCCCTCTCAAAATACTCTTTTATTTTGAATATAATCACACTCAAAATACTCTTTTATAAAAAAATATACTCCCTCTCAAAGTACTCTTGTATTTTGAATATAATCACACTCAAATTACTCTTTTATAAAAAATATACTTCCTCTTAAAATACTCTTTTCTTTAGAATCTACTCACACTCAAAGTACTCTTTTATTCATAATATACTCACTCAAATTATTCTTTGATCAAAAATATACTCCCTATGAAAGTACTCTTTTATTAAGAAAATACACTCAAATACTCGTTTATAAAAAATATATTCTCTCTCAAAATGCTCTTTTATAAAAAATATACTCCTTCTCATTGTACTCTTTTATTTAGAATATAGTCATACTCAAAGTACTCTTTTATAAAAAATTCACTTCCTCTCAAAATATTCTTTTCTTTAGAATCTACTCACACTAAAAATACTATTTTATAAATAATATATTCCCTCTATAAGTACTGTTTTATTTAGATTTTACTCACACTCAAAGTACACATTTATAAAATATATACTCCCTCTCAAAGTAATATTTTATTTAGAATATACTCACACTCAAACTACTCATACATAAAAATATACTCCCTCTCATTATACTCTTTTATATAATATATTATCCCTCTCAATGTACTCTTTTTTTTTAGAATATATTCACAGTCCATATACTCTTATATAAAAAATCTTCTCCCTCTCAAAATACTCTTTTGTAAAAAATATAATCCCTCTCAATATACTCTTTTAAAGAAAATATTCTCCCTCTCAAAATAATTATTTCTTTAAAATCTACTCACACTCAAAGTACTATTTTATGAAAAATATACTCCCTCTCAAAGTACTCTTTTATGAAATATATATTCCCTCTCAAGTTACTCTTTTATCTAGAATAATCTCACACTCAAAATACTCCTTTATAATAAATATACTCCCTCTCAAATTACTCTGTTATAAAAAATATACTCCCTCTCAAAATACTCTTTTATTTAGAATATACTCACACTCAAAATACTCTTTTATAAAAAATATACTCCCTCTTAAAGTACTCTTTTAATTAGAATATAATCACATTCAAAATACTCTTTTATAAAAAATATACTCACTCTCAAAATACTCTTTTAGGAATGTATACTCCCTCTCACAGTACTCTTTTATAAAACATATCCTCCCTCTCAATGTACTCTTTTATAAAAAATATACTCTCTCTCAAATACTCATTTGTAAAAAATATACTCCCTCTCAAAATACACTTTTGTAAAAAATATACTCCCTCTCAAAATACACTTTTGTAAAAAATATACTCCCTCTCAAAATATTCTTTTATTTAGAATACACTCACATTCAATATACTCTTTTATAAAAAATATACTCCCTATCAGAATACTCTTTTATAAACAATATACTCCCTCTCAAAATTCTCTTTTATAAAAAACATAGTCCCTCTCAATGTAGTTTTTTATAAAAAATATACTCCCTCTCAAAGTCCTCTTTTATAAAAAATATACTCACTCTCAAATTACTCTTTTATTTAGAATATACTCAAAACTCAAAATACAATTTTATACTAAATATAATCCCTCTAAAAGTACTCTATTTAGAATATACTCACACTCAAACTATATTTTTATAAAAAATATACTCCCTCCCAATATACTCTATATAAATAATATACTCCCTTTCAAAGTACTCTTTTATAAAAAACATCCTCCCTCTCAAAGTACTCTTTTATTAAAAACATGCTCCCTCTCAAATTGTTCTTTTATAAAAATATACTCCCTCTCAAAATACTTTATTATAAAAAATACTCCCTCTCAATGTACTATTTCAAAAAAATGTACTCCCACTCAAAATACTCTTTTATAAAATATATGCTCCCTCTCATTGTACACTTTTATAAAATATACATTCACTCTCAAAGTACTTTTATAAAATATATACTCCGCCTTCAAATACTTTTATAAAAAATATACTTCCTCTCAAAGTACTTTTTTATAAAAAATGTACTCCCTCTAAAAATATTCTTTTATTTATAATTTACTCACCCCCAAATTACCTTTGTATAAAAAATATACTCCCTCTCAAATTGCTCTTTTATTTAGAAAATGCTCACACTCATAGTGCCCTTTTATAAAAATTATACTCCCTGTAAAATTACTCTTTTATAAAATAAAATACCGCCTCTCAAATCAGTCTTTTATAAAAAATATTCTCCCTCTCAAAATACTCTTTTTTTGAAAATATACTCCCTCTCCTGGTACTCTTTTATATAAAATATACTTCCTCTCAAAATATTCTTTTTTTTAGAATATACAAACACTCAAATTACTGTTGTATAAAAAATATAGTCCCTCTCATAGTAATATTTTATTTACAATACACTCACACTCAAAGTACTATTTTATAAAATATATTCTCCCTCTCATAGTGCTCTTTTATAAAAAATGTACTTACTCCCAATGTACTCTTTTATAAATATATACTCAATCTCAATGTACACTTCTATTTAGAGTAAACTCACACTCAAAGTACTCTTTTATAAAAAATATACTCCCTCAAAATATACTCTTTTACTTATAATATACTCACACCCAATGTACCTTTGTTTAAAAAATATACTCCCTCTCATATTACTCTTTTTTTTTTTGAATATACTCACACTCAAGTACTCTTTTATATAAAATCTATTCCATCTCAAATTACTCTTTTATTTAGAATATGCTCACACTCAAACTACTGTTTTATAAAAAATATACTCCTTCTCAAAATACTCTTTTATAAATAATATACTTCCTCTCATAGTACACTTTTATTTAGAATATAGTCACACTCAAAGTACTCTTTTATAAAAAATATACTCCTGCTCAATATATATTTTTATTTAGAATATTCTCACTCTCAAAATAGTCTTATATACAAAATATACTAACTCTAAATTTAACTTGTATAAGAAACATACTCACTCTCAAAAAACTCTTCTGTTTTGAATGTACTCACTCTCAATGTACTGTTGTATAAAAAATATACTCACTCTCAAGGAACTCTTTTATTTAGGATATACTAACTCTCAACGTACACTCATTAAAAATGTACTCACTCTCAACATATTATTTTATAAAAAATATGCTCTCTCACAATGTACTCTTTTATTCGGAAGACACTCTCAAAATACTTTTATAAAAAATACACTCACTCTCAATGTACTCTTTTATTAAAAGTATACTCATTCTCAAAGTACTCTTGTATAAAAATATTCTCCCTCTCAAAATACTCTTTTATTTAGAATATACTCACTTTCACATTACTCTTTTATAAAAAATATACTCAGTCTCAAAATACTATTTTAAAGAAAATATACTCACTTTAAAAATATTCTCTGACCCTGAAATTCCAACAGCAGCACCAGCTCCTCCTTGGGTCTCCAGCTCCACAATCCTCAAGCCATAACAGCAGCACTAGCTCCTCCCTGGATATCCAGATCAATGTCTCTCAGACTTGAAAGGCATCATGAGCTCTTTCTCATGTATCTCTGACCCTCGAATTAGAACAGCACCAACTCCTCCCTGGGTCTCCAGTTCTACCATCCTCAAGCTACAAGAGCAGCACCCTCTCCTCCCTACATCTCCAGCGCAATGACTCTCAGACTTGAAAGGCATCACGAGCCGTCCCCCATGTCTCGCTGACCCTGGAATTAGAACAGCATCACCAGCTCTTCCCTGGGTCTCCAGGTCCAGAATCATCAAGCTATAACAGCAGCAGCAGCTCTACCATAAATCTCCACTTCAATGGCTCTCTGACTTGAAAGGCATCTCGAGCCCCTCCACATGTCTGTCTGACCCTGGAATAAGAACAGCAACACCAGCTCCTCCCTCTGTCTCCAGCTCCACAATCCTCAAGCTATAAGAGCAGCACCAGCTCCTACCTGGATCTCCAGGTCAATGACTCTCTGAATTGGCAGGCATCACAAGCCCCCACCCAGTTCTCTCTGACTTTCAAATTATAACAGCAGTGTCAGCTCTTCTCTGGTCTCCTGCTCCACAATCCTCAACCTATAACAGCAGCACCAGCTCCTTCCTGGGTCTCCAGTGCAAAGACTCTCAAACATGAAAAGCATCAAGAGCTCCTCCCCATGTCTCTCTTACCCTGGAATTAAAACAGCAGCACCAGCTCCTCCTTGAGTCTCCAGCTCCACAGTCCTCAAGCTGTAACAGCAGCACCAGCTCCAACCTGGATCTCCAGCTCAATGACTCTTGGAATTGACAGGCATCACAAGACCCTCCCCAGGTCTCTGACTCTCAAGTTAGAACAGCAGCAGCTCCTCCCTGTGTATCCAGCTCCACAATCTTCAAGCTATAACAGCAGCAGAAGCTCACCTGTAAATATCCAGAGCAATGATTCTCAGACTTGAAAGGCACCAGAAGCCCCTCCCCATGTCTCTCTGACCCTCGAATTAGAACAGCAGCACCAGGTCCTCGCTGGGTCTCCAGCTCCAGAATTCTCAAGCTATATGAGCCGCACCAGTTCCTCCCTATATCTCCAGCACAATGACTCTCAGAGTTGAAAGCCATCACGAGCCCCTCCCCGTGTCTCTTTCACCCTGGAATTAGAACAGCAGCACCAGCTCCTCCCTGTGTCTCCAGCCCCACAATCCTCAAGCTATAACAGCAGCACCACCTCCAACCTGGATCTCCAGCTCAATGACTCTCAGACTTGAAAGGCATCATGAGCCACTTCCCATGTCTCTCTGTCCCTGGAATTAGAACAGGAGCACAAGCTCCTCCATGGTTCTACAGCTCCACAATCCTCAAGCTACCACAGCAGCACCAGCTTCTCCCTGGACCTCCAGCTCAATGACTCTCAGATTTGGCAGGTATCACAAGCCCCTCCCCAGGTCTCTCTTACCCTGGAATTAGAACAGCAGCACCAGCTCCTCCCTGGGTCTCCAGCTCCACAATCCTCAAGATAAAACTGCAGCACCAGCTCTTCCCTGGATCTCCAGCTCAATGACTCTCAGACTTGAAAGGCATCACGAGCCACTCCCCATATCTCTCTGACCCTGGAGTTAGAACAGCAGCACCAGATTCTCCCTAGGTCTCCAGCTCCACAATCCTCAAGCTATGTCAGCAGCAGCAACTCCTCTGGGGCACTCCAGAGCAATGACTCTCAGACTTGAAAGGCATCACAAGCCCCTCCCCATGTCTCTCTGACCCTGGAGTTAGAACAGCAGCACCAGCTCCTCCCTGGGTCTCCACCTCCACAAACCTCAATGTGTAACAGCAGCACCAGATCCTCCCTGGAACTCCAGCTCAATGACTCTCAGACTTGGCAGGCAGCAAAAGTGCATCCCAGGTCCTTCTGACCCTCAAATTAGAACAGTAGCACCAGCTCCTCCCTGGGTCTCCAGCTCCACAATCCTCACCCTGTAACGGCAGCACCAGCTCCTCCCTGGATCTCCAGCATAATGATTCTCAGACTTGAAAGGCATCACGAGCCCCTCCCAATGTCTATCTTACCCTCGAGTTAGAACAGCAGCAAAAGCTCCTTCCTGTGTCTCCAGCTCCACAATCCTCAAGCTAGAACAGCAGCACCAGCTCCTCCCTGGATCTCCAATTCAATGACTCTCAGACTTGGCAGGCATTGAAGCCCCTCCCCAAGTCTCCCTGACCCTCAAATTAAAACAGCAGCACCAGCTCCACCCTTGGTCTACAGCTCCAGAATCCTAAAGATACAACAGCAGCACAAGCGCCTCCCTGGATCTCCAGCTCAATGACTCTCAGACTTGAAAGGCATCATGAGCCCCTACACATGTCCCTCTGACCCTGGAATTAGAACAACAGCACCAGCTCCTCCCAGGGTCTCCAGCTCCATAATCCTCAAGCTACAACAGCAGCACCAGCTCCTCCCTGGATCTCCAGCTCAGTGACTCTCAGACATGGTAGGCATCACAAGCCCCTCCCCTGGATTCTCTTACCTTCAAATTTCAACAGCACGACCAGCTCCTTCCTGGGTCTCCAGCTCCACAATCCTCAAGCCATAACCACAGCACCAGCTCCTCCCTGGATCTCCAGTGCAATGACTCTCAGACTTAAAAGGCATCACGAGTCCCCCCCCAAGTCTCTCTCACCATGGAATTAGAACAGCAGCACCAGCTCCTCCATGGATCTCCAGCGCAATGACTCTCAGATTTGAAAGGCATCACGAGTCCCCCCCCAAGTCTCTCTCACCGTGGAATTAGAACAGCAGAACCAGCTCCTCACTGGGTCTCCAGCTCCACAATCCTCAAGCTATAACAGCAGCAGCAGCTCCTCCGTGGATCTCCAGCACAATGACTTTCAGATTTGGCAGGCATCACAAGACCCTCCCCATGTCTCTCTGACCCTCAAGTTAGAACAGCAGCACCAGCTCCTCCCTCTGTCTCCAGCTCCACAATCCCCAAGCTATAAAATCAGCATCAGCTCCTCCCTTGATCTCCAGCTCAATGACTCTCAGACTTGGCAGGCATCACAAGCCCATCCCCAGGTATCATTGACCCTCAAGTTAGAACAGCAGCACAAGCTCTTCCCTGGTTCTCCAGCTCCAGAATCCTCAAGCGATAAAGCAGTATCAGCTCCTACCTGGATCTCCAACTCAATGATTCTCAGACTTGGCAGGCATCACAAGCCCCTCCCCATGTCTCTTTGACCCTCAAGTTAGAACAGCAGCACCAGCTCCTCCCTGGGTCTCCAGCTCCACAATCCTCAAGCTGTAACAGCAGCAGCAGCTCCTCCATAGATCTCCCTCGCAATGACCCTCAGGCTTGAAAGGCATTACGAGCCCCTCCCCATGTCTCTCTAACCCTGTAATTAGAACAGCAGCCCCAGCTCCTCCCTGGGTCTCCAGCTTCACAAACCTCAAGCTGTAACAGCAGCACCAGCTCCTACCTGCATCTCCAGCTCAATGTCTCTCAGACTGGGCAGGTATCACAAGCCCCTCCACAGGTCTCTCTGATCCTGGAATTAGAACAGCAGCCTAAGCTGCTCCCTGGGTCTCCAGCCCCAAAATCCTCAAGTTATAAAAGCAGCACCATCTCCTCCCAGGATCTCCAACTCAATGACTCTCAGATTTTTCAGGCATCACAGGCCCCTCCCCAGGTCTCTCTGACCCTCAAATTAGAACAGCAGCACCAGCTACTCACCAGGTCTCCAGCTCCATGACGCTCAAATTTCAACTGTAGGACTGGGTCCTCCCTGGGGCCAGGAGCTCCGTGAGCCTCAGACTTACAAGGTGGTACCAACGGCTCCTCCCCAATCTCCAGCTCCACGACCATCAAGCTTAAACTGCAACACCTGCTCCTCCCTTGTCTCAAGCTCACAACCATTAAACATAAACTGCAGCACCTGTTCCTCTACAGACTCCAGCTCCATGACCCACAATCTTCCACACCTGCACTGCCTCCTTCCAAATCTCCAGCTCAACAGCTCTCAGACTTGACCGGATGCATCAGCTCAGCCCCACAGCTAAATATCCAACAAAGTACTCTTTTATTTAGAATATACTCACTCTCAAAGTACTCTTTTATTTAGAATATACTCACTTGCAAAGTACTCATTTACAAAAAATGTACTCACTCTCAAAGTACCCTTTTATTTAGAATACACTCACTCTGAAAGTATTCTTTTGCGTAGAATATACTCACTTTCAATGTACTCTTTATTAATAAACATACTTACTCTCAAATTAAAATTTTATTTAAAATATACTCACTATCAAAATACTCTTTTATGAAAATATATTCCCTGAGAAAGTACTCCTTTATTTAGACTATACTAACACTCAAAGTACTGATTTATACAAAATATATAACTGCTCAAAGTAATATTTTATAAAAAATATATGCCTCTAAAAGGTATCTTTTATGAAAAATATACTCCCTCTCAAAGTACTCTTTTATTTAGAATATACTCACACTCAAAGTACTCTATTATAAAAAATATACTCACACTCAAAGTACTCTTTTATAAAAAATATACTCCCTCTCAAAGTACTCTTTTATTTAGAATATACTCACCCAAAAAGTCCTCTTTTATAAAAAATATACTCCCTCTCAAAGTACTCTTTTATTTAGAATATACTCACACACAAATACTCTTTTTTAAAAAATATACTCTCACTCAAAGTACTCTTTCATAAAAAATATACTCCCTCTCAAAGTCCTCTTTTATAAAAAATACACTCCTACTAAAGTTACTGTTTTATAAAAAATATACTCCCTGTCAAACTACTCTTTTATTTAGAATATAGTGACACTCAATATGTTCTTGTATAAAAAATAGACTCCCTCTTAAAGTACTCTTTATTTAGAATGTATTCACACTCAACGTACTCTTTTATAAAAAATATACTCTCAATAAAAGTACTCTTTTATAAAAAATATAATTCCTCTCAAAGTACTCCTTTATTTTGAATATAGGCACGCTCAAAGTACTTTTATAAAAAATATACTCCCTCTCAATGTACTATTTTATTTTGAAGATAATCACACTCAAAGTACTCTTTTATAAAAAATATACTCCCACTCAAAGTACTCTTTTATAAAAAATATACTCCCTGTCAAAGTAGTCTTTTATTTAGAATATACTTACACTCAAAGTACTGCTTTGTAAAAAATATACTCCCCTCAAAATACTCTTTCATTTAGAATATACTCACACTCAAAGTACTCATTTATAAAAAATATACTCTCTCTCAATGTACTCTTTTATAAAAAATATACTCACATTCAAAGTACCCTTTTGTAAAAAATACACTCCCTCTCAAAGTACTCTTTTATTTAGAATGTACTCACACTCAAAATACTCATATATAAAAAATATAATCCCACTGAAAGTAGTCTTTTATAAAAAATATACTCCCTCTAAATGTACTCTTTTCTTTAGAATATAATCACACACAAAATACTCTTTTATAAAAAACATACTTCCACTCAAATTACATTTTATAAAAAATATACTCCCACTCAAATTACTGTTTTATAAAATATACTCCCTCTAAAAATACTCTTATTTACAATATACTCCCACTCAAAGTACACTTTTATAAAAAATATACTCCCTCTCAATGTACTCTTTTATTTAGAATATACTCACATTCAAAGTATTCTTTTAAAAAAATTATACTCCCACTCAAAATACTCCCTTATAGAAAATATAATCCCTTTAATACTGCTCTTTTATTTATAATATACTCACACTCAAAATATAGATTTATAAAAAATATGCTCCCATTCACAGTACTATTTTATAACAAATATAATACCACTTAAGATACTCTTTTATAAAAAATATACTCCCTCTAAAAATACTCTTTGATTTAAATTATACTCACACTTCAAGAACTCTTTTATAAAAAATGTACTCCCAAAGTACTCTCATATTTAGAATATACTCACACTCAAAGTACTCTTTTATAAAAAGTTTACTCCCACTCAATGTACACAATTCTATAAAATATACTCCCACTAAAAATACTCTTTTATAAAAAATATACTCCTTCTCAATGTATTATTTTATTTAGAATATACTCAAACTCAAAATACTCTTTTATAAAAAATATACTCCCTCACCAAGTACTCTTTTCTCTATAATATACTTACACACAATGTACTCTTTTATAAAAATTATACTAACACTCAATGTTCTCATTTATAAAAAATATACTCCCACTGAATGTACCCTTTTATAAAAAATATACTCCCTCCCAAACTGTGGTTTTATGTGGAATATAATAACATTCAAAGTACTCTTTTATTTAGAATATAATCACCCTCAAAGTACTCTTTTATAAAAAACATAGTCCCTCTCAAAGTACTCTTTTATTTTGAATATAATCACACTAAAAGTACTCTTTTATAAAAAATATACTCCCCCTCAAAGTACTCTTTTATTATGAATATAATCACACACAAAGTACTCTTTTATAAAAAATATACTCCCTCTCAATGTACTATTTTATTTTGAATATAATCTCACTCAATGTACTCTTTTATAAAAAATATTTTCCCACTCAAAGTACTTTTTTATTTTGAATATAATCAAACTCAAAGTACACTTTTATGGAAAATATACTCCCTCTCAAAGTACTCTTTTATTTTGAATATAATCACACTCAAGGTACTCTTTTATAAAAAAATATACTCCCTCTTAAAGTACTCTTTTATTTTGCGTATTATCACACTCAAGGTACTCTTTTACAAAAAATATACTCCCTCTCAAAGCACTCTTTTTTTTAATATAATCACACTCAAAATACTCTTTTATAAAAAATATACTCCCTTTCAACGTTCTCTTTTATAAAAAGTGTACTACCTCTCAAACTACTCTTTTATTCTGAATATAATCACACTCAGAGTACACTTTTATAAAAAATATACTCCCTCTCAAAGTACTCTTTTATTTTGTATATAATCACACTCAAAATACTCTTTTATAAAAAACATACTCCCTCTCAAAATACTCTTTTATTTTGGATATAATCACACTCAAAGTACTGTTTTATAAAAAACGTACTCCTTCTCTAAGTACTCTTTTATTTTGAATATAATCACACTCAAACTACTCTTTTATAAAAAGCATACTCCCTTTCAAAGTACTCTTTCATTTTGAATATAATCCCACTCAAATTACTCTTTTGTAAAAAATATACTTCTTTTCAACATCCTGTTTTAAAAAAAAGATACTCCGACACAAAGTACTCCTTAATTTTGAAATATACTCAATCTCAAAGTACTCTTTTATTTTGAAAATAATCACACTCAAAGTACTCTTTTATAAAAAATATACTCCCTCTCAAAGTACTCTTTTATTTTGAATATAATCACACTCAAATTACTCTTTTATAAAACATATTCTCCTTCTAAAAGTACTCTTCTTCAAAAAACAGCTGGCAGGGCAGGCAGTCAGAGGAGAGGCTGTGGGGTATTGCCATAGTTAAGGCAATAAAGAAAAGCTTTGGAGGAATGGGGATTGTCCATGGAACCCCAAAGGGAGGAGAAGGCCACTGTTCCACTACCCATCATGGCCCCAGGGCATGGAAAGAGTGACCTTCTATGATCTGCATTTCACCAGGTGGGTCTGGTTACTGTCTTGCAGACAGATGGAAGGGGGCAAGGGAACCATGAGGTCAACAGGACAGTCATTGTGGGAGAGAAGCTGGTAGCTTGGGCCAGAGCAGGGGTGAGAAATGCTCAGATTCTGAATATGACTTGGAGATAGAACGGGCAGGATTTGATGAGGGATGTAGGGCGGGAGCATGGGGAAGAGGGTTTGGGCCTGAGCAGCAGGAAGCAAGGAGGTGCTGTTAACTGAGGCAGGGATGGCTGGGAGAGGGGCAGGCTGGGATGGGGGAGTCAAGGGTTTAATCTTGGGCAGGTGGACCTCTGGATGGGCAAGGGAAGGGGCTAAGGGGGAGGTGCAGTGGCAAGGTGGCTGTGTGAGTCTGGAGTTGGGGAGGGGTTGAGGCTGGAGATAGACACTGGGAGATGATGTTTAAAGCCACAAAACTGGATGAATTACTGAGGGGGGGCAGTTAGAAAGGGAAGATGCCCAAGCACAGAGCCTAGGGTCCTCCCTCCTGACAAGGTCAAGGAGATGAGGAGCCAGTTAGGGCACCAAGAAGGAATGGTCAGTGATGAAAGTGGGGGCTCCGGAAGCCAAGTGTGGGGGCAGTGACCCAAGCCACGTGCTGCCAATACAGCACATCGAATGAGGCCCTGCAAGTAACCTCGGACTCCCCAGCAAAGAGGTCATTGGTGACCTTTGCCAGAGCTGCTTTAGTGAAGCATGGAAATTAAAGGCTGGTGAGAGCGAGTTCAAGAGCAAATGGGAGGGGAGAACGTGGAGGCAGCAAAGACAAACAACCTTCCTGAGGTTTGACTCTGAATGAGGAGCAGAGAAGCAGGGCAGGAGCTGGAAGGGAAGTGGGATCAAGGGACAGGATAAATCACAGCATGCTTTCATGCCAGTGGGAAGGATCTGGGAAAGAGCGGTGTCATGATGCAGGAGAGAGAGGGTGAAGAGTTGCTGGAGTGACAGCGTGAGTGGGAGAGAGGGAATGGGAGAAGCTGAATGCTGGCTTTGGCTGGGAGGAGGGTCGGGGCATTCACAGGAGCAGGCTGGGGTAGACAGTGCTCAGGAGCACAAGGGCAGATGGGTGGGCACCTGCAGAGTCCTATTTCAATGGCTTCAGCTTCTCAGGGAAAGAGGGCACAAGGCCAGCAGCACAATGTGAGGAGAGAGATGATGGGGGCTTAGAGGGAGAGAAGATGTGAGGTGGTTGCTAGGCAAGGAGAGGCTGGACAGACCAGGGTGGGCAGCAGAGCCATCCTCCTTGCTGCTGCAGGTCCAGTCAAGTGCAGGCATTAGCAAGGTGGAGCTCACTCAGCTGCAGCCCACTGCAAGGGCACAGGCAAGGGTAGCAGGGAGTTGGAGCTACCAGACTAGTACAGGAAAACAGGAGAGGGGCCAGCAAGAGAGTGGAGAGAGTGCTGGCCACAGCAGAGCTGTGAGCAGTGGTGGATGGAAGGGACCCTAAAAAGTGAGGAGGCCGGACAGGTGGAAGATGTGTGGGCTTCTCTCTCACTAAAGGAGTGCTGGAGCTGGCCCTAGAGGGCAGGAACTGGGGCAAGAATCCCTAGAGTGCAGTGGGGACAGGGGGACTACAGATTGGGGACAGGGGGACTACAGTTTGGGTACAGTTTGGGGGACTGGGCGGCTGGGTGGGAGAACAAAATCCTTGGAGGAGTCCAGGGGGCTGAGAGAAATCACCAATGTGATGACAGGAGAGCTGGGGAGGGAAGGGCAGGGGCCAGGGTCTTCAGGACTGAGGGCAGTGATTGTGGGCAAGATACATGCATGGGTGGGCAGATGAGTTGTGGAGGGGTGGGTGGATGTATGGGTGGATGGGTGGATGAGTAGGTGGATGGGTAGGTGGATGGATGGATGGATAGGTGAATAGATGGGTGGGTGGGTGGATGGGTGAATGGATATGTGGGAGGGTGGGTGGATGGGTGGATGGATGGGTGGGTGGATGGATGGGTGGGTGGATGGATGGGTGGGTGAGTGAGTAGATGGGTGGACGGGGAAATGGGTGGATGCGTGGGTGGATGGATGTGTGGATAGGTGGATGTGTGGGTGGGTGGGAGAATGGGTGGTTGGATGAGTGAATGGGTGGGTGGGTGGATGGGTGGGTAGATGGGTAAGTGGGTGAATGGGTGAGTGAAAGGATGGATGGGTGAGTGGGTGGATGAATGTGTGGGTGGGTGGATGAATCGGTGAATGGGTGAATGGGCGGGTGGGTGGACAGGTGGATGGATGGGTGGGTAAATGGGTGATTGGGTGGATGGATGTGTGAATGGGTGGATGAATGGGTTAATGGGTGGGTGGGTGGGTGAATGGGTGGGTTGAGGGATAGGGGGTGGAGGGATAGGTGGATGGGTGAGTGGATGGGTGGATGAATGGGTGGGTGGATGGGTGAGTGGATGGGTAAACAGATGGATGGGTGGGTGACTGGGTGGGTGGGTGAACAGATGGATGGGTGGATGAATGGGTGGGTGGTTGCATGGATGGATGGGTGGGTGAACAGATGGATGGGTGGGTGACTGGGTGAATGAATGGATGGCTGGTTACCCGGACTGCTGCCTCTGAGTTCCAGAGCTGGGTTTTAGAAGAGGCAAGGGCAAGAGAATGATCTGGAAGAGACCCTAAAAACTAAGAAAGACCCTGCACACCGGCAACTCCTTAGATTCAAAGGCTTCAGGAAGAGAGCCAACCCCTTCCCTGTTAACTTCAGAGCATCAGAGCATCGAGGAAAGTAGGGAGGAGAAGGACCTTTAGGGGGAGGCTTTGATGCCCCCATCGTGGCCTGGCCCCACTGCCACTCTCCTTCATGACCTTGGCAGAGCATCTTCTGGAAGACGGGTGAGAGGGCTGCTTCCTGCTCCCACATTTTCAGTACCCCAGGTGCCCCTGTCTCCCTTCCCCTCTACTCCTCTCCCTCACCAAGTGTCTCACCTGGAGTAGCTACAGAAGGAGGGGTCACGCCTGCCGGGCTGAGGGCTCCAGGACAGGGGGAAGCCATGCCAGCAGCCTGGGGGCAAACTTCTGTTTACTTGGCTGCCCAAGAAATGGGGAGGGGCCTCCCAGGGGAGGACAGAACCTTGCATTTAAAGGGCCTCCTCTCAGGAGCAGGCTGGGGCTGCGGGAGAGGCTGAGTGGGGACCTGTGGGCTCGGTGGCCTCTTGTGCACTGGCCTCTCCATGGGCACCCCTGCAACCCTCACCCAGCACCCTGCCTCTTGCCTGGTCCCTGCAGGGGCACCCTCTGGGCCAGCCTCCCATCTTTAACCCTTCCCATTGCACCCACCCACCCTCCGAGATCAATCTCCAGTCACATCTGCTCGCCTGCCCTGCTCAGGGACAATGAGAACCTGGCAGCCAGAGACCGCCAGCCTGTCCCCACTAGCACTCTTCCTCCTGACTCACCTCAGGTCAGTCTGGTGTCCACAGCTGCAGCCTGTGAGTGCTCTCAGGGCAGCTGAGGCCTTGATCCAGCCTCAGGCTGGCCTGTCCCTCCAGACCACAGGGCTCCCACAAGCATTCCTGAGACCCTCAGAGCCCAGCTCAGCAGTCTCATCTTCAGCAACTCCAGAAGACCCTGTGAAGCAGGTCAGACCTGGCCCCGGCCACAAAGAGCTCATGCAGGTTTCAGTTCCCCCAAAGTGGGATCAAGTGCTGGTGGGGGTGGGGACATGAGACAGAGAAGGGAATGAAGCCTGGGAAGACACATCCCAGCATGGAAGGTGGCCTGGGCAGGGGGTCTCCAAGGACAAATGGGAACGTGTACAAACGAGTTTCTTTAGGAAAGTTGGGGGCAGGGTGCATTCCAGAAGGAAGGCACTGCCCACAGCCTCAAACCCGGCTGCAGCCTGGGAACCCCAGGGAGTCGTTCGGGGGCAGAGAGAAGGAGCCTGGGAGGAGGCCAGGGGGCTGTCCCGCCCTTGAGTCTGGCCCCTTCCTCACTGCAGGCGAACAGCAGGAGGGGGAACGGCCTATGCAAAGGCTTGGCGGTGGGACCCACGTGGCCCCTCCTGCACTCCCTGCCTCCAGTGGGTGGTGGGATGCCACGCACCCCTACCCACGACGCCCCTTCTGTGGGTCCCCAGCTGGAGGGAGGGTGCAGCGGGGAGGGCGGGTCCTATCACCGCGGGCACATGAGCGGGTGACACGTGTGCCGCTCACAGGCCCCCCTGTGGGGGCCGCTGCCCTCCCGCTGCGCGAGTCCTGCCTGGGCCCACAGCGCCATCTGCTGGCCACGACCCAGAACACAGACAGCCCCTAGAACGGTCGCTGGATGCTGGAACCCTTGTGACCTCAGGGGTGACGTCAGGCCGGCCGGGGTGGGGGGAGGGCCAGTGCTGGGGACACGACCAGCCCACAGTCGTGAGGCCAGAACTAGTGGTGGGTGCCTGTGGGTCTGCACAGTGCCCCAACCATGGACGGGCAGTGTTCTAAAAGGCCACACAGCCGCACCCCAGCGGGTAGGATATCGTCAGCCGTTTCCCCAAACACCAGGTCAGCTCAGCCCCACCAGTGACCCCTACCCCCCCACCGGTAATCAGCCTCCTCACCTCTCAGGGGAGCCTCCCTGTACACCCTCCAGGGTCCCCTGTGCTGAGGAAGGAGGGTCCTGCCCCCAGGAGCAGCCTGGGACGGTTGGAGTGGGCACCAGGTCGGAGGAGAGGAGGCCGGGATGGCAGAAGCATAAACCAGAGTGAGGGCCCTGCCTGCATAGCCTGCACCTGTGTGACGGCGAGAGGGACCATGGCCGGTGTCGCCAACAGTGCCTGCAGGCCTGCTGTGTGAACGGGCAAGTGAAAAGATGGACAGACCATCCACCTGCTTCTCTGAGCCTTGGCTTCTATTCGGCAGGATGGAGATGATACTACGGCCAGTGTTTCTGCAGAGATTTCAGGGGCACGAGTAATGGAAGGTTCCACCACAGCTTTCCAGGGTTCCCAGGGCCCCCCAGTGTCCCAGGACCCCAAGCAGACATGAAGGGTATCTCCACCTTCCTGTGTCCAACAGGCAGGTCAGAGCTGTCTGGCCCCAGCCCAGAGCCCCGCCTGCCCCCTCTATGGGAACCCAAAGCAGGCTCCACTGTCCAGGCACTCGTCCACCGGGACTGGGGCCCACAGCCAGGCCCTGGGTTCAGAGCAGGATTCCTGGTTGCAATCCCCGACACAGTGGCTATTCTAGGAGTGTCTCAGTACCTGATTGTGAACTCAGGAATTTCGGGCCCTCGCAGTCCCCCATCTGAATGTCCCCAGGCCTGCCTCCTCTGCCATAGCTTCTGCTGCTGCTAAGCTGAGAATGCTCCTCTGCAGATGTTTGCTAATAGTGCGTTCACATCATTTTTCTATTTTTAAAAACACATTTAACTCCAGCCACTTTGGCTCCCCCAGACTTTCATGTCCACTTCCTCATCTCAGAGGGACTACTGTGCTTTCTTGGGCTCCCTCTCCCTGTGCTGCAAACTGGAAACTTCCCAGGCAGCTGGCTGTGGCCATGCTGGGCTCACCTTCATGCTTTTCCATTTTCAGGGATCTTTGTCCTGTGCTGCTGTTGTCTGATGTCTGATAATCATGGTTTTGTATATTTTTTCCAATTTTCGAGTTGTTTAAGACAGAAGGGTGAAGCTAGTCCTTGTTACACCCTCATGAATGGAGGATCTCTTCCCTCCAAGCTGGCCTCTGCCTTCTCCTCATTCTTACATGTCATTTTCAGGACTTTGAGTTTTACTCTGAGTGAAATGGGAGACAGGGCAGATTCTGAGTGGCATGATCTGACATGCATCCCTCCCATGGTGGGACAAAGGAATGGGTAAAACATTGAAAGATGAACTGGCTTCTAATGCACCACAGAATTCAGATTTAATTTCCTGACTTTGTTTATCTCATTCATTGAGGCATTCCAGGATAATGCCAGAACATGCCCCACCCATGGCAGGCACCTGGAAAGTGGGTACTGAGAGTGAACAAATGAATAAGGTCAGGAAGTGGGTGGAGCAGGAGGCTGTTCCTGTTCCAGCGGCCCATTGGCAGGAGTCATGACAGGGGACCAGGCTTGGGCAACATCCCCCCAAAAAACAATATGGTCTCTTTTGGCCCCTTATGGCCTCTAACATGGTCTGAGGCAGTGATTTCCCCACATTTGCAAGAGAAGAGGAAGGAGAGGAGCAGAAGGCAGAGATCAGCTTAGAGGATGGAGAGGAGGAGAAGGCAGAGATCAGCTTGGAGGGAGAAGAGGAGGAGAAGGCAGAGGCCAGCTTGGAGGGAGGAGAGGAGGAGAAGGCAGAGGGCAGCTTGGAGGGAGGAGAGGAGAAGGCAGAGATCAGCTCAGAGGAAGGAGAGGAGGAGAAGGCAGAGGCCAGCTTGGAGGGAGGAGAGGAGGAGAAGTCAGAGGCCAGCTTGGAGGGAGGAGAGGAGGAGAAGGCAGAGGCCAGCTTGGAGGGAGGAGAGGAGGAGAAGGCAGAGGCCAGCTTGGAGGGAGGAGAGGAGGAGAAGGCAGAGGCCAGCTTGGAGGGAGGAGAGGAGGAGAAGGCAGAGGCCAGCTTGGAGGGGCTGGATCTCCCTAGCTCTGTTCTCACTGCTCCCACAGTTCTCCCCACTTCTCTTGGGGACTCCTCCAGTGATGTCTGGGTGACCAGGGCAGTCTCACATGTGGTCTGAATGAGGGATGCCATACCCTGAGCCCTGCCATGTCCCACCAGCCATGTCTGTCTCAAACCCAACCTAAGGATCACCTAAAGTTAGGAGTTCAAGTCCTGGATATCCTTGTTAAGTTTTTTGTTTCTTTGATCTGTCTAATATTGACAATGGGGTGTTAAAATCTCCCACTATTATTGTGTGGGAGTCTAAGTCTCTTTGTAGGTCATTAAGAACTTGCTTTATGGATGCTCCTGTATTGGGTGCATACATATTTAGAATCATTAGGTCTTCCTGTTGCATTGATCCATTTACCATTATGTAATGTCCTTCTTTGTCTCTTTTGATCTGTGTTGCTTTAAAGTCTATTTTATCAGAGATGAGAATTGCAACTCCTGCTTTGTTTGCTCTCCATTTGCTTGGTAAATCTTCCTCCATCCCTTTATTTTGAGCCTTTGTGTATCCTTGCATGTGAGATGGGTTTCCTGGATACAGCACACCGATGGGTTTTGGCTTTTTATCCAATTTGCCAGTCTGTGTCTTTTGATTGGGGCATTTAGTTCATTTACGTTTAGGGTTAATATTGTTATGTGTGAAATTGATACTGCCATTTTCATGCTAGCCGGCTGTTTTCCCCATTAGTTGATGCAGATTCTTCATTATGTTGATGCTCTTTACCATTTAGTATGTTTTTGGAGTGACTAGTACTGGTTGTTCTTTTCTATGTGTAGTGCCTCTTTCAGGATCTCTTGTAAAGCAGGCCTGGTGGTGATGAAATCTCTGAGTACTTGCTTGTTCGCAAAGGATTTTATTTTTCCTTCACTTATGAAGCTTAGTTTCGCTGGATATGAAATTCTAGGTTGAAAGTTATTTTCTTTAAGGATGTTGAATATCAGCCCCCACTCTCTTCTGGCTTATAGGGTTTCTGCTGAGAGATCTGCTGTGAGTCTGATGGGCTTCCCTTTGTGGGTAACCCGACCTTTCTCTCTGGCTGCCCTTATCATTTTCTCCTTCATTTCAACCCTGGTGAATCTGATGATTATGTGCCTTGGGGTTGCTCTTCTTGAGGAATATCTTTGTGGTGTTCTCTGTATTTCCTGGACTTGAATATTGGCCTGCCTTGCTAGGTTGGGGAAGTTTTCCTGGATAATATCCTGAAGAGTATTTTCCAGCTTGGATTCATTCTCTTCGTCACATTCAGGTACACTTATCAAACGTAGATTAGGTCTTTTCACATAGTCCCATATTTCTTGTTGACTTTGTTCATTCTTTTTACCCTGTTTTCTCTAATCTTGCCTTCTTGTTTTATTTCATTGAGTTGATTTTCAACCTCTGATATCCTTTCTTCTGCTTGGTCAATTCGGCTGTTGAAACTTTTGCATGCTTCATGAAGTTCTCGTGTTGTGTTTTTCAGCTCCATCAATTCACTTATATTCCTCTCTAAGTTGTCCATTCTTATTAGCATTTCATCAAATCTTTTTTCAAGGTTCTTAGTTTCTTTGCATTGGGTTAGAACATGTTCTTTTAGCTCTCAGAAGTTTATTACCCACCTTCTGAAGCCTGATTCTCTCATTTCATCACACTCATTCTCCATCCAGTCTTGTTTCCTTGCTGGTGAAGAGTTGTGATCCCTTGTAGGAGGAGAGGTGTTCTGGTTTCAGGTGTTGTCATCCTTTTTGCGCTGGTTTCTTCCCATCTTTGTGGATTTATCCACCTGTTGTCTTTGTAGTTGCTGACTTTCTTATTGGGTCTCTGAGTGGACGTCCTGTTTGTTGATGATGAAGTTATTTCTGTTTCTTAGTTTTCCTTCTAACAGTCAGGGCTCTCTGCTGTAGGACTGCTGAGGTCCACTCCAGGCCCTGCTTGCCTGGGGATCACTTGCAGCAGCTGCAGAACAGTAAGGGTTGCTACCAGTTTCTTCTTCTGCTTTGTCCCAGAAGGATACCCAGCAATTGTTGGTCTGAGCTCTCCTTTATGAGGTGACTCTTTGGATATATGGGGGTCAGGGAGGTGCTTGAGGAGACAGTCTGTCCTTTATAGTAGCTCAAGTGCTGAGCTGTGAGCCCCGTTGTTCATTCAGAGCTGCTGGGCAGGTACATTCAAGTCTGCTGCAGCAGAACTCATAACCCCCTTTTTTTCCCCCAGGTGTTCTGTCCCGGGGAGTTAGGGCTTTATTTTTGAGTTTCTGCTGTGCTGCTGCCTTTTTTTTTTTTTTTCAGGGCTGCCCTGCCCAGCAAGGAGGCAGCTTAGTCACTGTCTGCCTGCAGAAGCGTCGCTGAGCTGCTGTGGGCTCCACCCAGCTGCCATGTGAACTTCCCTGCAGTCCTGTTTATATGGGTGTAGTTAGAACTGCCTCAGCAATGGTGGCCCGCCTCTGTAATGACGGACTCTCTCTGAAATGGCGTATTGCCTCTGTAGTGGTGGAGTGCCTCGGTAATGGCAGAAGCCCCTGCCCCACAGAGCTGGATCATTCTGGGTTCAGCTGTGCTTGCTGTGAAACTCTCAACCCAGAATGTTTCCAATTGCTGGGTTTTTGTGTTGTTTTTTTTTGTAGGGGTGGGACCAGCCAAGCCTGATCATGTGGCTCCCTGCCTCAGAACCTTTTTTTTTTTTTTTTTTTGGTTGAATGGTCGGCTCCTTCCCAGGTGTTATAGTCACCTGTTGAAAAGGCGCCGGGATCTGTGTGATTTCCCGTGTGGCTACCCACTGCACCGGCTGAAACAGTGGCACTGAGATTCGTGGCGCATTTTTGTCCCAGAATCTCCTGGCCTAGCTCCCTGTTTCAGTCCCCTTTTTTTCAATCAGATGAGTGAGTGACTCTGCCTTTCCAGAGCTTCCTGGAGCTTCCCGGAGCTCCCCTTGCTGGCTAACGGGGGGGGGGGGGGCCCAGTCCCATTTACTCTGCACCAGGAACCGCTGTGCTGGGGCACCAGCAAAACAGCTGCACTGGCCAAAACAGCTGTGCTGGCGACCCGTGGGGCTCCTCTGCCTGGGAATCTCCTGGTCCGTGGGCAATAAAAATCCATCTGGAAATGTGGCGTCCACTCACACTCTGTGCTTTCACTGGGAGCTGCAATCTAGATATTTAGCTGATCCATGTATTATTTAGAAGTGTGGGTTTAATTTGCAGATATTTTATGGTTTCCCAGCTGTTTTGTTACTGATTTTCAGTTTCATTTTACTGTGGTCTGGGACCACAGTTTGCTTAATTTCTGTTATAGGTTGAAGTGTGCCACCTCCCCCTCCCTACCATATATTGAAGTCTGAACCCCCAGTACCTGTGAATATGATCTTTACAGATGTAATCAAGTTACAATGGGGTCATGAGGGTGGCCAAAATCCAATATTACTGGAGTCTTTATGAAAAGCAGGAATGCCATGCAAACACAAAAACATACAGAGAAAATGCTACATGATTATAGAGGCAGAGAGAAGTTGTGGTGATGCAGCTGCAAGCCAAGGAATGTCAAGGAGTGACAGCCACCATCAGAAGCTAGAAGAGGCAAAGAAAGATTCTCCCCTGCATGTTTCAAGCAAAACATAGTCCTTCTGATACTGCGGTTTTGGACTTCTAGCCTCCAGATCCACAGGAAAATACATTTCTGTTGTTTTAATCCACTCAATTGGTGGTACTTTGTTACAGCTACCCTAAACTATATAGTTTCTATTCTTTCAAATTTATTAATGTGTGTTATGGCCCAGAATGTGTTCTAGCTTGGTGAACATTCCATGAGACCTTGAAAAAAGTGTGTATTCTGCTGTTATTGAAGTAAGTGTGCTATAAATGTCAATTACATCAAGTTGATTGATGGTGCTGTCTAGAGCAACTCTTGCTGATTTTCTGCCCACTTAATCTATGAATTACTGAAGGAGTAGTGTTGAAGTCTCAAAATATAATAATGGATTTGTCTATTTCTCTTTGCAAATCCAATCAGTTTTGGCCTTATGCATTTTGACACTGTTAGGAGCATATACACCAGGATTGTTCTGTCCCCTTGGAGAATTGACGCTATCATTAATACTGGTCTTTGTCCCTGATAATTTCCTTGTTCTGATGTCATCTTTGTTTGAAATTAATATAGCTACTCCGGCTTCCTTTTGATTAGTGCTGGCATAATCTTCCTTTCTTTATCCATTGATGTTATACACAATTTGTTATTTATAAGATGTTTTAACAGCTTGAGTGATTTATTTCACGTATCTATATTTACCCATATAAAGTGTACTATTCATTGGCTTTCAGTGTATTTTCAGAGTTGTACACCATCAACACAATCAATTTTAAATTTTTTTCACTAGCATCCCCCAAACCCTGTAACTCCTTAGCCAATCCTCCATTATTTGCCAAGCTTAGGGAACTACTAATCTATTTCTGTCTCTCTAGATTTGCCTTTTCTGGACATTTCCCATAATATGCAGTTATATTGAAATAGAATCCTATAGTATGTGATCTTTTGTGAATGACATTAGATAATAGTTGGTCTTTTGTGAATGGCTTCTTTCACTTAGCGTAATAGATTCAAGGTTCATCTATATTGCTCTATATATATGCTTCATTCTTTTTTGTTTCTGAATAATATTCCATTGTATGAATATACCAGTTTTTATTCAACCGCTAATCAGTTTATAACCATTATGGGTTTGTTTTGTATTTTGGCTATTATGAATAATCCTGCTATAAACATTTGTATATATACTTTTCGTGTGCATTACGTTTTCATTTTGCTTGGGTGTATACTTAGTAGTGGTTGCTGGATTATGTGGTAACTCTGTGTATAAACTATTGAAGAATGGCTTGACCATTTTTCACAGTGGCTGCACAATTTTCACATTCCTACTAACAGTTTATGAGGGTTCAAGTTTCTCTATATCCTTCTATTGGCCATCTTTTATTTATTTATTTATTTATTTATTTATTTATTTATTTATTTATTTATTTGAGATGCAGTCTCCCTCTGTTGCCCAGGCTGGAGTGCAGTGGTGTGATCTCTGCTCACTGCAACCTCTGCCTTCTGGGTTCAAGTGATTCTCCTGCCTCAGGCTTCTGAGTAGCTGGGATTACAGGCATGTGCCATCATGCCCGGCTAATTTTTTGTATTTTTAGAAGAGACTGGGTTTCACCATGTTGGCCAGGCTGGTTTAAAACTCCTGACCTCAGGTGATCCACCTACCTTGGCCTCCCAAAGTGCTGGGATTACAAGTGTGCCACTGCACCTGGCTGTCCATCCTTTTGGACAGCCATTTTAGTGGGTGTCAAGTGGCATTTAATTTTGGTTTTAATTTTCATTTCCTTGAAAACTAACAATATTGAGCATCTTTTCATGTTCTTTTTGGCTATTTGTATGTGTTCTTTGGAGAACTCCCTATTCAAGATTCTTTGCCCATTTTTAACATGGGTTGTCTATTTTATTTATTTATTTTTTTGAGACAAGGTCTCACTCTGTCACCCAGGCTTGTGTGCAGTGGTGTGACCATGGCTTTCTGCAGCCATGATCTCCCAGGCTCAAGCGATCCTCCCATCTCAGTCTCCTGAGTAGTTGGGACTACAGGCATGCACCATTGGACCCAGCTGATTTTATTTATCTATCCTTACTTTTTTTTTTCTTTTCTTTTCTTTTTTGTAGAGATGGGGTCTTGCTCTGTTACCTTGGCTGGTCTGGAACTTCTGGGCTCAAGTGATCCTCCTGCCTTAGCCTCCAAAGTGCTGAGATTACAGGCATCAACCACTTCATCCACCCGTTTTTGAATTTTAATAGTTCTTTATATAGTCTAGACACAAGTTATTTATCAGATATATAATTTGCAAGAATTTCCCCTCTTCCTGTAGTTTGTCTTCTTACTTTATTTATGGTATTTTTTGATAATGTCGTTTATTTTGCTTTTCTTTTCCTTTTTTTTTTTTTTTTTTTTTTGGTAATGCTTTCAGTTGTCATAGCTAAGAATCCATCAAAGATTCTTAGAATTGTAATTCAAGGTCATAAAGATTTGAACCAACAGTGTCTTTGAAGAGCTTTAGAGTTTTAGCTCTACGTTTAGGTCTTTGATCCATTTTAATTTTTGTATATGATGTGAGGTAAGGATCTAACTGCATTGTTTTGCACTAGGGTATCCAGTTGTCTCTCCATTTGTTGAAGATGATTCTTTTCCCATTGAATGGTGTTGCACCCTTGCTAAAGATCAGTTGACCATACACACATTAAGGTTTATTTCTGGACGTCCATTTTATTCCAAAACAATTGGAATTATTAACTGCTTACGTATTACATGTTTCAAGCATGATCCTAAGCATGAATTCATTTGCTTCTCACAGTAACTGTGAAGTGCGCACTATTCTCATTCCCTTTTGACAGATGAAGTGGCCAAGATACAGAGTGTTTTGCCCAAGGCCACATAAGTAACTACTAAGTGGCAGTGCCAGTCTAAGACTTTAGGTTGACTAACTTGAGAGCCTGAGATCTTAGCCGTGCATGCTGTAAACGAAAGTTAGAAATCAAAAGTTCAGAATTCCACTGAAGAGTTCACCTTAAGCAAATGGAGTGAAGGTCAGATTAGCCACTAAGGGTTTGAAAAGCAAAACTGGGAGGGACTTCCCCACCAGCTTGCTTTCTGTGGAGTAGCGGCAATGGACCTGCCTTTTTGGTTAAAACTCTTACAACCCTCCCCTCCCTCGCCAACCTGATAATTTGCACTGGCTGCATGTCGAATTTGCCCTTAGTTCCTGCGGCAGTACTGAGCGGTGCGAGCAAGGGTCGGACCGACAGCCAGAGCCTCCCACCGCTTTCCGCACAGAACCTGGGACTGGAAAGGCCTCGGCGCGGGGCCGGGAGGTTGCCCGGGATGCGGAAACTCTCGCGGGATGCGGAAACTCTCGCGGGATGCGGAAACTCTCGCGGGAAGGTGCGTCGTTGCCTCGGTAACCGCGTCGCAGTTGCCAAAGATGGCGGGGCGAAGTGTGCGTCTCTCGGTCGGTTCAACTCCAGGCTCCTGGGGAGTGTCTGGGCTCCGGCGACTAGGACGGCTAACCTCCTTTATCTTCGGGTCTGAAACTCTCTCCCTCTTTTACAGAGAAGCAGCGTTCCAGGGACTCCGCTCCTGACACCCGTTCAGCAACCCTCTACACCTGGACCGGACCTCCTCGCTTTGGAGGAAGAATATAAGTAAGAAATTCGGCGGTTGAGCTTTCCTTCTTTGTTTCATCTAAATGAGGCTGCTTACAAGTACTTTTTCTGAAGACTGGCTGAATCTTCAGGACCATTCACTCTGCAGCATTCCCTTCTCCTCATCTCGTTCACTCGCCGTTTTTCCTTTCTCTTTCACCTGAGTAGTTCGCGTGCGTCTTAGAAGATATTTGAAGTGGGCGAAAATATAGCCCAAGTAAACAGCCATAAGCTTTTGGAAGTTATTTGAGTAGCAGGAATTGCCACGAATAGTTCAGTTCCTAGTTTAGGTTATTTCGCTTAGTAACAAGTTCATAAGAGTTTACCTTATGTAAATTTCCTTGACATTGGTTTCTAAATTGAAGCGTGCTTCCTAGTGCAATCAGAATTACCGTTCTCGTTCAGATTCTCCTTATCTGATCTCAGTGTAATTACAAGTATCTTGACAAGCTTTCATTCTTGGCCCATTCCACTTATCATCCCTAAGTATTCACACAGCAGCCAATGTAATCTTTTAATTTGATCATGCGATTCCTTTACTTAAAACACTACAGTGGTTTCCTCTTGCACTTTAAAAGCTCCTCCTGCCCCCCTTTTTACTTGATCTTATTCCCGCTCCTATTTCCCCCCTAAAACTCTCCAGCTTAACTGGCCTTTTAGTTTGAAAACGCAGGTTTTTTGTCTGTCTCAGGAAAAAGACAATTCACACACGCTTTCAACCTGTATTGCGAGTGGCCTTCCTTGACCATGCTAAGTAGGCTCCCTTGTTGGTCTTTTTCATCGTCCTACTGATTTTTCTTTCTAGTTAGCATAATTCGTTACAATAAATTCATTTGTTAATTTCCTTTTTGTCTGTCTTATCCACTGGACTGTAAGTTCCAAGGGCAGAGACCATATCTGTTTTATTTGCCATTGAGCATACCCTTATAAAAACGTGTCTTTTAACAACTCCCTTTCTTTTTAATATAAAATAACTAGTTTAAAATTTGTAAATAGTTGGGAGTTTGTATCAGAGGGTTAAACTAGAGTTACTGTATGAGCTACATATGATGTATATTTGAAATTAAAACTGAAGAGTACTCTCTTTAGATGAGGTATACGCCAGTTTACCACAGCAAGTAGGAAGATAATCATTTCTTCTTCTCTCTGATCAAATGGGCTTATTATCCCAGTTCTCAAGTGTACTTAAGCAACTTAATCTGTTGTCTATATAGTTATTTGAGAGTGTATTTTGCACCTGGCTCTGGTGCATTGCTAGGGATATCGTCCTGCTTAAAATAAGAAATATACAGGGACTATTATTCTAGCATGAGTTGTTTTCTAAAGCGAGATCCTAAACAGTATTACTTGGTGGCCAGGTGTTACTTGTTCTGTTGTCTGTACTGAGTTGTGCACATGTGAAGCATATGAACGGAGTAACTCTCAATACTACCTGAATCTTCTAGAGTACTTCTGTGTCAGGTAGAAGAGTAAAATGTCTGGCCATCTCTATAACCAAGAATATGAGATTATAACAGTATGGTATCTATTTTGTCACCTGTTGTCTTGGCATTAATCATTAGAACGCTACTTCCCAGGGCCCTGAACCTAAAACCTTTTGCAATTCTGCTCCTGTTGGAGGAAATAATCACTATTTGAGAGGATAGATTAAGGAAGATGCTAATCACTCAAGTGGATAGGTTTTTCAAGCTTCATTCCTGTATTATAATAGCTAAACAGTAAGATTACATGATAACTGGTAGGGCAAGCCCCCTCATAAATCCCAGTTACATTGGATTTACAGATTAATTTGCAGATAACGGGCTTATTTATGATATTGAATCTTCCACAAATACGATACTTCTCCATTTACAGGGTTTTTTTTTTAACCTTTAATAGTGTTTTGTTTTACTACATAAAATTCTTGCATATATAATTTGCTTCAAGGTGCTGAATAGGTTTTGTTGCTATATAATAAGTGGACTTTATTATATTTTCTAATTGGTTATAAATGTAGGATTTTTAGATGTTGGTGCTACGTCTATATTTACATACACACACGGATCTTCAGTCCTGCTGGACTCTCTTATTCATTCGATGAAGTCCCTTGGATTTTTGATGAAGACAGTTATATGCAAATTATGATCATTTTCTCCCTTGATAATTCTCCTGCATTCTCTCTTTTTCTCTGTTTAGGACTTCCCATGTGATACAGAATAGAAAAAGTGATGGTGAGCTTCCTTACCTTGTTTTTGATTTTGAGAAGCCCACTTTTAATAATTACTGCATTTGAGGTTTGCTCTAGGGTTTTGGTAGATTCTTTTTTAATGTTTAAAATTCTTCCCCTTAATTCCTAATTTGCATGAGTGTTAAATGTATCAAACTTCTTTTTTCCCCAATTAATTCAGGTGGTGGTATTTTTTTTTCCCTCCTTTAATGCTTTAACATACTGAACTGCAGAGGCAGCTTTCTTGTTTTCCTTTAAAGACTGCTAGATTTGATTGGTATAATTTTTTATGTAGATTTTTGCATCTATGAACAAAAGTGAAATGGGTGTTACACTTTTTTTCTAGTTCTTGTCCTTTCTGTTTTTGATATCAATATTATTCTGGCTAGATGAAATAAACTGAGTAGTTTTCTTCTTTTGTTTCTTTTCTTGGAAGCTTTTTATAATTACAGATTTTTTTACCCTTTGATTAAAATTGTGAAACTGTGTCAGTGTAGTGTTCTTTTGTCAAGGAGACTCTTTTTGTCTATGAATTTAGCTTCTTTAGTGATTACTTATCTATTTAGATGTTCTATTTCTAGAATAAGTTTTGCTTCTAGAAAAGTGTGCGTGTGTGTTTTAAAATATATTAGCATAAACTGACTCTGTGGTTGTATGTTTGAAATCTTGACTGTATCTATAACCATGTACACCCCTCCTTTTGGTAGCTTTCCAATATTGTTTATTTTTGTCTCTTTCTATCAAGTTTCCTGGGAGACTTATCTGTCTTACTGGTCTTTTCAGAGAACCAGCTTTGGTTTTCTTGGTAATCTGTGCTATTGTAAAATTTCATTAATCTTTATAGAAATAAAGAAAGACAGATGATCTCTTCTAACTGGGGTGAATTAATTTTTTTTTTTTTTTTTTAGTTTCTTGACCTCATTTATTGTTTTCTTATTTTTTAATAAATATATTTAAGTCTTTAAATTTCTCTCCATCTGTAGCTTAACTACATTGCAAGACTTCTTTTGATGTATATTTCTCTTATGGTTATTAAGTTCTAAATATTACATGATTTTCATAGTGATATTTAGAAGGGTGTTTTTTAGTTTGCAAGCACATAGAGTTGTTTACTGTTGTCTACTTTTTACTTTTCTAAGTATGTATGTGACAGGGTCCTGCTCTGTTGCCCAGGCTGGAGTGCAGTGGTGCAATTATGGCTCACTGCAGCTTTGAACTCCTGGGCTCAAGAGGTTTTCCCACCTCAGTCTTCCAAGGAGCTGGGACTACAGGCACATGCCACCATGCCAGGCTAACTTTTTTTTTTTTTTTTGAGGCAAGATCTTAATCTGTTGCACAGACTGGAGTACAATGGTGTGATCTCAGCCCACTGCAACCGTCACCTCCCAGGCTGCTGAGTAGCTGGGACTACAGGCATGTGCTAGCACACACGGCTAATTTTTGTATTATATTTTTTTGTAGAGAGGGTGTTTCGTCATGTTGCCCAGGCTGGTCTTTAACTCCTGGACTCAAACGATCTGTCTGCCTCGGCCTCCCAAATTATTATTATTCTGATTTAGATTATAGGCATGAGCCACCATGCCCGGCCTAGTTTATTTTAAATTGCATTATGATTAGAGAATTGTTAAGATACTAAGTTTTTTAAATGTATTGAGACTTATTTGTGACCAAGTGCATGTTCACTTTTTGTAGAAGTTCTGTGTGTTCTTTGATAGAAAGTATATTTTTTATTTGTTGCTAATCTGTTAGATTAAGCCAGTTATATTTTTTATGCATGATATCGGTTTCCTCAACTCAAGTTTTTGTTAGTTTGTTTGTTCTGGCTTTATTGGTTTCTGTTAGAAGTGTATTAAAAATCATCAGTTATAATTATAGAAAAAAATTCCTTATAATTGTGGCCTTTTTTGTTTGGGAGTATCTTATTTGACTAAATCTTGTTGATTGCTTTCATTCTTATGCGGTGTCTGTTATAGCTTTCTTCATTGTTTATTTTCAAACTTTGTACGTCATTTATTAATAAGAGCATTCTTTTTATAACCAGTCTGATAATTTCCGCCTGTTAATTAAGTGTATTTAAGTTGTTTACATTATTACATAACTTGAAGCTGTCTTAGCCACCTTATTTTTTGTGTTTTGTATTTATTATGTCTTGCCTTTGCTTCTTGTCTGTGTGCTGCTGGATTGAATGGATTTTCATTATGTCTTTATTGTTACTGGTTTGGAAAGATGTTAGACTGCTTTAACTTGGTTTCCTCCGTCTGTTAAGTTAGATAATATTTTACTTTGCTGTTTTGAATACACCCACACCCAGTTAATCATCAGTGTTATTTTGATAGTCTGTACTAATTTAGATTTAGCTTGTTTTTCGGTATCTTCATGATTCCTTTTTTCCAGATTCAGTTTTCCTCCTTCCTGAAGTGTAGACGCTTCATCACTTCTTTCTGTGAAAAACTAAGTCTTAAACTCTTCAGTCTATTAGGAAATTGTTACTTTCCACTTAATCTTCAATGACAGTTTATCTGAATGTAATTCTAGTTAGCCAGTTTTTCCTTCTCAGCCCATTAAAGATATCCTTATATTGTATGTTGGAAATATAAGGGTAGATATGTTAGAATGTTAGAAACGTTAATGAGGCATCTGCTGTCAGCTTTTTAGATAATTATGCTGGTAGACTATTTTTTCTGTTCTTTTGAAATAATAATTTGGTAGTTTAGGGAGTACTCTCTTTATCTTTAAAATTCTGTACTTTTACTATGATGTATACACATGTAGATTTGTTTTCTTTATTCTTCATGAGATCCATGTCTTCAGTTTGGGAGATTCTCAGCATTAGCTCTCTAAATATTGACATTCTCTCCTCTTGGGATGTCTTGTCTTGTCTTTTCTTTTAGAGACAGAATCTTGCTCTGTTGCCCAGGCTGGAGTGCAGTGGCAGGATCTTGGCTCACTGCAACCTCTACCTCCCAGGTTCAAGCGATTCTCATGGCTTAGCCTCCTGAGTAGCTGGGACTACCAGTGAACAACACCACAGCTGGCTAATTTTTTATTTTTTTTTAAGAGAGAGTTTCACTTTGTTGCCCAAGCTGGAGTGCAGTGGCGTGATCTTGGATCACTGCAACCTCTGCCTCCTGGGTTCAAGTGACTCTCCTGCTTCAGCCCCCCAAGTAGCTGGGATTATAGGTGCCTGCCACCATGCCTGGCTAATTTTTTGTATTTTTAGTGGAAACAGAGTTTCACCATGTTGGCCAGGATGGTCTTGAACCCCTAACCTCAGGTGATCTGCCTGCCTCATCCTCCCAAAGTGGTGGGATTACAGGCATGAGCCACAATATCCAGCCTTAATTTTTGTATTTTTAGTAGAGTTGGGGTTTCTCCATGTTGGCTGCTCTCCTGGCCTCAAGTGATCCTTCCTCCCCACCTCCCAAAGTGCTGGGATTACAGGTGTGAGTCACCACACTCAGCCCTCTCTGGGATTTCTTTCTATAACTTCCGTTATAGTAGGTACATAACATCTGTCTTCCATGAATGTTAACCTGTGTTTTGTGTTTTTATCCCTTTGTTTTCTGTATCTCCTTGTAGGTGATTTCTTTCTATCTGTCTTCTAATTCACACATTCCTTTTTATCGGATTTCTTAATTTCAGTGACTGTGATTTTCATTTATGTAATTTGTATTTGGATGTTTTTCAAATTCAACATTCTTTTGTGATAAAATCTGAGTCTTGCCTAATGTTTTTCATTTGTGTGTATTTTTTCCAAATGGTAATTTAAAATCTTTAAAAATTGTTAATAGTATCTTATTCCTATAATACAGATTTTCTGTTTCCTCACATCGGCTGATTCTCTCTTTCCGTGGCTTATTTCTTTACACAATTTGTTACCTTTTTGAAGTCATCTTTGGCAGTTTGCTTTCTGAGAAAGTTTATATATTGTAGATGAGTAAATGTCCCTATAGGGTGGTTTTCAGTTTACCTTTACTAGTTCAGAGTTTTCATTGATTCCACACCAGCTTTTTCTATTTTAAAATTTTGGCATGGTGTCCCTGTATCATCTGGATAAGATGAATTTGGACTTCCCTTTTGTTTAATTACTCACAAGAGAATCTTTTCTGCCCATGGCTCTGATTTCATTTCTGCTCACCTAAGGTTGTGGGTAGAGTTTTTGTAGTCTGTGCTTCACAGGTTTATCCCTTGTCTCACATGCTTCAGCTTCTAGCTTTTAAGCTATTTTGGCTTCTGTTCCTGTTTATTGCTCTCACTTTGCTGCTTTATTCTTAGTGCTAGGGCATTTCCCTTGCCTGAGTTTGAGCTTAGCAATGTTTCCTCCATTACATTTTATCAGACATTTCCGTGGATTTAGAGTAGAATAGTCGTCTCAGTCATCTGGGTCCCTTATATTAATTGGAAACTTCCATTTAAGCCCTTGTAATTCTTGTTAGGGAAATGTGAAAAATCAGGTAATGGCACTTTAAAGACACCTTTAAGTCTTTCATAGGCATATTTCTTTTGACCAAGTAACCCTAAGATATAGAAATATTTCTTAAAGCTTCGTGCTATTAAAGGATATGGTACTGATCTCCCCCTTTTTTCCCCGGGGATGGAAATTGTGTTTTGTGTTACTTCTGAATTACATGTCTAAGAAAAACAAGATATCTAATTTTAAAATCCTTAACATATCTCCTTCACATAACGTCAAAAGATCCTAGTCTAGAAATGTGACGTTTGAACAGTAGAAAATGTTATATGCTTTTGAATGTGTTTATTGTGGTGTTAACCTTTAAAAGTGAAAAGGGACTTAACAATAGCGACAGAGTTCAGTACATTATGTTAATTTCAATTTATTGAATTATTGTATAGCTATTTAACATACTTATAAAGATTATATCAAGATAGGTATTTCTTTTATATTGCTGTGGGAAAACAGTATAAAATTGTGTATATGCTATAGATGAAAATTGGAAGGGAATATTAAAAATAAAAATGGCTGGATGGTGGTGGTAGAATTATGGGCAGTTTTTCCTTTAAAAACAATTTATTTCAATAATATTGTCATTCTTGCAGCCTTAATGTAGGATCAAGTAAATAGTATTCCTATTCTTGCTAGTTTCCAAGTAGAATAAAAAAAGCATAATTAAAAGAGTGATAGGTAGAGATCAATATAGTCACCTTTATTTCTGAGGAAGCTTGATATTAAAGTGTGTAGCTGAAATGTGAGCCACCTTGGGTCTGCTCACTAAACCTCACATTTAGCTCCCCAGTTCCAGCAGCACCCCAGACCAGAGCAGGTCTCCCCAACACCCTGCCCAGAATTAGAACAGGCCCTGTCTCTGGAGAAGCAAGGTTAGAATATGTATTCTCTGCAGGTATGCTAATCCCAAGAAGGTAGTGAGTGGAACAGAGTTGAACTTGACCAGTTGATTCTTCCTAAATGTATTAGTCAGGTAAGTTAGTTTACTTGAAGTTAATAGAGGGCCACAGAAAGGCTAATACTTAGTGTTTGAGTTCCTACCACAAGGAATCATGAGTTAAAGATAAGTTCTTAACAGCTGTATTCATTTTAGAGTAAGAATGCTATATGTATATATTGAAATTTGTTGATTAGGTCACTTGATAACGTGTAATTGCTAAAGTTTAATTTTTATTTTTGTTAGGATCGTCAGTATATTCCAGTTATTATTTTCTGCTTTTAGGCGTTTAAATGCAGAATTGCAGGCAAAAACAGCTGACGTGTTTCGACAAGCTAAGGAAATAATAGTAAGTAAATGTACAGTTATTAATAATTCCATATAAGTGCTCGTGTTTTAACTTTTTAATTTGATATATGATATACAAAAAATTAGCCAAAGCATGAGTGTTCAGTTCAATGAATTATTATAAACTGAACATGAATATATATGCATAGGTATAGGTATGTGTGTATGTGTAAGTTTTTAGTAAGCACACATTTTCTGAAAGGCACTGAAAAAGTATTTTCCATTTAGATGCACCAGTCATCTAAATTCTCATTGTAAATTATCATTATTAATTGATAGGATAGAGTAACTCTCCTTAGGGGGTAAAGAGTCTACTTTCAAGCTTTTTACCAGTTCTTACCTAATTTTATTCTTAACTTCTGCCCTCCCTATCCCCCAAAATGGAGTTCATGGAACCAGGGAAGAAAACCTAGGCAATATTTTATCTTAATGCCTTATACAAATCAATGATTATTTGTTAGTTAAAGAATGAGAAATGTATCATACATAACATTTAAAGTAACGTATTTTGATAATGGCTACAGATTTGCTAGTTAGATTTATAATTAAATGTTTTACTAAAAATATTTTTATTTCATCTTTTAGTTTTTGCCAACGTCTGAAGAGCAGGAAAATACTTGTACAAAAGGACCCCACATTATAGTAGAATGACAGATTTATTAGATTTTGTGCTTAGAGAGCCCCCTAAAAAGAATTTCCCCCTGCAAATAAAAAACATAGTAGAAAACTGAAACAAGCTAGGAAAGGGGTTGGGGAGTGGATTCCCACCCCTACAGAAGTGAACAATATAACGTTTCTCATATTTAATTTTTGTTTACTGTCTCTTTTTAAAATTTTAATGTTTGTAGTCACATAGTAAGTGTGTATATTTATGAGGTAAATGAGATATTTTGATACAGGCATGCATGTGTAATAATCACATCATGGAAAATGGGGTGTCCATCCCTCAAGTATTTATCCTTTGTGTTACAATCCAATTTTACTCTTTTAGTATTTTAAAATGTTCAATTATTTTGACTATAATAAACCTGTGTGCTATCAAATACTAGATACTATTCATTCTTTCTAACTATTGTTTTTGTACCCATTAAACATCCTTATCTCCTTCTCTTGCATCCCCTACTATCCTTCCCAACCTCTGGTAACCATGCTTAACTCTCTATCTCCATATGTTAAGTTGTTTTGATTTTCAGGTCCCTCCAATAAGTGAGAATATGTGACGTTTGTCTTTCTGTGCCTGGCTTATCTCACTCACTTATCTTACCTCCAGTTACATCCATGTTGTTGCAAGTGACAGGAACTCGTTATCTTTTATGGGTGAACAGTACTCCATTGTATATATGTACCACATTTTATTTATCTGTTCATTTGTTCGTGGACACTTTGGTTGCTTCCAGATCTTGGCTGTTGTGAATAGTGCTGCGACAAACATAGAAGTGCACGTATCTCTTGGATATACTGATTTCCCTTCTTAGGGTCATATACCCAGCAGTAGGATTGCCAGATCATATGATAACTTTAATTTTTTGAGGAACCTCCAAACTGTTTCCTTTGTGTTTGTACTAATTTACCTTCCCACCAACAGTGTACCAGGGTTCCCTTTTCCCACATCCTCACCAGCATTTGTTAATGCCTGTCTTTTGGATATAAGCCCTGTTATCAGAGGTGAGATGATACTGTAGTTTTGATTTGCATTTCTCTGATGATCAGTGATGTTGAACCCGTTTTTTAATGCCTGTTTGCCATTTTTTTTTTTTTTTTGAGAAATGTCTATTCATATCTTTTGCTCATTTTTGAATTGGGTTATTAGATTTTTTTCCTATAGGGTTGTTTGAGCTCTGTATATTTTCTGCCTTGTAATCCCTTGTTGATGAGTAGTTTGCAAATATTTTCTCCCATTCTATGGATTGTCTTTTCACTTTATTGATTGTTTCCTTCACTGCAGAACGTTTTTAACTTCATGTGATCCCATTTGTCCATTTTTGCTTTGGTTACCTGTGCCTGTGGCATATTATTCAAGAAATCATTGTCTACTCCAATGTCCTGTTTCCCCAACGTTTTCTTCTAGTAATTTCATAGTTTTAAGTTCTTAGGTTTAGGTCTTTAATCCATTTTGATTTAATATTTGTATATGGGAAGAGGAAGGGGTCTAGTCTTGCTCTTCTGCATGTGGATATTCAGTTTTCCCAGCACCATTTATTGAAGAGACTGTCCTTTATCCAGTGTGTGTTCTTGGCAACCTTGTCAAAAATGAGTTCACTGTAGGTGTATGGATTTGTTTCTAGATTTTTCTCTATTATGTTCTATTGGTCTGTGTGTCTGTTTTTGTGCCACTTCTGTGATGTTTTGGTTACTATAGCTTGATAGTAGAATTTGAAGTCAGTTAATATGATTTCTCCAGGTTTGCTCCTTTTGCTTAACATAGCTTTGGCTGTTCTGGGACTTTTGCGGTTTCATATAAATTTTAGGATTGTTTTTCTATTTATGTGAAAATGCAGTTGGTATTTTGAAAGGGGTTGCATTGAGTCTGTAGATTGCTTTGGGTAGTATGGACATTTTAACAATACTGATTTTTCTAATCCATAAACATGAAATATCTTTTCATTTTTTTTGTGTCCTCTTCAGTTTCTTGCATTAATGTTTTATGGTTTTTGTTGTAGAGATCTTTTACTGCTTTGGTTATGTTAACTCCTAGGTATTTAATTTTATTTGTGGCCCTTACTTTTTTATTTTGTTTCCGATTGTTGACTATTGGCATATAAAAACGCTACTGATT
This sequence comes from Aotus nancymaae, assembly GCF_030222135.1. Taxonomy (NCBI): domain Eukaryota; kingdom Metazoa; phylum Chordata; class Mammalia; order Primates; family Aotidae; genus Aotus; species Aotus nancymaae. Next base: position 123,611 of record NW_026988455.1, read on the forward strand.
TTTGTATGTTGATCTTGTATTCTGCAACTTTACTGAGTTTATCACTTCTAATAATTTTTGATGGAGTCTTTAGTTTTTTCCTAATATAAGAGCATACCATCTGCAAACAAGGATAATTTGAGTTCTTCCTTCTGATTTGAATGCCCTTTATTTCTTTATCTTGTCTGATTGCTCTAGTTAGGACTTTCAGTACTATGTTGAATAACAGTGGTGAAAGTGGGCCAGTTCTTAAAGGAAAGGCATTCAGTTTTTTCCATTTGGTATGACACTAGCTGTGGGTCTGTCATATATGGCTAGTATTATATTGAGGTCTGTTCCTTTCATACCTAGTTTTTAAAGTGTGTTTACCATGAAGTGATGTTGAATTTTATCTAATGCTTTTCCAGGATCAGTTGAAATGATCATATGGTTTTTGTCCTTCATTCTGTTGATATGATGTATCACATTGATTGATTTGTGTATGTTGAACCAGCCTTGCATCCCTAGGGTAAATCCCATGTGGTCAGGGCAAATGATATTTTTTAATGTGTTACGGAATTCAGTTTGCTAGTATTTTTTGAGGATTTTTACATCAACATTCATTAGAGATATTGGCCTTTAGTTTTCCTTTTTGATGTGTCTTTGTCTGGTTTTGTATCAGGGTAATACTAGCCTCATAAAATGAGTTTGGAAGTACTCCCTCCTCGTGTAATTTTTGAAATAGTTTGGGTAAGATCAGTATTAGTTCTCTAAATGTTGGATAGAATTCAGCAGTGCATTCATCAGGTCCTGGGCTTTTCTTTACTGGGAAAAATGTTTTATTGTGGCTTCAGTCTTGTTACTTGTTATTGTTCTGTTTAGGTTTTGGATTTCTTCATGGTTCAATCTTGGTAGGTTGTATGTGTGTGTCTAGGAATTTATTGGTTTCCTCTAGATTTTCCAATTTATTGGCATATAATTGCTCATAATAGCCACTAACGAGCCTTTGAATTTCTGCAGTGTCAGTTGTAATGCCTCATTTTTAATCCCTAATTGTATTTATTTGGGTTATCTCCCTTCTTTGTTACTCTGCTAATTTTGCTTATCTTTTTTAAAAAAACTTTTTGTTTCATTGATCTTTTCTTCATTTCAAATTCATTTATTTTCACTCTGATCTTCATGTTTTCTCCTGCTAATTTTGGATTTGGTTTGCTCTTGCTTTTGTGATTCTTTAAGATACATTGCTGGCTCGATGTGATGGCTGATGCCTGTAATCCCAGCCATTTGGGAGGCCAAGGCGAGTGGATTACTTGAGCCCAGAAGTTTGAGACCAACCTGGGCAACATGGTGAAACTCCATCTCTACAAAAAATACAAATTAGTCAGATGTGGTGGTGCATGCCTGTAGTCCCAACTACTTGGGGGGCTAAGGAGGAAGGATTGTTGAGCCCAGGGAGGTCCAGCTGTAGTAAGCCATGATTGTGCCACTACACTACAGCCTGGACAACAGAGTGAATCTCTGGAGGAAAAAAAGAAAGAAAAAAAAAGATGCATTGCTAATTCATTTATTTGAAATTTTTATTCTTTTTTGTTATAGGCACTTATAACAGCTACATATTTCCCTCTTAGTACTGTTTTCAGTCTATCTCATAGATCTTGGTATGTTGTGTTTCCATTATCATTTGTTTTGAGAAATTTCTAAATTTCCTTCTTAATTTCTTCATTTACCCATTGGTCATTTAGGAGCGTATTGCCTAATTTCTATGTCTTTGTATAGTTTCCAAAGTTGTTCTTATTCTAGTTTTATTTCATGTGGTCAGAGAAGAAGCTTGATATTGTTTCAGTTTTTAAAATATTTTACAACTTGTTTTGTTACGTAAAATACACGGCCTGTTCTTGAGAAGGATATATATGCTGAAGAGAATAATGTGTCTTCTATAGTCTTTGGATGAAATGTTCTGCAATGTCTGTTGGATCCATTTGTTCTGTAGTGCAGATTAAGTCTGATGGTTGTTGAGTTTCTGAGAGAGCTGTTCCGTGCTAAAAGTGGGTGCTGAGGTTTCCAGCTATTACTGTATTGTAGTCTAGCTCTCCCTTTAGCTCAAATAGTATTTGCTTTATGTATCTGGGTGCTCCAGTGTTGTGTCCATATATATTTACAGTAATTATATCCTATCATTGGGTGAACCCTGTTAGCATTATATAATGACCTTCTTTGTGTCTTATTACAGTTTTTGTTGTTTAAGTATAGGTTCTCCTGCCTTTTCGTTTGTTTCCATTGGTGTAGAATATCTTTTTCTACCCTTTTATTTTCAGTCTATGTGTATCTTTATAGGTGAAGTGTGTTTCTTGTAAGCAGCAGATCATGGGTTCTTGTTTGATCATCCATTCAGTCAGTCTATCTTTTGATTGAAGAGTTTAGTCCACTTACATTCAGTGTTATTACTAATAAGGGACTTAATCCTGCCATTTCATTATTTGTTTTCTGGTTGTCTTGTAGTATTCCTTCCTGTCTTTTTATTGAAAGTGATTTTTTCTTGTGGTATAATTTAATTTCCTGATTTTTATTTTTTGTGTGGTCATTGTATGTTTTTTGACTTAAGGTTACTGTGAGGCTTGCAAATACTATCTTGTAAGCCATTGATCTAAGCTGATGACAAGTTGACACTGATTACATAAACAAACATGCAAAAAGAAAAGTAATAAAAACTCTACACTTTTATCTCCCTAGTTTTTAACTTATTTTTCCTGTTTATCTTATTGTACTATGTCTTAAAAAGTTGTTGTAATTATTATTTTTAGTTGGTTCATCATTTAGTCTTACTACTTGAGAGTAGTTTATACACAGTTACGGTGTTATAATATTCTGTATTTTTCTATGTGTTTTTTATTACCAGTGAGTTTTGTACCTTCAGATGATTTATTCTTACTCATTAACATTCTTTTCTGTTAAAGAATTACCTTTAGCACTTCTTGTAGGACAGGTCTAGGGTTGATGGAATGCCTCAGCTTTTGTTTTTCTGGAAAGTTCTGTTATTCTCTTTCATGTTTAAAGATTATTAACTCTCTTGTTACAGCCCTGCCACCCCTTGCTGTGTGTGTATATATATAATACTTTGTCCTTCATATGTGAAAGATCCAGTGTTGGAATTCTTTGGTGTAAATAAACATTTGGTTTTATTTATCAAGGTTAGATTTTTTAAAAATAATAATAATAAAGGCTATTTTTGCTGGATAGACTATTCTAAGGTAAATGATTTTTTTTTCCTTCAGCACTTTAAAAACATCATGCCACTGTCTCCTGGTCTATAAGGTTTCCACTGAGAAGTCTGCTGCTAGATGTATTGCAGCTTCTTTTTGTGTTATCTCTTGCTGTTTTTAGGATCATTTCTTTATCCTTGACCTTTGCAAGTTTGGTTATTAAAGGCCTTGAGGTCATCTTTTTTGGGTTAAATCTGCTTGGTGTTCTATTATCTTCTTGTATTTGAACACTGATATCTTTGTCTAGGTTTGGGAAGTTCTCTGATATCCCTTCAAATAAACTTTCTACCTCTGTCTGTCTGCCTCTTCTTTAAGGTCAATAACACTTACATTTGCCCTTTTGAGCCTGTTTTCTAGATCTTATAGGCATGCTTCATTCTTTTTTCTTTGTCTCCTCTGACTGTATTTTCAAATAGCATGTCTTCAAGACTACTAATTCTTCTGCTTGATCAGTTCTGCTGTTAGGAGATGCTGATGCAGTCTTCAGTATGTCAGTTGCATTTTTAACTCCAGAATTTCTGCTCAATCCTTTACAATTATTTCAATGTCTTTGTTAAATTTATCTGATAGAAATTTGAATTTCTTCTCTGTTATTTGAAGAAGTCATGTTTTCCTGGATAATCATGATGCTTGTAGATGTTTGTCAGTGTCTAGGCATTGAAGAGTTAAGTATTGTAGTCTTCACATTCTCATCTTATTTGTGCCCATCTTTCTTGAGAAGACTTTCCATTTATTTGAAGGGACTTAGGCCCCCTACCCAATATCACTAGGGTTCTGGTAGACTCATAGATGGCTTGGTGGTCTTGGATAAGATCCAGAAGAATTCTCTGGGTGACCAGGCAGAGATTCTTGTTCGCTTCCTTTACTTTCTCCCAAACAAACGGAATCTCTTTCTCTTTGTGCTGAGCTGCCTGAAACTGGGGGTATGGCAATGCAAGCAGTCCCTGCACAGCATCACTGGGATTGTGCTGGGTCATGCTTGAAGCCAGAACAGCTCTAGATCTTGCCCACAACCCGTTGTAAACACTATCTGGCTCCCACCTATGTTCACTTGAGACCCTTGCACTCTACAATCAGCAGGTGATGAGGCCAGCCAGGTTTGTGTCCTTCTTCCAAGCCCTGGGTGGGTCCACAGATGCTGTCTAGGAGTCAGAGATTAAAGTTAAAAATCTTAGAAATATATGTGGTGTTCTAGTGTTTTGAGGCTAAGCTGGCACTCAGACTACAACATAAAGTCTTTCCTGCTCTTCCCTTCCCTTTCCACAGGCAGAGGAGCCTCTCCTTGTCGTCACAACCACCATTAGTCCATAGCAGGGTTTTGCCAGGCTACTGCTAGTGTTTACTTTAAAGCCCAAGCGCTTTTCAGTCAGGTTGTGATGAATGCTGCCAGGCCTGGAACTCACCCTTCAGGGCAGTGGGCTCCCTTCTGTCCCTGGACAAGTCTGGAAATGCTGTCTAAGAGTCAACTCCTGGAAACAGGGGCCATAGGACCACAAGAGCCCAGTTGGTGCTCTGCCCTGCTGTGACTGTGCTAATACGTAAGATGCAATAACAGAGGCCCCTTTACTTTTCCGACTGCTTTCACAAGCAGAAAGAGTAGTCACTGAACTGAGAATGTGCTGGGTCGCCCCTGAAGTCAGTATGACTCAGAGCCCAAGGCCCATGGAATACTATTAATACCTTGGCATTGCTGCTGTTATTTTTGGCCCATGGTCTGTTTGGTACGCAGGTGATGAATGCTGTCAGAACTGGGTCCTTCCCTTCAAGGCAGCAGGTTCCCTCTTGGCCCAGGGTGTGTTTAGATATGTCATTCAGGAGCTAGGGCTTGTAATGGTGGCCTCGTGACTCTACCTGGCACTGTATTGGCTGCCTTCCATGGCTGAAGTGGTATCTAAGATCCAAGACAACATCCTCTTTATTCTCTGCTCTCCTCTCCTTAAACAGAAGGAAGAAGGTACTTTTCTTGCTGCAAACTGCACTGGCTGGTGTTGGGGAAGGCATGGTGTAAGCAATCCTTTAGTGCCCCAGTTGATGTCTCCCTAGGTTACAGTTGGTGTCTCTCTAGGTCCCACCCTAGTCCTCTGGCTCTGAGCTGAGCCCAGCACTAGGAGTTGCCTAGAAATTGGAATCCCTGTGTCCTTGACTGCCCTTCAAGTTTATCTAGGACCCCAGAGCACTTTGCCCTGTGGTGGTGAGACTTGCTGAGAAACTCAGGTTCTGACCCATAGGATGGGCAGTTTTTCCTCTGGCTACAGCTGGTCCAAATGCTTCCTCCATGCATAGGTACTGTGTTAGCCCCACATGACTTTGCTCTCCACTCTGACAGGACAACACTGAGTTCAATGTATAGTCCCCCAGTCACTGCGCTCTCCCTCCCCAACGTGCACAGAGTCTTTAGGCTGCACAGGCACTGCAGGAGGGAGTCAGAGAGGGGTGGTGTCAGCGATTTAAGACTATCTGTCCAACCTTCTTCAATGTCTCTTTCAATGATACGAAGTTAAATCCAGGTACTGTGATTGCTCACCTGATTTTCAGTTCTTGTGATGGTGTTTTTGTGTTCAGGTAGTTGTTAAAATCTGGTGTTCCTGCAGAGGGCATGAACAGCGTAGGCTTCTATTTCACCATCTTGCCTCACTTTCATTTCTTGATGTATCTTTGCCAAAAGCTTTTACTACTGATACTTCATTTTTAGCATTTTCACAGTCTTCTCAGTATTGAAGTTTTTCCCGATATAAGTTTTTCTGCCCATTAAGTGAATTTATTTTTTTCATTTCTTGTGCCTCCTAATTTCCATTGTGTCCTGTATAAGACGGAAGACTCTAAAGAGATGGGGAAGCCGGAGTTAGAAATATTATGTAAAGGCCTTGATATTCTTACATTTTCCCCTTAGGATGGAATTTTTTAACCCAGAACAAATGAAAGGTACAAATAGTATTATAGACTTTATCTTCATACTACAGCATTATGGAAACCTTGGACAGTTCTGAAATGATGAATGTTCAGAGAGGCACTTGAATACATCTTAGTGGCTTGTTTTTTTTTCTATATGATATATGACCTATCTTTACTCATTTAAGAGAGATCGGCAAGAAGTACTATCTAGGCCTCTTTCAACACAAATGAAATCATGTGATGACAAAGATGATTATAGTTTGAGGTAAGTAACTTAAATTCTCAAGCACCATTTTTTTTAATGATGTGTATGGATCTTTTACTATGTAAGATCTTTTTGCATGTAACATTGAAAATCTATCATTTGAAGAATAATGTATTATAGGGGGCTTATACCAGTCAGATACAGTGCAAGCCCTTTACCTACTTTATCTCATGTAATTTTCAAAATATTACTTTGAAATGTATATTCTTGTCTTCAAAAACTTTAGAGAGGAAACAGGAAAAGTATAGAACCTATGTCATTAAAACTATGAAATCATATTGTAGCAGAGGCAATCATGATCACCAAATGTTCCCAGTCTCTTACAGTTGTCAGTAGGCTATGAACCGAAATTTAGTTAATCTCTTCCAAGCCAAAATAGACAAGAATTGGTGAGTGAATGTCCAGCTGACTTTCCATGCCTTGCAGATAAGTAGAATTCCAATTGGTAAATTCTCCTAGCCTGGTCTCTGGGTGACCATGTGTGGAACATGTTGAAAAAACAACTTTTCTCCCTCTCTGCTGCTACATTGAATCGGTGAAGCCACTGGAATTTTCAGGTTACTATCCTGCTTGTCTTTGCTAATGTTGAAATTGGTATTGGGATTGGAATGCTGTGTAACAAAAACTCAGAAGTATGGCATTACCTTAGCAAGGGAAGAGCCAGCAAGGAAACTGATATTGGAGGGTGAAAAGATAGAGGATTAATGTTACATAGCGGCAATGAATGTAGTAAAACTGACATTTGTGGTAATTTGGGAGGTACAGCAGTGGTCTAATAAACTTGTTCTCTGGGGAAAGAGGATGGAACACAGAATATTAGCAGTATGTACTCTTAAAGAGACAAATTTGGGAAAGAATTGGTTGATTTGCAAGCAGAAATAAAAGGGAATACCTGATTACCTAATTCAGAGGCACAAAGATTTACAACCATGATTTATTTGAAGAGCTTTATGGTTTTAACTCTTACATTCAGATTATTTGATCCATTTTTAGTTAATTTTTGTTTGTGATATAAGAGTCAACCTCCATTCTTTTGCACACGGATAGCCATTTGTTCAGCATTATTTGTTGAGGAGATTATTCTTTCCCCATTGAATGTTCTTAGCACTCTTGTCAAAAATCAGTTGACCACAGACATACGGTTTTTATTTTTGGACTTTGATAAGTGTTCCATTGATCTATATAGCTGTCATGACAGTAGCACACTCTTGATTGCCCTTGTTGTAATTGTGGAGTTGTGAAGTAAGCTGGTTTTAGACCTCAAGAATTACAATGTAAAATTGAGAAAATGTTTCAGGAACAGAAACCTATCAAAATTCAGCCTTGAGGCAAATATCAGACTAAACATGTGGACTTCATGACTACTGATAAAATTTTTCAATGGATTAAGGCTCCTCAGGGAAAGGATCAGATTAAATGGCACATAGTAAAACTTTTTATTTGGATAAAACGGCCCAGGACAAAGACCTGACTAAAGTTATAGTCTCTCCTTAGAAGCTTGACAGTGTACAAGTAATCCATTTTTAAATTGAGAAAGAGAGGTCAGCTGAAGAAATAAATAAATAGTCTTGGAAAGAATTGTAGGTAACGTAATGGCATGTAGAACTGACTGAAATTAGGGAAGAAACTAACTAGTTTGGGGGAAGTTTTATCGGCAAAGAAACTTTAAGAATGGACTAAAATAATTTGTGGCTTTAAAAATATTAAAATAACTATGGGTCCCCCACCTCCCAGTATTCCGAGATTAAGAAGCAGGCTGTAAAAGCTGCACAGCCCTACAGGGTTTAGAAACAAAAGAGAAGTTTACTACTGACATGGGAGTATATTTGGCTCATGTGAAATATTGGGACATTATTCATTTATTCAAAAATAATTATTGAATGTGACCCAGTATTTATCTTCCTAGATATTTACCCTAGAGAAATGTAGACATATGTTCACAAAAAAACCTGCATGTAAATTTTTAGAGCAGTTTTATTAACAATTACCAAAACTTGGAAATAATTCAAGTATTTTTCAAATGTTGGCTGGTTAAACAAATTATGGTGTATCCATGTCATAGAATACTACTTGGCAGTAAAAAGCAATGAACTACTAATAGAATAATAACATAGTTGCTAAGTGAAAGAAGCCAGGCTAAAAAATCTACATAATCTATGTTTCCACTTATTTGAGGCTCTGGAAATGGTAGTACTTTAGGGACAGAAATCAAAGTGGTTGTCTGGGGCTTGGGTAGGGGTTAGGGGACTAACAAAGAGCACAAGGTAACTTTTCGAGATGATGGAAATGCTCTGTCTTGGTGGTGGTTGTGGTTATGTGACCATATGCATTTGCTAAAACGTATTGAACTGTATACTTGAAAAGAGTATATTGTATGAGATATCAATTATATCTCAAACCTGAAGGAAAAAATTTTTGAACACTGTTAGTGTCAGGTCTAGTTACTCGTATTACACTGGTGAGTAAACAGACCTGATCTTCCAAGAAGTTAATGTGTATTGCTTTTGACTATTTTTAAAGTACATCAATTAAATATTTTTATATTTTGATATACATATTTATGTGTACATATAACATGAAACCACTTATCCTTATTATATGTAATACTCTGATATTCTATGAAAAAAGATATTTAAATTATCAGAATTCCAAAATTTGGATTATACGTAAGATTAGACACGGCATTTATCCAGTAAACTAAAGAACTGAAATGATACTAACAGTAGATGATGTTCTTGTGATGAAGATGCTCTGTTTACCTACATCAGATAGTTTTTTGTCTTATTGTTACCATTTGAACAGATGGCTTTTACCATGTAAAACATGGCATTTGGTGATCAGTTGGGAATTGCTGAATATGGGAGATAATTCTATAAAGAAACCATTCATTTCAGGTTGGAACAATGACATTCTACCTAAATAATTACAGTTAGGAAGAATATATTATAAAGTCATTTCCATCACATTACAAACAAACGTTGCATGGAGTTAAACAACAGTAAGAAGACCATATTATAGCTCATTTTTGACAGAAATACACTAGCAAAGTAATATCACTGCAAAATCTGATGGCCACATATAACCCTTAAATGTCCTTTGGCTGATACGTATGCATGTGTGTTCGGGAATGGAATGAAAGGTACAGAAAATGTACTAAGGAAATAACAAACATTAATTTCAAATGAGGAAGATTAAAGAGGACACTTAAAATTTGTATAATATTTGGAAACATTTTTATGTCCTTTGTGAGAATGATTCTTTAGTTTCTGTAATTTTTAACATATTTTGAAAGCCTTTTTTTCTTCCCAGAGATATTTCTAATAGTTAAGAAGTTGTATTTATCTAAGTATATCTTTGTATTTAATAGTGAAAAAACTTATGCATGGCTATCTCAGTGGGAGGTATCTGATGGAAAATAATTTTAGTTGTATGTCCTCTACAATGGTTAGGAGTTCTCAGCAGATATGGTGGAGTTTCTTCATAGCAATAATAGATGCTAACATGGTATGTTTTCAGAGATACTAATACAGTGCCCAAGACTATAGATCAGGGTTAGGCAAACTTTTTCTGTAAAGGGGCAGATAGCAAATATTTTTAGATTTGTGGGCTATATAGTTTCTGTTGTACCTCCTTAACTTTAAGACTATAGTGTGAAGAGAGCCATAGATAATATATAAATGAATGAGTGGGTGGATTCAGCCTGTGAGCCATAGTTTGCAGACCTCCATAAATACTCTTTGTTTTAAACTACAAATATATTTTGAAAACCTTGTGTATAAAAACGGATTGCATTTTGGGAGTTGTTATTCATGCCACTCAGCAAATACTTAGGCCAGTAGTACCTGGCATATAAGCTTTTAAATGGACTAGGCATAAAATACTGTACAAGGCAGACATGATTTCCACCCTTGTAGAGTTCACAGTATAATGAGGAAAACAGGCACTGACAAAATGTTTAAGTGCATTAGAAGAACAGTAACATTGAGTGGGCTCACAATAAAAAGCCCTGTGGTGAATTGTTTGTAAAATGAGTAACTGCGGTGGATAGCCAATAATCACTCTTTATAATTTCCATTCATTAAAATTTTTGCTACATTTTCCTGCAAGAATATTGGCATTATATTGTATCTTCTCAAAGGCGAATTATATAACCAAAGCATTTTTCTTGTTTACAGTACTCATTCAAAATAAATTAGCATGTGGATAACTAGAATTATAGCAAAGTCTACTTGATTGTTCACTGTTTTCCCTTTCAAATATAATTGTTGAATTTCATTGTCTCGGCTCAGTGTCATCTGTTACCAGTGTATAATATTTATTTTTGATCTGTAGAGGTCTGTTACCATCTGAAGGGATAGTTCATCTTCATTCAGAAACTAAGGTATGAAATCAAACTTTCTGTGAGTTCAATTACATTTTGTAGAACTTAGGTTATTTTTTAGCCTTTTTTAGACAAAGCAGAGAAAGGGTATGACTAAACAGAAATAGAATATCAACCTTGATACTCAGAGGGACACATTTATGAAATATCACTCATAAAATAAATGGAATCCTTTGTTGTCTCATAATTTCACTGAATAATTTGGAGGTACAGTGGAAAAAATTCCATGTGAAATGACTTTGTAAACTGAGGCTTTTTATTTTTTTCTCTGAAGCTTAAATCTAGTAGAGAGAAGAACTGAAAAGAATGATACTCATATACAAAGAAGGTGATTTGAAAAATATGTTTGTTTATTTAAATATTTACAGTGTAGAGATCACTCTTCCAGGCGTAGAGCATACTGGGATCTATGTTTCCCACCCATGGAGACCTAAGCCAAGGGAAATGTATACCTGAAGGGCACGAAGGCCTGCCTGGGGAATAACTGGTTCATGAGGAAAATTAAAATCTGAATCAGAATGTCCAGATTTATTAATGACATTCCACTGGCTAGCTGAATTCCTTTGAATCTTTAGGACTCATTTTCCTTATCCTTGAATTTCTTGGTTCTGGTGTTATCTAGGTCTTTTCCAGCTATATAGTTATGATATTCCTGAAAACACATTTTTAGTAATTCCGTGAAAATAGCAGTTTTTCTGTGTAGCAAAATAGCAATTCTATGAGTTACTGAATTGCTTTCTTTGGCAAATGATTAGACTCTAATTAATAAAAGACTTTCAATTCCTTTCATGTAGCCAAAGACCAAAAACATTGATCCTGTAAACAAGGTTCGAAACAAATTACCCTCTGCAAATAAAGGAAGGAAAACAAATTCAAGGTAGAGTATAGTTTTCAAAGTATTTCTTCTTTTAGTTTTGTAATTCACAATACCATCATTCTTAATTATTAATCTCTTTCTTTTTCTCCAGATCTTTTCATACCCTAAACATAAAGTTTCACCACTTATATCTTATCCACATTCAGTAACTTAGAACATTTTCTACTCAGAAATGTTTTGTAGCAATTAGATATTTTATATTGTTCTATTAAGCCAACTTGCTAAATTTAAAATGTTTATATATGTTATTTCTAGTGAGTTATTTTCTTAGAACTGTGACTGCAACTGAGGGGTTTTTTTGGTGGGGGGGGTGGTTGGTTGTTTTTTTGTCTCTGCCTAGTTCTCCCAAATAGGCTAATTAGTCTAGTTTTTGAGTATTTGACAAAGTGCACACATTATTTTATCTTTTGAGCTACAGAATGATTTGGCATGCTCTTAATAGGACTATAGTATAATTATAATTTACATTTTGTTGTTTTTGGTGAGAAAGAATTCAAGACCGTTCTTAGTATTATAAGCATAAAATGGGACCCAAGATGCTCTCAGGGAAAGGTGGCTTTCTAGCAAAGGTGGGGCATTGGGTTGTACCAACCTTCTTCTTATTCTCAGTAAGTTTTTAAATTTATATGTCCATTGCTTAGACTGATTATTGCATTATAATTCTGGAAAAATTCTTTGTTCATTTTTGTGTCTTTTGTTTAAACAACTTTTTGGGTTTTTTTTTTTAATAAAAGGGAGGGAAAAAGTAAAGTGAAGTGATGAGGAACAGAAAATATACAATAGATTTCAAAAAAGAATATACACGCTACATACAAGTATATATAACTGGAAAGGGCTATCTTTTCATATGTCACATTTTCTTTTTTAAAAAAAATATGGTTTTTCAAATAGAATTCTGAAGCCCAAGACCTATTTGATAGAACAATAGGGTGACTGTAGCCAATAATAACTTAATTGCTTTTTTAAAATAAAGAGTGTAATTAGATTGTTTGTAACTCAAACAATAAATGCTTAAGGAGATGGATACCCCCTTCTCCATGATGTGCTCATTTCACATTGCATTCCTGTATCAAAGCATCTCTTGGACCCCATAAGTATGTACAACTTCTGTGTACCCACAAAAAATTGAAATGAAAAGAATTCTGAAGCCTTTGCTTATGTTTTAAGAGTGAATTCGGCTTTCAGAACCATAAATCTGTTTTTGTGTCAATAAATTAGGCCTAGCCCATTTTTAGTGCCTTTAGAAATGAATTTTATTTTGTTTTTCTTCTCCATTTCATTAAAAAAATCAAACCCAACTTTTGTTTAATATTGATCGCAATAAGAATGTGTTTCTTTGGGTGGATAAAATGTTCTTTGATTGAGCTAATAGCTCTTCACTCTGTAATTCTTTCTCAAGAGGTATTTTTCTTTGCTGTTTGCAGAATTATGGGCAGGGTGATATCAGTTTGTACAGTTTTTCTCCAGAGGCATGTAAATTTAAAAGCTACAGGCTGGATTTGACCTAGTAGGCCAAGTGCAGTACTCTTAGTTTTAATATTCTCTTCTTTGGAGGCAAAGTCCAGACCGTCTGGCCTCATAAAGCCTTTTCTAGCTCTGTGGTCATGTGATTCATAAAGACCAAAAATCTGCTAATTCTCTTATAATATAGTCCTTGAAAGTATCATATGTAGACATCATCATAAATTTAAAATGTGTAATAGTAGTCTCATAATATAATCCTTAAAAATATTAATTACAGATTTCACCATAAATTTAAATTTATAATAATTTTCATCTGCTTATTTGGGTAAAAGGCATGTATCTTTTCTACCTTCCTATTTTGTTCATATGTATGTATGTACATACATATTTAATTTTTATTTTTTAGTGTTAAATTGAAATACTCTGATGTACAGACTGCCAATGATGTTGCCATTCCGGAGGATTTTTCAGACTTTTCCCTTGCAGAAACATTTATCAAAATTGAAGGGCACCTGGAGGAAGAAGGCTTACCTGAATGTATAGGTGATACGTTTTCTGGTGCTAGTAACGACATTGGAGCAGGTAGATTTTCTTTTGGTTTTTATTTTTATCTTTATAGCACAGTTACTTAGAAAAAGAAATACTGGGGAACTATTTCTTAAATTTGAAAAATGTATTGTGATATCTTGGTTTGTTTCAGAATAATCTAGTAGGATGTGGTGGAGGGAGGAATGAATGGGATTATAGATGAAATAAAATTGGCCATCAGTCGGTTATTATTAAAGATAGGCAGTGGGGTAAGTGGGGATCATTGAACTCGCCTACTTCTGTTTATGTTTCATATTTTCCACTATAAAAAGTAAAAATGAAAAAGACTATATTATGCCAGTTTGATTGAATACATTTCAACTTAAGTTAAAGTACCCATTGCTTATGGTTAAAATATTAAAGTTTTTCTGAATTCTTTTCATTTACTGTTACTCTATTTTATGTAGTTAAATCAACACATGCAAAAGGACAAATGAATTGACATTCCATCAGATAAAATAGTCAAAGGAGTTTTCTAATGAATATAATTTTTCTTATTAACTCATCCTTTGCATATAACTAGAATAATAGTACTAAATTTAGATCAACTAAAAACTTTACTGAATTTATGAGTAGCCTCCTATGCTCTTGAAACAAAGTAACTTGAGTATATATGGACTAGTTACTGCAGAACTACAATGCAATTAACCATGACTACAGGCAAGCCACTTAGCCCCTCTGTAATAGCAATTTATTCATTTGAAAATTTAGCAGTTTGTATTAGATGATCATAAAGTTTATGTATTAGTTTGTTCCTACACTGCTATAAATACCTGAGACTGAAATTTATAAAGAAAAGATTTAATTGGCTCACAGTATTGCACGCTGTACAGGAAGCATGGCAGTTTCTGCTTCTGGGAAGGCCTCAGGAAGCTTCCAGTCATGGCGGCAGCCGAACAAGGAGTGAGGGATCTCACCTGGTGTGAGTAGTGGTGCAGTCTTGGCTCACTGCAACCTCTGCCTCTCAGGTTCAAGGGATTCTCCTGCCTCAGCCTCTTGAGGAGCTGAGACATGCTTTTAAACAACCAGATTTCAGGAGAACTCAGGTCATGAGGACAGTACCAAAAGGGATGATACTAAACCATTCATGAGAAACCACCTCCATAATCCATTCACCTCCCACCAGGCCTCACCTCCAACACTGAGGATTACAATTCATCATGTGACTGGGTTAGGAACACAGATCTAGACCATGTCAGTTTATCTTTAAAATTCTCTGATTCTGTGAAAAATCATAACAATTTATATACGTAATAATTATTGTGCTACATACTAGTCATAAGGGAGCAATTTACTTCTGCACTTACTGTATTTACTGACCTAATCAAGCTTCTGGGGTAGTTATGGTAAGGGATGGTAAGTGGAGCAGTAAGTTGCCTTCAGGTCTCTTTTGATGCTTTTGAGAAAGACTTTGATCGTTCCTTGGTAAAGGAACATGGTGACAGGTCCCATGGCCCTGTTAGAACTTTGTCCCCCTCTGTTTTCTTTTTCATATCTTTGGCCTAGGTGTCTTCCCTTTTGGGAAAATTTTCTCTTATTTCAGATGATTGCTTGGAATCGTTTGGTTATATGTGGGAGAAAAAGATAAAGTAGTTTGGGAGCACAGATTACTTTGTAAGATTAAAGCTAGGGTCAAGTGGGGAGCAGAGGTTAGTGCTGTGGGCCTCCAGACATGGGAGCACTCAAGCTTCTTGAGTTAGAGTTGAGGTAGAGTTACTAAGGTTAAAGTTAGGAAGAAAAATAAATGGGAAAAGTCATGCTTTCCTGTTTTTTCTTCCTTCTTTCCCTCAGAGGCCAACTACTGCCAAGTTTACATTTTTTAATTCATCATTTCCCTCTATTCCCTACTCACCTGGAGTTACATGAGAGACTGGAAGGAGTTAAGGCCACAGAGACCTAGGTAGGGTTAGAGACAACCATAATTCATCAGCTCCATGGTAACACTGAGGGCACTTAAAAAAAGCTCTAAGTGTGTATGGAGATGTTTTATGTTTCACATATCACATGTGTATGTCTTAGTGGAATTTGTCCTAATGACTTGTCAGAGCAGTTCCAGGTGTTTCCTCAAGATAAGTTCTATGACGTTAAGGGTTGTTTTATAATATCCCTACTATGCCATATAGTCTCCACTATGATAGTAGACACTTGAATGACTTACGAGTGCATTCTAAGTTCAGTTTTTACTTTATTTACTTTATGGGCCTATAAACTTCAAAGATTTACTGCTGATATTATTGAGTAATGAACTTTTGCTGGCAGTGAAGTGCCAAAGATAGATCTTGAAAGTTTGTGGGAGAAAGCTTAGACAGTAAGGTATTAGTGTATTTCTTTGCTTCACAAACACATATACTACATTTTAACTTCTCAGAAATTGGGATCTATGTTATAGTCAATGACATTTTGTAATCACAATGGCTGGATTGAGGCTGAGTTTTGTTAGAGAAGATTTATGTCTGTGTCTGTCAAACACTCAGGGACATTAGACCTGAGACCACTTTAAATTCTCATATGTAGTTTGGATTACCCTGGTGAGCGTGAATTCAATCTGCAAACTTAAGTGAATTGTTTCTTTCTGTTGAGTGGATTTATTCCTCATTGACCTTTACGTTAGGACTGTTTATGCCTACAGTGCCCCCTAACAGATAATCTCCTATTAGACTCCCCATCTTGAGTATTTTCTTTTTTATAAAGTAATGGTCTGTCCTACAATTGAGGTCATCTTAGATTCAGCAAAACTCAGTAAATATAATTATTTAAATTCACAGAAGCACAGCTCAGATTTCTAAAGGCCAAACTCCATGTTATGCAGGAAGAACTGGATAATGTTGCATATGAATGCAATAAGAAGGTAAGTTTTAAAAACCTCTTAAAAGGCTCTAATATTTAAAGACATTATAGGGCAATTTCAGTTACATTTTTTGAATAGCTTTATTTAGATATAATCATAGTTAAATTTTGAATTCAAAAATTGTATATAAGTACTGAACTTTATTCTGAGATGAATTTTCACAGAGCTGAAATATCTTAAATTCTTGTCACAATTAGAATTCTCTTATAAGTGGTAGTGTAAGCTATTAAATACAAATAAAACATTTGACTCCTGTTTTTAAAGACAGACTGTGATTTGTTTTTCATGAAATGTGTATAAATATCAAAGAACATAGGAAGCTTCTTTTTGTTTTCTGCTTTGTTTTGATACCGTCTTATATTTTTTCGCGTAATCTATAATTTCATAACTACAGGAGGATGAAATTCAGAATTTAAAGTTACAAGTAAAAAATTTTGAAGAAGATTTTATGAAACAGCAGCGAACAATTCATATGCAACAGTCTCAAGTTGAAAAATATATGACTCTTTTCGAAGAAGCAAACAAAAAGTGTGATGGATTACAGCAACAGTTGTCTTCAGTAGAAAGGGTAATTATGTTGGTATTTTTCCTAACTTAATTCCAAAGATACAATAAAATTATTAAGATTACACATTTGTATAGATGCCATTTTGACAGTTCAGTTATTTTATTAGTATTTATTGAAAACTGTTTCCCCTTACAGAGAATATTTTTCAACAACTTTATTGATTTGTATGTAAGTCACCCTTTTAAAGTATACAATTCAGTGGCTTTTGGTGTTTTCATAGAACTGTGCAACTCTCACCACAACCAATTTTCATAATCCCTAAAAGACACTTCATACCCTTTAGCCACCACACCCTAACCCTGCTCCCCTCAATCCCTTACAGCCCTAGGCAACCACTAATCTATTTTACATCTCAATAAATTTGTTTGTTCTGGAAATTTCCTATACATGGAATCATATAATATGTGGTCTTTTGTAACTGACTTTTAAGATATTTTTAGGGTTCATCCACTTTGCAGCACCTATCCGTACTTTATTACTTTTCAGTGACAAGTAATATTCTGTTATATGGATATAATACATTTAATTTATCTGTTTATCAATTGGTAGCTTTGGGTTATTTGGGTTGTTTCTACTGTTTGGCTATTTTAAACTCTACTTTGAATATTCATGTATAAGTTTTTGTGTGGACATATGTTTTCATTTCTCTTGGTTATATAGCAAGGAATGGAATTGCTGTGTCATGTGGAAATCCTATGTTGACCTTTTGAGGAATTGCCGACTGTTTTCCAAACAGTCCATACCATTTTACATGCCTACCAGTAGTGCATGAAGGTCCTAATTTTTCCACATCCTCACCAACATCTGCTAGATTATATTTTTGATTATAGCCATACAGCAGGTGTAAAGGGGTTACCTCATTGTGGTTCTGATTTGCATTTCCCTAGTAACTAATGATATTGAACATCTTTTCATGTGCCTATTGGCATTTGTATATCTTCTTTGGATAAATTTCTGTTAAGATCTTTACCTATTTTTTAAATTAAATTTTTAAAAATTACTGAATAAGGAGAACTTTTAAGTTCTTTGTGTATTTAGATACAAGTCCCTTATCAGATACATGATTTGCAAATCGGATACTGAAAGACAGTGGGTTGTCTTTCACTTTCTTTATTGTACTCTTTGAGGCACAAAAGTTTTAAGTTTTGATGAAGTCCAGTTTATCTAATATTTATTTGTTTCCCTTTGCTTTTGGTGTCATATCTAAGGGGAGAATGTATTTTAAATAAACTATCCTAGCTTTAAAAATTTTATATTAGTATGCCATTGTGATAATAAAAATACACTGTTTGAGATTACTTTGTAAAATGTAGTGACAATAAGAACTATGTAATTTAGCACATCCTGAGATTTAGTAAGAAAATGTACCTCCTTCATTAGTACCTCACTACATTTCTCTTTCGTATGGTCATATTTTATTTTATTTTTTATTTTTATTTTTTATTGCATTTTAGGTTTTGGGGTGCATGTGAAGAACATGCAAGATTATTGCATAGGTGCATACGTGGCAGTGCGATTTGCTGCCTTCCTCCCCTTCACCTATATGTGGCATTTCTCCCCATGCTATCCCCACCTCCCCACCCCCTGCTGTCCCTCACCTATTTCCCCCCAACAGACCCCAGTGTGTAGTGCTCCCCTCCCTGTGTCCATGTGTTCTCATTCTTCAACACCCGTCTATGAGTGAGAGCATGCGGTGTTTAATTTTGTGTTCTTGTGTCAGTTTGCTGAGAATGATGGTTTCCAGGTTCATCCATGTCCCTACAAAGGACGCGAACTCTTCGTTTTTGATGGCTGCATAATATTCCATGGTGTATATGTGCCACATTTTCTCTATCCAGTCTATCCTCAATGAGCATTTGGGTTGGTTCCAGGTCTTTGCTATTGTAAACCGTGCTGCAATGAACATTCGTGTGCATGTGTCCTTATAGTAGAATGATTTATAATCCTTTGGTTATATACCCAGTAATGGGATTGCTGGGTCAAATGGAATTTCTATTTCTAGGTCCTTGAGGAATCGCCACACTGTCTTCCACAATGGTTGAACTAATTTACACTCCCGCCAACAGTGTAAAAGTGTTCCTATTTCTCCACATCCTCTCCAGCATCTGTTGTCTCCAGATTTTTTAATGATCGCCATTCTAACTGGCATGAGATGGTATCTCAATGTAGTTTTGATTTGCATTTCTCTAATGACCAGTGATGATGAGCATTTTTTCATATGCTTGTTGGCCTCATGTATGTCTTCTTTTGTAAAGTATCTGTTCATATCCTTCGCCCATTTTTGAATGGGCTTGTTTGTTTTTTTCTTGTAAATCTGTTTTAGTTCATTGTAAATTCTGGATATCAGCCTTTTGTCAGATGGGTAAGCTGCAAAAATTTTTTCCCATTCTGTTGGTTGCCGATTCACTCTATTGACTGTTTCTTTTGCCATGCAGAAGCTGTGGAGTTTGATTAGGTCCCATTTGTCTATTTTGGCTTTTGTTGCCAATGCTTTTGGTGTTTTGGTCATGAAGTGTTTGCCTACGCCTGTGTCCTGAATGGTTTTGCCTAGGTTTTCTTCTAGGGTTTTTATGGTGTTAGGTCTTATGTTTAAGTCTTTAATCCATCTGAAGTTAATTTTAGTGTAAGGTGTCAGGAAGGGGTCCGGTTTCTGCTTTCTGCATATGGCTAGCCAGTTTTCCCAACACCACTTATTGAACAGGGAATCCTTTCCCCATTGCTTGTTTTTGTCAGGTTTGTCAAAGATCGGATGGTTGTAGATATGTTGTGTTGCCTCGGAGGCCTCCGTTCTGTTCCATTGGTCTATATCTCTGTTTTGGTACCAGTACCATGCTGTTTTGATTACTGTAGCCTTGTAGTATAATTTGATGTCCGGTAGTGTGATGCCTCCCGCTTTGTTCTTTTTGCCTAGAATTGACTTGGCTATGCGGGCTCTCTTTTGGTTCCATATGAAGTTTAAGGTGGTTTTTTCCAGTTCTGTGAAGAAGGTCATTGGTAGCTTGATGGGGATAGCGTTGAATCTGTAAATTACTTTGGGCAGTATGGCCATTTTCACGATATTAATTCTTCCTAACCATGAACATGGACTGTTCCTCCATCTGTTTGTGTCCTCTCTTATTTCGTTGAGCAGTGATTTGTAGTTCTCCTTGAAGAGATCCTTTACGTTCCTTGTTAGTTGTATTCCTAGGTATTTTATTCTCTTTGTAGCAATTGTGAATGGCAGTTCGTTCTTGATTTGGCTCTCTTTAAGTCTGTTATTGGTGTATAGGAATGCTTGTGATTTTTGCACGTTGATTTTGTATCCTGAGACTTTGCTGAAGGTGCTTATCAGTTTCAGGAGCTTTTGGGCTGAGATGA
Organism: Aotus nancymaae; assembly: GCF_030222135.1. Lineage (NCBI taxonomy): Eukaryota > Metazoa > Chordata > Mammalia > Primates > Aotidae > Aotus > Aotus nancymaae. The sequence goes on from NW_026988455.1 coordinate 144,069, forward strand.
TGGGGTCTTCTAGATATACAATCATGTCATCTGCAAATAGAGACAATTTGAATTCCTCCTTTCCTAATCGAATACCCTTTCTTTCTTTTTCTTGCCTGATTGCTCTGGCTAGAACTTCCAGTACTATATTGAATAGGAGTGGTGAGAGAGGGCATCCTTGTCTAGTGCCAGATTTCAAAGGGAATGCTTCCAGTTTTTGCCCATTCAGTATGATATTGGCTGTCGGTTTGTCATAAATAGCTTTTATTATTTTGAGATACGTTCCGTCGATACCTAGCGTTTATTGAGAGTTTTTAGGATAAAGGGCTGCTGAATTTTGTCGAAGGCCTTCTCTGCATCAATTGAGATAATCATGTGGTTTTTGTCTTTGGTTCTGTTTATGTGGTGAATTACATTTATAGACTTGCGTATATTGAACCAGCCTTGCATCCCCGGGATGAATCCTACTTGATCATGGTGGATAAGCTTTTTGATGTGCTGTTGCAATCGGCTTGCCAGTATTTTATTGAAGATTTTTGCATCTATGTTCATCATGGATATTGGCCTGTAGTTTTCTTTTCTTGTTGAGTCTCTGCCGGGTTTTGGTATCAAGATGATGTTGGTCTCATAAAATGATTTGGGAAGGATTCCCTCCTCTTCTTGGATTATTTGGAATAGTTTCAGAAGGAATGGTACCAGCTCCTCTTTGTTTCTTTTTATGTCTGGTAGAATTCGGCTGTGAACCCATCTGGACCTGGGCTTTTTTTGGGTGGTAGGCTCTTAATTGCTGCCTCCACTTCAGACCTTGTTATTGGTCTATTCACGGTTTTGACGTCTTCCTAGTTTAGGCTTGGGAGGAGGCAACTGTCCAGGAATTTATCCATTTCTTCCAGGTTTTTTAGTTTATGTGCATAGAGTTGTTTGTAATAATCTCTGATGATGGTTTGAATTTCTGTGGAATCTGTGGTGATATCCCCTTTATCATTTTTTATTGCATCTGTTTGGTTATTCTCTCTTTTCTTTTTTATTAATCTGGCTAGTGGTCTGTCTATTTTGTTGATCTTTTCAAAAAACCAGCTCCTGGATTTATTGATTTTTTGAAGGGTTTTTCGTGTCTCTATCTCCTTCAGTTCTACTCTGATCTTAGTTATGTCTTATCTTCTGCTAGCTTTTGAGTTTTTTTTGATCTTGCTCCTCTAGCTCTTTCAATTTTGACGATAGGGTGTCAATTTTAGAGCTCTCCTTTCTTCTCATGTGGGCACTTATTGCTATATATTTTCCTCTAGAGACTGCTTTAAATGTGTCCCAGAGATTCTGGTATGTGGTGTCTTCGTTCTCGTTGGTTTCGAAGAACATCTTTATTTATGCCTTCATTTCATTGTTTATCCAGTCAACATTCAAGAGAAAGTTGTTCGGTTTCCATGAAGCTGTGCAGTTCTGGGTTGGTTTCTGAATTCTGAGTTCTAACTTGATTGCACTGTGGTCTGAGAGACTGTTTGTTTTGGTTTCCGTTCTTTTGCATTTGCTGAGGAGTGATTTACTTCCAATTATGTGATCAATCTTAGAGTAGGTGTGATGTGGTGCTGAGAAGAATGTATATTCTGTGGATTTGGGGTGGAGAGTTCTGTAAATGTCTATTAGGTTTGCTTGGTCCAGGTCTGGGTTCAAGTCCTGGATATCCTTGTTAATTTTCTGTCTCGTTGATCTGTCTAATATTGTCAATGGGGTGTTAAAGTCTCCGACTATTATTGTGTGGGAGTCTAAGTCTCTTTGTAAGTCATTAAGAACTTGCCTTATGTATCTGGGTGCTCCTGTATTAGGTGCATATATATTTAGGACCGTTAGCTCTTCTTGTTGCATTGATCCTTTTACCATTATGTAATGTCCTTTTTTGTCTCTTTTGATCTTTGTTGCTTTAAAGTCTATTTTATCAGAGATGAGAATTGCCACTCCTGCTTTTTTTTTTGCTCTCCATTTGCTTGGTAAATCTTCCTCCATCCCTTTATTTTGAGCCTTTGTGTATCCTTGCACATGAGATGGGTTTCCTGGATACAGCACACTGATGGGTTTTGGCTTTTTATCCAATTTGCCAGTCTGTGCCTTTTGATTGGGGCATTTAGTCCATTTACGTTTAGGGTTAATATTGTTATGTGTGAATTGGATCCTGCCATTTTGATGCTAGCTGGCTGTTTTGCCCATTGGTTGATGCAGATTCTTTATTGTGTTGATGCTCTTTACCATTTGGTATGTTTTTGGAGTGGCTGGTACTGGTTGTTCTTTTCTATGTGTAGTGCCTGTTTCAGGAGCTCTTGTAAAGCAGGTCTGGTGGTGATTAAATCTCTGAGTACTTGCTTGTTCACAAAGGATTTTATTTTTCCTTCACTTATGAAGCTTAGTTTGGCTGGATATGAAATTCTGGGTTGAAAGTTCTTTTCTTTAAGGATGTTAAATATCAGCCCCCACTCTCTTCTGGCTTATAGGGTTTCTGCTGAGAGATCTGCTGTGAGTCTGATGGGCTTCCCTTTGTGGGTAACCCGACCTTTCTCTCTGGCTGCCCTTATCATTTTCTCCTTCATTTCAACCCTGGTGAATCTGACGATTATGTATCTTGGGGTTGCTCTTCTTGAGGAATATCTTTGTGGTGTTCTCTGTATTTCCTGGACTTGAATATTGGCCTGCCTTGCTAGGTTGGGGAAGTTTTCCTGGATAATATCCTGAAGAGTATTTTCCAGCTTGGATGCATTCTCTTCGTCACATTCAGGTACACTTATCAAACGTAGATTAGGTCTTTTCACATAGTCCCATATTTCTTGGAGACTTTGTTCATTCCTTTTTACCCTGTTTTCTCTAATCTTACCTTCTCATTTTATTTCATTGAGTTGATCTTCGACCTCTGATATCCTTTCTTCTGCTTGGTCAATTCGGCTGTTGAAACTTGTGCATGCTTCGCGAAGTTCTCGTGTTGTGTTTTTCAGCTCCATCAATTCACTCATATTCCTCTCTAAGTTGTCCATTCTTATTAGCATTTCGTCAAATCTTTTTTCAAGGTTCTTAGTTTCTTTGCATTGGGTTAGAACATGTTCTTAGCTCATGGAAGTTTCTTATTACCCACTTTCTGAAGGCTGATTCTGTCGTTTCATCACACTCATTCTCCATCCAGTCTTGTTCCCTTGCTGGTGAGGAGTTGTGATCCCTTGGAGGAGGAGAGGTGTTCTGGTTTCGGGTCTTTTCATCCTTTCTGTGCTGGTTTCTTCCCATCTTTGTGGATTTATCCACCTGTCAGTTTCGTAGTTGTTGACTTTCTGATTGGGTCTCTGAGTGGACATCCTGTTTGTTGATGATGAAGTTATTTCTGTTTCTTAGTTTTCCTTTAAACTGTCTGGCCTCTCTGCTGTAGGACTGCTGAGGTCCACTCCAGGCCCTGCTTGCCTGGGGATCACTTGCAGCAGCTGCCAAACAGTAAAGGTTGCTACCAGTTTCTTCTTCTGCTTTGTCCCGGAAGGATACCTGCCAAATGTCAGTCTGAACTCTCCTTTATGAGGTGACTCTTTGGATATACGGGGGTCAGGCAGTTGCTTGAGGAAAAAGTCTGTCCTTTATAGTAGCTCAAGTGCTGAGCTGTGAGCCCCGTTGTTCATTCAGAGCTGCTGGGCAGGTAAGTTTAAGTCTGCAGCAGCAGAACTCATAAACCCCCTTTTTTTCCCCAGGTGTTCTGTCCCAGGGAGTTAGGGCTTTATGAGTTTCCGCTGTGCTGCAGCCTTTTTTTTTTTTTTTTTCTTCAGGGCTGCCCTGCCCAGCAAGGAGGTAGCTTAGTCACTCTCAGCCTGCAGAGGCTTTGCTGAACTGCTGTGTGCTCCGCCCAGCTGCCGTGTGAACTTCCCTGCAGTCCTGTTTATATGGGTGTAGTTAGAACTGCTTCTGCGATGTTGGCCCTCCTCTGTAATGACGGACTCTCTCTGTAATGGCAGGTTGCCTCAGCAACGGCAGGCTGCCTCAGGAATGGTGGACGCCCCTCCCGCACAGAGCTGGATCATCCCGGGTTTAGCTGTGCTTCCTGTGAAACTCTCAACCCAGAGTGTTTCCAATTGCTGTTTTTTTGTTTTTGTTTTTGTTTTTGTGGGGTGGGACCAGCCGGGCCTGATCACCTGGCTCTCTGCCTCAGAGCCTTTTGTTTTTTAGTTGAATGGTTGGCTCTTTCCCAGGTGTCCTGGTCGCCTGTTGAATAGGCGCCGGGATCTATGTGATTTCCCGTGCGGCGACCCACTGCACTGGCTGAAACCGCAGCTCTGAGATTCGTGGTGCTTTTTTGCTCGGGAATCTCCTGGCCTGGCTCCCTTTTTCAGCTCCCCTTGCTGGCTAAGTGGGGACACAATCCCGTTTACTCTGCACTGGGAACCGCTGCGCCGGGGCGCAGGCAAAACAGCCACACTGGCCAAAACAGCCGCCCTGGCGACCCGTGGGGCTCCTCCGCCTGGGAATCTCCTAGTCTGTGGGCAATCGAAATCCGTCTGGAAATGCGGCGTCCACTCACCCTCTGCGCTTTCACTGGGAGCTGCAATCCTGAGCTGCTCCTAACCAGCTGTCTTGCAGAGATCATCGTATGGTCGTATTTTAAAACCCTGCTTTTTAAACATTTTGGTCTTGTATAATTAGCATTATCTTGTAATAAATTTTAGTATCAGATTGACTTAGATATAATTTATATGCAGTAAATTCACACTTCTTAGTGTACAATTCTATGAGTTTTGACACGTGCATGCAGTAGTATAAATATCACTATAATTAAGACATAAAACAGTTCCATCAGCCCCCCAAAATTCTCTGTGAATTTAGTCAAGGCCTTCCCTAATCCCAGCCCCAGGCAACCACTGATCCGTTTTTGGTTCTGACATTTTGGCCTTTTCTCAAATGTCTCAGAAGTAGAATCACATAGGATATAGCCTTTTGAATCTGTTTTTTTCAGTGAACATAAAACATTTGATGTGGTTTGGCTATGTCCCACCCAGATTTCATCTTCAAGTCCCACTTGCTGGGGGAGGAAGCTGGTGGGAGGTAATTGAATCATGGGGGCAGGTCTTTCCTGTGCTGTTCTTGTGTAGTAAGTCTCAGGAGATATGATGGTTTTAAAAAAGGGCGTTTCTCTGCCAAGCTCTCTCTTCGCTTTTCTGCTGCCACGTGAGACGTGCCTTTCACCTTCCAACATGTTTGTGAGGCCTCCCCAGCCATGTGGAGCTGTGAGTCCATTAAACCTTTTTCTTTTGTAAATTGCCCAGTCTTGGGTATGTGTTTATCAGCAGTGTGAAAATGAACTAATACAGGGAATTGGTACCAGTAGAGTGGGGTGCTGCTGAAAAGATACCCAAAAATGTTGAAGTGACCTTGGAACTGGGTAAGAGGCAGAGGCTGGCAAAGTTTGGAGAGCTCTGAAGAATACAGGAAAATGAGGGAAAGTTTGGAACTCTCTAGGGACTTGTTGAATGTCTTTGACCAATATGCTGATAATGATATGGACAGTGACATCCAGGCTAAGGTGCTCTCAGATGGAGATGAGGAACTTGTGGGAAACTAGAGCAAAGGTGACTCTTGTTATGTTTTAGCAAAGAGACTGGTGACATTTTGCCCCTGCTCTAGAGATGGAACTTTGAACTTGAGAGAGATGATTTACGGTATCTGGTAGAAGAAATTTCTAAGCATCAAAGCACTCAAGAGGTGACTTGGTGCTGTTAAAGGCATTCAGTTTTAAAAGGGAAATTGAGCACAAAAGTTTGGAAAATTTGTAGCCTGACAATGCAGTGGAAAAGAAAATCCTGTTTTCTGAGGAGAAATTCAAGCTGGCTACAGAAATTTGCAAATGTTAATAATACCCAAGACAGCAATATTTGACATAGTTGATTACTCCTTTGAAACACTATTCATTCGGCTTCTGGAGCACCACAATCATGACTTTCCTGGCCTTACATGATGGAATGCCCAAGTCTCTTCTCTGTTTATATCTAAACCTTAGATATTCTTATTCAGTTCCATGGCTTTATAGACCATCTGTATGTTGATCAACCTCACATTTCTGTGTCTTGCTCTTTCCTCTTCATTTCTGCCCACTTGATATCTCAACTGTTTGTTAAACTTCACATATCCTAAAGGAAACTCTTGCTTCCCTGCCCTCAGCAAACCTGCTTCCCTTTTTCTCTCTCTTAGTAAAAGGCATTTGTTCAGTCTAATATTGAGGAGTCATCTTGATCTACCTCTTTTCCAGTATCCAGATCCAGCTCATCAACAAGTCCCATCAATTCTGTCTTCAAAATACATAGGATAAACCACTTCTCAAAACACTCATTACTTCTACCCAAGTCCTAGCCACTATCTTCTATTTATTCTAATAATCTCCTAGACTGGTAATACCACAGTAGCCAGAGTAATCCTTATATAATTTAAGTCAGATCATCACACACACATATGCATACACACTGAAATTCTCCAAAGGGTCCTGTGTCACTCACAATAAAATCCAAATTTATAAGTAAAGCTTACAAGGTTCACCTAGGCTTGTCTTGCCCACTTCTCTTATCTCAAGACTTAACACCATGCCTATGTCACTCAACTGAAACCACACTGACCTTTTAGGTGATATTTCAATATGTTAAGTGGATTCTTACTACAGGATCTTTGTCTTCATCGTTCCTATTGTCTGGGAATTCTTTCCCCAAGAGCTTTGATTATTTTATTTTTTTAGAGAGAGGGTCTCACTCTGTTGCCCAGGCTGGAGTACAGTGGTGCAATCATGGCTTACTACAGTCTTGACCTCCCAGGCTAAAGCAATCCTTCTGCTTCAACCTTCCAAGTAGCTAGGACCACATACATATGTCACCATGCCCAGCTAATTTTTAATTTTTTTTGTAGAGACAAGGTCTCCCTATGTTGCTTAGGCTGGTCTTGAACTCCTGGGTTCATCCTTCAGCATTGGCTTTCCAAAGTGCTAGGACTACAGGCGTGAGCCACTGTGCCTGGCCTCCCCAGGATTTTTACTTGAATCATTACCTCACTTCATTTGGAAGACTTCCCTGACCACTTTCTGTTAAATAGTTAATACCCTTCCCTCATTGTTCTGTCCCTTTTCCCTGCTTTTTCTTGACAGCCCTTATCATTACTAGATATTACATATGTGTATGTATATATATGTGTTCTTCTTCTGTCTCTTCTTCTAGAATACAAACGTCATGAGAGGAGGAACTTTGGTTAATTTGTGTGCCCATGATGTAGAATAGTATCTGGCATGTAGTAAGTGCTTGATAAATGTGTCAAATAAATGAAACCTGTTAGGTATAGATAACATCACTCCCAATTTCAGACATGGAGATGTGTCTGCCACAGCTGGCAGGTTTTCTGACTCCAAGTCCATTATTTTATGTCTTAGCTACTTGTTTATGAAACCTTGATTATTTATCCTCATCTTTTTATTTCTTACCTGTGGTGCTTTATGTTATTCTCGGAGCATTTACTATATTTTGTCTTCTGCTGTGGCTGACAAATGCCCCTCTTTTCTTGCTCTCTCACAGTGCCTTTTATGAATGTTTTAATAATCATGAGAGAGTGATAAATTATTTTTTCTTGTAGCTCACAGTATTTAAATTTTAATGTTAAATTTTATTTTTTTAGTTTTTAAAAAACGAATGTACAACTCAAGACTTCAGATTTTTTCATGAAATTTTTGTCTAGCAACATGTAACTGCTTACATTTCTGTAACAGTAGAATTTTTTTTAGTAGATTTACTCATATAGAAAAACTTTATTTCCTCCTTTCTATTCTGGCTGTCATTTATTCCCCCACTCCTCCCAAGAAGGGGGCAGTATTGATTCAGGGATAGGGGACATCATGTGGTACAGGATATTTTTCACTTTTCTAGTAGGTTACGTTTTTCATTTTTCTAGTAGGTTACAAAGTCACCAGCAGGCAAGAGAAGGGCAAAAATTCATTTCTTTATTCTTAAGAGGGAAGGCTGGAATGAGGCAGCAAGAAATGTGGACTTTGTAGCAAATGAGAATCTTTGCGTTTTCTGTGTGAACAGTAAGATAAATCAAGCTAGCTCTACCTGTAGCTACCACCCACAGAACTGTGAAGAAGGCTGTGATAGCAGATGGTATCCATACACAGTTTGATTTGTTTAGAAACCTACATAAAGAGCAGCATGTGTTTTGTTTTGTTTTTCCCTTTAATTACTCAGAGCCAGGGAGATCAGTTTTTAAATAAAATGTAGTGAGATAGCCAGGAAAAAAATTACGAAAGTATATAGACAACTATATTTTAACTGCATCATTTTTATTCTACCATGTTTTTTGAGTGTCTGCTCAATTTATTGAGTAAGGCTCTAGACTAGGCCTTACATTGTAGGAGATACAAAGAAGAGTGGGTTTAGTATTACAAAATAAGTTCAGTTTACTTAACATGTTGTTAATGTCTTTCATATGCCACTGAAGTGCTTTTGATACGCAGAAATTAAGACAGGTCTTTTCTTCAAGGAGCTTACACTACAATGGGGGAAATAAAGTTAAGAAATAGTTTGAATACCACATAGCAGATATGATGATAAATGTGTCTGAAGGTGCTATAGAAGTTCTGAAGAGGGTACTTAATAGAATCTGGGTGGATAGTGAGGATTAGAATGGAAATATGACCTGGGGAGCTAATGCCCTAGAGTACAAACCCAGCTGAGTAAGTAGGTGCTAGCCAGGTAAAAATGAGTGGGCAGAGACCAGAGCTAGGAGGAAAAGCATGAGCAGAGACTGAGACAGGAAGCACCATGGCTGTCTAGGAGAGATCCAAGTACTGCTGATATTACCGAAAGTAACATCTTTGGCAGGAGATGAGGCTAGTTAACAGGGTAAACATTATGGTGGAGTTCGGAGTTTATCCTCTACGTTCATGTTTCTTCAGGTGTTGGCCTCTTGACTCTTTGCAACAGAATATCCTAGAATGTTTGCAGAAATATAAGACTAAACTCATCCCAGGATGTGGAAAATAATCTATAAGATCTGTTGTTTCTGCTCAGAATTGGGATTTTCCTGTAGGGCTATATAGAATGTTGTGTCTTTGATGAATATATTCTTAAATGATAGACCTTGTCAGGTATACAGAAAAACAGTGGAGGGCTTGTCTTAACAGTGGTCTTTTTGGGAGGTTCCCAAAAGAAGAAATACAGTTATAAAGAGTTGTTTATAAAATAGAGGACAGGTATACTGTGTCTTGAGTCAATAAACAGACAAAATTCCAAACAAAATGTAATTTGAAAACCCAGGTCACAACTACATTTTTTAGGATATATTTCTCTAATACCAGTTTGGGGCGAGAATTCCTTGAGACGTCTAACACTTAGTGTTCAGCCTCTAGCTGTGTGTGTGTGTGTGTGTGTGTGTGTGTGTGTGTGTAAAATATGAGAGAAAGCAAGGAATATGGATGTGGAAAATACTGCATAATGATAAAGGGGGAACCTATGATGTATTTATAAATGTTCTATATCTTTTTACTATACAGGAATTAGAAGATAAAAGAAGATTGCAAAAACAGGCTGCAAGTAGTCAAAGTGCCACAGAGGTTCGCTTGAATAGAGCTCTAGAAGAAGCAGAAAAGTATAAACTGGAGTTAAATAAATTAAGGCAAAATAACAAGGTATGAAAAAATTGAATAGCTTTTGTAGTGATCCCTTTTGGTAACTAGTTCTTTTAGGAACCTGTCAAAATAATAGTTAAATTATAATTCTTGATGTAATGCTGAACATTGCTCTTTTCAGAAGAAATACATTCATTTGTAGTATGCAGATTTCTAACATGTTAGCATGATATGCTTGTCTATTGCCATAAATGGGTGATGGCACAACCCTTGAAGATTCATTTCTTCAACCAGTTTTATCAGGTGCCCATATTATATGTCAGATACTTTTCTAAGCTCTTAGAAAAAGTGGTTAAAAAAAGTATCTTTTGTATCTCAAGTGTTTTATTCTTCTCTGAATCTCAGTTTTCTAATATATAAAGTAAGGCTGTATTTTACAGGGCAGTGGTTCTCAAACTTGAGCATGTGTCAGAATCTCTGGGAGGGCTTGTTAAAACAGATTGCTGGGTCCCATCCCCAGAAATCTGATTCAGTAGATCTGGAATGAGGTTTGAGAATTTGCAGTTTTAACAAGTTCCATAAATTATTGTAAGGGTCACTGTAACTCCAGTGTCTAGCCAATGCTTGGCATAGATTAGCATTCTGTGCCTTAAATACTGTTGAATAAATGAAGGCTCAAATGCCTATGTGCATGAGAGCCCTTTGTACATTCTATAAATACTTGTTACTTTTTGGTTCTATCTTGAGTTGAAAGGATAATAAGTAATATTCCATTGGACTCTGTTTAGTAATTAGGACAATATTTAATAATTTAACAATGACTTGCATAATGAAATTAGGAACCACCTTCATTATATACACAGATAATACATTTTGGATTAAGTTAGTAACAATAGGAATAGACTGAAACTGACTTTGGTAAGTCCTCTAACATGTTTGAGAGGCAAATATGTGGCATAGTGACTACATAGTTTTAAGATGTCATCTGTGAGATAGTTTGTTACATGGTCAGGTCATTTTCATACTCAAGGGCCATCAATGATGGCATAACTGGGATTTATTAATAGAAGTTATTAAATGAATAAGTTAGGAAGTTATCTTTAAAGACTTACTAGTAATTAGCATGTTATTAGAGTATTACTCCCAATTTGGTGCATTTTAAAGGGATTTTGAAGAAAACCAAAGAATAGCCACCTAGGTATCAGGATTTCCTAACTGTTGTAGATTTGATCTCTATATTGTATTAGTTCACACATTAAGAAAGTAGAAAGAAAAATGGTTTCCATGAAACAGATGACTCTCCATATTCTAGCCAGCCATTTTGTTTTGTTGTGTTTTGGGGGGTTTTGGGGTACATGTGAAGGTTACATAGGTAAACACATGTCATGTGGGTTGGTTGTACATACATTTCATCACCTGGGTATTAGGCCCAGTACCCAGTAGTTATCTCTTCTGCTCCTCTCCCTCTTTCTGCCTTGTCCACTTCAAGTAGACCCCATTGTCTGTTGTCTTCTCCTTTGTGTTCCATAAGTTCTTATCATTTAGCTCCCACTTACGTGTGTAAAGAAGCGGTATTCGGTTTTCTGTTCCTATATTCATTTGCTAAGGATAACAGCCTCCAGCTCCATCCATGTTCCCACAAAAGACATGATCTTGTTCTTTTTTATGGCTACATAGTATTTCATGATGTATGTGTACCAAATTTTCTTTATCCAATCTGTCATTGATGGGGCATTTAGATGATTCCATCCATGTCTTTGCTGTTGTGACTAGTGCTGGAGTGAACATTCGTGTGCACATGTCTTTATAGTAGAATGATTTACATTCCTCTGGGTATATTCCCAGGAATGAGATTGCTGGGTCGAATGGTAGTTCTGCTTTTACTTCTTTGAGGAATTGCCACACTGCTTTGCACAATGGTTGAACAATTTACACTCCCACCTACAGTCTATAAGCGTTCCCTTTTCTCTACAACCTCACAAGCATCTGTTATTTTTTTAACTTCTTAGTAATAGCCATTCTGACTGCTGTGAGGTGGCATTTCATTGTGGTTTTGAATTGTATTTTTCTAATCATCATTGATACTGAGCTTTTTTTTCATACTTGTTGGCCACATGTATCACCTGTTTTGAGAAGTGTCTGTTCATGTCCTTTGCCCACCTGTTAATGGGGTTGTTTTTCTCTTGTAAATTTGTGTATGTTCCATATAGAAGCTGGATATTAGATTATGAGATGCAGTTTGCAAAAATTTTCTCCCATTCTGTAGGTTGTCTGTTTACTCTGCCAGTCGTTTATTTTTCTGGGCAGAAGCTCTTGAGCTTACGTAGATTCCACTTGACAGTTTTCGTTTTTGTTGCAGTTGCTTTTTGTGTCTTTGTCATGAAATCTCTGCCCATTCCTATGTCCAGAATGGTATTGTCTAGGTTGTCTTCCAGGGGTTTTATAGTTTTGGGGTTTACACTTAAGTCTTTAATTCATCTTGAGTTGGTTTTTTTATATGGTAGAAGGAAGGAGTCCAGCTTGAATCTTCTGCATAGGTCTAGCCAGTTATCCCAGCACCATTTATTGAATAGGGAGCCTTTTCCCCATTGCTTGTTTTTGTCAGGTTTGTTGAAGATCAGATGGTTGTAGGGCCTTATTTATGGGCTCTCTATTCTGTTCCATTGGTCTGTGTGCCTGTTTTTGTACCAGTACCACGCTGTTTTTGTTATTGCAGACTTGTAGTATAGTTTGAAGTCAGGCAATGTGCCTCCAGCTTTGTTCTTTTTGCTTAGGACTGCCTTGGCTATTCAGGCTCTTTTGTGGTTCCATGTAAATTTTTAAATAGTTTTTTTCCAGTTCAGTGAAGAATGTCATTGGTAGTTTGATACGAATAGCACTGAATCTGTAAATCGTTTTGGGCAGTATAGCCATTTTAATAAATCTTCCTATCCATGAGCATGGCATGTTTTTCCAATTTGTGTTTTCTCTGATTTCTTTGAGCAGTGTTTTGTAATTCTCCTTGTAGAGATCTTGCACCTCCCTGGTTAGCTGTATTCCCAGGTATTCTTGTGTGGCAAGTGGGAATGGGATTGCTTTTCTGCTTTGGCTCTCGATTTGGCTGTTGTTGGTGTATAGGAATGCTAGTAATTTTCATACATTGATTTTTTATCCTGCAACCTTGCTGAAGTTGTTTATCTGCCAAAGGAGCTTTTGGGATGAGACTGTGGTGTCTTCTAGATGTAGAATTATGTCTGCAAACAGAGATAGTTTGACTTCCTATTTGGATGCCCTTTATTTCTTTCTCATTTGATTGCTCTGGCTAGGACTTTCAACACTATGTTAAATAGAAGTGTTGAGAGGGGGCATCCTTGTCATGTGACAGTTTTCAAAGGGAATGCTTCCAGCTTTTGCCCATTCAGTATAATGTTGGTTGTGGGTTTGTCATAGATGGCTCTTATTATTTTGAGGTCTGTTCCTTCAATATCTACGTTATTTAGAGTTTTTAATATGATGGGTATTGAATTTTACTGAATGCCTGTTCTGCATCTACTGAGATAATCATTTGGTTTTTGTCTTTAGTTCCGTTTATGTGATAAATTGCATTTATTGATATGTGTCTGTTGAACCAATCCTGCATCTGGACAATGAAGTCTATTTGATCACGGTAGATAAGCTTTTTGATGTGCTCCTGGATTTGGTTTACAGCTATTTTGTTGAGGATTTTTGCATCAATGTTCATCACAGATATTGACCTGAAGTTTTCTTTTTTGGTTGTCTCTCTGCCAAGTTTTGGTATCAAGATGATGCTGGCCTCATAGAATGAGTTGCAGAGGGGTCCCACCTATTCAGTTTTTTGGAGTAGTCGCTGTAAAAATGGTACCAGCTCCTCTTTGTACATCTGGTAGAATTTGGCTGTGAATCCATTGGGTTCAAGGCTTTTTTTTGGTTGGTAGGCTATTTATTACTGATGCAGTTTTGGAGCTTATTATTATTGGTCTGTGCAGGGATTCAACTTCTTTCTGGTTCAGTCCTGGGAGGATGTATGTGTCTAGAAATTTATCTATCTCTTCTAGGTTTTCTAGTTTGTGTGCAGAGAGGTGTTCACAGTAGTTTCTGACAGTTGTTTTTATTTCTGTCGGGTCAGTAGTAATATTCCCTTTGTCATTTCTAATTTTGTTTATTTGGATCTTCACTCTTCTTCACTAGTCTAGCTAGTGGCCTATTAATTGTTTTCAAAAAACCAACTCCTGGATTCACTGATCTTTTGAATAGTTTTTCATGTCCTGATTTCTTCAGTTCAGATCTGATTTTTGTTACTTCTCATCTGCTAGCTTTGGGGTTGATTTCTTCTTGCTTCCCAGTCTCACAATTGTGAAGTTAGGTTTGATTTGAGATCTTTCTAACTTTTTGATGTGGGCATTTAGTGCTATGAAATTCCCTCTTAACTCTGCCTTTGCTGTGTTCCAGAGATTCTGTTATGCTGTATCTTTATTATTTTCAAATAACTTTTTGATGTCTGCCTTAATTTCATTATTTACCCCAAGGCCATTCAAGAGCATGTTGTTTAATTTCCATGTAATTGCATGATTTTAAGTGATTTTCATAGTCTTGACTCTCATTTATTGTGCTGTGGTCCAAGACTGTGTTTGTTATGATTTCAGTTCTTTTACATTTTTGAGGATTGTTTTATGTCCAATTATGTGTTCAATTTTAGAGTATGTGCCATAAGGCACTAAGAAGAATTTATATTCTGTTGTTTTGGGTGGAGAGTCCTGTAATGGTCTATCATATCCATTTATTTCAGCATTGAGTTTAGGTTCCAAATATCTTTGTTAATTTTCTGCCTTGAAGATCTAATACTATGGAGTGTTGAAGTCTCCCACTATTATTGTGTGGGAGTCTGTGTCTCTTTGTAGGTCTCTAAGAACTTGCTTCATGAATCTGAGTGCTCCTGTGTCATGCGCATGTATATTTAGACTAATTAGGTATTCTTACTGAATTGAACACTTTACCATTATGTAATGCCATTCTTTGTCTTTTATGATCTTTGTTGGTTTGAAACTTTTTGTCTGAAATTAGAATTCCAACCCCTGCTTTTTTCTGTTTTCCATTTGAATGGTAGATTCTTTTTCCTCCATCCCTTTATTTTGAGCCTATGAGAGTCATTACATAACAGTTAGGTCTCTTGAAGACAGCATACCATTTGGGTGTTGCTTTTTTTATCCAGCTTGTCACTCCATGCCTTTTAAGTGGGGCATTTAGCCTGTTTACTTACATTCAAGGTTAGTGTTGCTATGTGTGGATTTGATCCTGCTGTTGTGCTGTTAGCTGGTTATTATGTTGGCTTGTTTGTGTGATTGCTTTACAGTGACATTGGCCTGTGTGGTTAAGTGTGTTTTTGTATTAGCCATAGCAGTCTTTCCTTTCTATATTTAGTACTTCCTTCAAGAGCTTCTGTAAGGCAGGTCTGGTGGGAATGAGTTCCCTCAATATTCGCTTATCTGAAGAGGATCTTATTTCTCCTTCACTTAGGACATTTGGTTTGGCTCGATATGAAATTCTTGAGGACTTTTTTTTTTTTTCTTTAGGAATACTGAATATAGGCCCTGATTCTCTTCTGACTTGTTAGGTTTCCACTGAGAAGTCTGCTGT
Organism: Aotus nancymaae; assembly: GCF_030222135.1. Classification (NCBI taxonomy): domain Eukaryota; kingdom Metazoa; phylum Chordata; class Mammalia; order Primates; family Aotidae; genus Aotus; species Aotus nancymaae. Next base: position 159,283 of record NW_026988455.1, read on the forward strand.
TAGCCTGATGGGATTCCCTTTGTAGGAGGACGGACAGGCCCTTTCTCCCTAGCTATTTTTAACATTTTTTCTTTCAACTTTGGAAAATCTGACAATTATGTGTCTTGGGGATGATCTTCTTGTATAGAATCTTGCAGCAATTCTCTGTATTTCTTGAATTTGACTGTTGGCCTCTCTAGCAAGGTTGGGTACGTTTTCATGGACAATATCCTGAAATATGTTTTTCAAGTTGTTTGCTTTCTCTACTCCCTTTCAGTGATGCCAGTGATTCATAGATTTGGCCTCTTCACATAATCCCATACTTCTTGGAGGCTTTGTTCATTCATTTGTATTCTTTTTTCTTTTTGTCTGACTTCAGAGAAACAGTCTTTAAGTTCTGAAATTCTTTCCTCAGCTTGGTTTATTCTGATGTTAATACTTGTGATTGCATTGGGAAATTCTTGAATTGTATTATTCAGCTCTGTCAGACCTGTTAGGTTCATTTTTATACTGACTATTTCATCCTTAAGCTCCTGTATCACTTTGTGATTGTTACTTTCCTTGGATTGAGTTTTGCATCCTCCTGAATCTCAATGATCTTTTTTCCTTTACATATTCTGAATTTTATTTCTGTCATTCCAGCCAGTTCAGCCTGGTTAAGAACTCTTGCTGGAGAACTGCTGTGGTTGTTTGGAGGGCATATGACACTCTGGCCATTTGAGTTCCTGCAGTTCCTGCATTGGTTCTTTCTCATGTCTATGTGTGGGTGTTCCTTTAACTGCAATGTAGATTGAGTACAGTCAATACATTTCTTTTCTGGATGCTTTCACTGGGCCAATGTTTTATCCAGGGTGTTTATTTGAAGCTGACTTCTTGTCTCTGGTTTCACAAGAGGGTGTTTCAGGTATTTTTGGTGTTGAAGCTTTGGGGAATATGATCCTATAGGTGGCACTTAGGTTCACTGGTCAGTTGATAGACTCTTGCTTGGTTGTGTGGCTCCCATATGTTTCCTCACAGTTACAGCCATGTTCCTTGTCAATGCTCTGAAAGTGTGGGTTCCTCTCCCCTTGAGTGCTGGCTGTAGATCAATGTGGCATTTCTGGGCTGCCCACTGCAGCTCTGGAGCTCAGTGTTTATCTTCCTTCCCCAACTTGAAGGGAGCAGAGGAAAGAATCTTAGTAGTGGTTATAAACAAAGATTGTTTGCTTGTCTCCTGGCAGCTCCACCCCAGAGAGATGCAGGTTCGCAATTGCTCAATGCCATCAGCCCAGGATGGAGGGTCTGTGCTGTAGTCCCAAGCCAGGAGGTCCCTGTCTGGTGATGAGCAGTGGGGGTTAGGCGGTTGTCAGACCCATGGGAGAGAGACTGGTCTCCTCTCCTTGAGTATACTGTGGCTTGTTGGAGGTGTGGATAAGTCACTTGGGATCTTTGTTCCTTCAGCAGTCTGAGGGTGGCAGGGCAGTTCCACTGGAGAGGCAGTGGCAGAGAGGCATTCATTTGCCCCTGGAGGTTCTGTCCAGGGAGTTGCCAAGTTGCCACTGGCTTGATAGCTCTTGTGGCGGCTGGCTAGATGCCTAGGCCTGGAGGACCTTCCTGGTGAGGCCGTATGGGAACAGGCACACACATAACAGTCTAGCCACTTTTCTGTAGGGCTGCTGTGGTATGCTGGGGGCCTGCTCCAGTTCCTAGTGACCTAGGATTTTCCAGAACTTGGAGGTATCACCAGTGAAGACTGCAAAACAGCAAAGATTATGGCCTGTCACTCCTTCTGGGAGCTTCATCCCAGGGAGGTATGGGCCTGTTGCCAGCCCTAAAGCACCTATAGGAGGTAGCTGGAGACCCTGGTTGGGAGGTAAAGAGTAATGGGATTGGGGACCTGCTGAAAAAAGCAGTCTGGCTATATTTTGGTACAGTAGCTGTGCTGTGCTGTGCTGTGCTGTGCTGTACTATACCTCAGTCCCTGGTCACCTCAGCCACTCTGAAGCCCAAAAGTTGGATCGGCTAAGTTGCCCAAATAGCAAAGATGGTGGCCTGCCTCTCTCCGAGAGTACTGCCCCAGCAGGAATTCAGATCTGTTGGCCGGAGAACTTGGTCGGGGTGGTTAGAGGTTCCAGTTGGTAAGTCCTGCCTGGTGAGGAGGAGTGGGATCACGGACCTGCTTAAAGCAGTCTGGCCACGTTTTGGTAGAGGGGCTCTGCTGTACTAGGAGATCCCTTCCGCCCCTGGTTGGCTCAGACTCTCCAAAGCCAGATGGCTGGAACAGCTAAGTTGTCCAACAGCAAAGATGGCAGCCCAGCACATCCCTCCTTTAAGAAGGAGCTCCCTCTCCACCCCTGGAGCTCCTTCTTAGGGAGGTGTGATGCCACTACCGGTGCGTCTCCACACATGCCTGAGTGGCTACTCTGCCAAGACTTCAGCTCTGTCTGTCAGACTGAAGGATCTGGTGGGGTAGGTTCACAAAGAAATCTCCTGACTCGAGTTTACAAAGATCCCTGGGAGAAGCATGGTTTCCCCGGGGTCACATAATCACTCACTGCTTCCCTGGGCAGGGGAGGATCCCCTGGCTCTGTGTTGCTCCTGAGTGGGCTGTTGTCCTGTCTTTTCTTCCTTCTCCATGGGTCAAGTTGTTTCCTTGATTAGTCCCCCATTTTGACAATTCAAGTAATGAGGACTTGGTATGTGAACAATTCAGAATAGAACCATCAATACTATAAAACAACCTAGAGGTGTTCAAGATACACACTTCTGACTCCATCTCTTCACTATGGGTGACTGATTTAAACACAGTGGGATAACATTTTGTGTATATATTGCATTACTGTTCATCATATTTAAAATTTTATTTTTAAATTTATTTTTTACAGAATAGGGGTGGGTCTCACTTTGTTGTTCAGGCTGGTTTTGAACACCTGAGCTCAAGTAAGCTTCTGCCTTGGCCTTACAAAGTGCCGGGATTACAGGTGTGAGCAACTATGCCCAGACCACTATTTAGTATAAAGTAGACTTTTGATGTCATAAGTGTGTGTGTGTGTGTGTGTGTGTGTGTGTGTGTCAGTCTTGCTCTTTTCCCCAAGGCGGAGTGCAGTGGTGTGATCTCTGCTCACTGCAACCTCCATCTCCTAGGTTCAAGCAATTCTCTTGCCTCAGCCTCCCAAGTACTTGGGACTACGGGCGTCTGCCACCAAGTCCAGCTAATTTTTGTATTTTTAGTAGAGGTGGGGTTCCACCATGTTGGCCAGGCTGGCCTCCCAAAGTGCTGGGATTACAGGCATGAGCCACTGCAACCCTCCTGATGTCAGAATTCTTAAATGTAACTTATTTTACATATTTGAAAAACTATGTGTCTCAAACTTTTGATTTTTCAATTATTTTGCCTATTTCTTTTCTGTTTCATTTTTTGTTTTTTGTTTTTTTTTTTTGAGACAGAGTCACACTTTGTCGCCTGGGCTGGAGTGCAGTGGTACCATCTAAGCTCACTACAACCTCCGCCTCCTGGGTTCAAGTGATGCTCCTGCCTCAGCCTTCCAAGTTACTGGGATTACAGGAGCCCGCCAGTACAGCCAGCAAATTTTTTGTATTTTTAGTAGAGATGGGATTTCACCATGTTGGCCAGGCTGGTCTCGAACTCCTGACCTTGTGATTTGCCCACCTCCCAAAGTGCTGGGATTACAGGCATGAGCCACTGCACCTGGCCTATTTTGCCTGTTTCTAAGCTTTATCTTTGAGAAACATTTTTGGGATATGCAGTAACTTTTTCCTGGGAGTGTCTAATTGTAGATAAATTTTATTTTGTAAGCAGTTGTATTTTTTCCATTTTAAGTCTTTGTATTTCTCATTCTGAATCGACATATAATAGTTAATAGGCAAGTAAAATTATTCAAGTCTATAAATTTAAGAAAATAAGACAGGGAAATAGCAAGGTTTCCAAATATAGAACAAGATTACCTCATAATCATCAGAAAGTTAAAGATCTACCTTAAAAAATGATAAAATTATTCTCCACAGAGGTTAGAAAATAAGTAATTACACTTTAAAATAAGAGTAGCTTTTGAAATTAAACATCAGTCAACTTAAACCAGATGCTGTAGGAGTGCAGGGACTCTGTCTCATTCACCATCATGTCCTAAGTGCCTGGCACATAGTAATTGCCTCTGAAACACACTGAAGGAAGGAATGATGAAAGTATAGTTTGACTGAAATTCTACCTAAAAACATGGCGTTTGGTTAGATGGTTGCTTGAAATCCATTTAAAATATGACACCAGCGTTCATGTTACTTCATTTAGGAATAGGTAATTTCTAATTCTTTAATAATTCATTTAGAAATATTTATGAGGGCCTGCTAAGTACCTCCCAGATCTCTGGTAAAGGCTAAAGATATAAAAATAATTTTAAAAATAGATGTGGTCCTTGTAGCTGTGCAGCTTATAATGAAGTTGAATGTTTAGATAATCCATGAAGCAAAACCTAGGTAAATATCTAATTTAGATAATCTATCAAAGCTAAGGTGCAACTGCAATAAATGCTCTGGAAAGTACATGGTGCTTTGAACAAGTAACCAAGCCAATAAATGCCCTTTTTTTTAAGATCCAGTGAGCATTTATTATAATACAACTGGCTGTTCTATTCTTTTGCATTTCCATGTAAGTTTAAGAATCACATTAGCTGTTTCTATTTAAAAAAAAAAATCCTCCTGGAGGTATGACTGGCATTGCAGTGAATCTATAGATTGATTTTGGGAAAATTGACATCTTAATAGTGTCTTTTAAATCTTGAATAGAGAATATGTGTTTATTTAAGCCTTCTTCAGCTTCTCTAAGCAGTTTTTTTTTTTTATAGTTTTCAGAATACTGGTCTTGCATATTTTTTCCTAACATCTCTTAGTATTTACTTTTTCTTTGATATTATAAATTTTCTTTAAATTCCAGTTTCCCATTGTTCATTGCTATAATGGAGAAATATTATTTATTTTTGCATATTGAGTCTGTATCATGAACTTTGCCAAACTCACTTATTTTAGAAGACTTAGGATTTTCTACAGACTTTTTCTGTAAAGGACCAACCAGAAAATGCTTTGGCTTTGTGGGCTACCTATGGTCCCTTGTGTAGTCACTGGTTTTTTAAAAAATTAATTCAACCCCTTCAAAATAAATCATTTTTAGTTCACAAGTTTTAGAAAAACTGACTGCAGTTTCCTGAGAGATCTTATCAGGAATGAATGTAGAATTTTGTCAAATGCTTTTTTCTGTATCTATTGAAATTACATATATATATTTTTAAGTCTGTAAATATGACAAATTACATTGGTTTGTTTTTCAAATGTTAAAACAACCTTATATTCCTGGGATATACCCTACTTGGTGATGGTGTTTCATTATCTCTTTGATATAGTATTGGTTCCTTTTTTGTGAATATATGTACACATGGAAACATAATTTTAGTCTGTTTAGTCTGTAGGCTTCTTGTTTTAGTTTTCTTATAAATTATTTTAATATTTACGTTTTTTGGTTTGAGTTTGTTTTGGTTTCAGTGTAATAGTACCTTTATTAAATGAGTTTCCAAATCATTCTATTGGAGAAGCTCCACTATCAGAGAACTTTTTGTAGGGTTGGCATTATTTTTTCTTTGAATGTCTAGTAGATTCCATAGGTAAAGCCATCTGGGCCTGAGGTTTCCTTGTGGAAAGATTTTATACTTCAAATTCAATTTCTTTAATAAATACAGAAGTATTCTTTATAGAAGCTAAATTCCATTGTGTTTTGGGTTGCATCTGTCAAAGAATCTGTCCATTTATGTTGTAAAATTTACTGGCATACAGTTTTTTACACTATTTCCTTATTGTCCTTTGAATATTCCTCCCACATTCCTTTGGGTCATTCCTCCCTCTCATTCTTGTATTGGTAATTTATGTCTTTTTTACTTTTTCTGATCGGTCTTACTAGAGGCTGGCTTACTAATTCTGGTTTTATTAATTTTCCTCTACTAATTTTTTTTATTTTTCTTTTATTGATTTCTGGTCTTCTCTTAATTTTTACCCTCTCCTTACTTTGGGGTTCTATTTGTTTTCTATTTGTTAATTTCTTAAAATGGAAGTGGAGATGGTTGATTTGTACCCTTTCTTCTTTTCTAATATAAGAATTTAAACACTAAATGTTTCTCTATTTTCATTCTCTTCAGAATGCTTTCTAATTTTCTTTATTTCTTCTTTAAGCAGTGACAAACTTTAGAAGTTTGTCATTTCATTTTTCAAATATTTTGGGATTTTCCCAGATACCACTCTTACTGATTTTTAATTCCATCATGGACAGAGAATGCATTTGGTTTTATTTAAATCATTCTAAATTTATGGATGCTCTTTTTTGGCTTAGAATATGGTTTAAATTGGTAAATATTTCATGTGCCTTTGATAGGAATGTGCATTCTGTATTTGTTAGGTGGAGTATTCTATAAATGTCAGTTACGTCAAATTGCTTAATAGTGTTGCTCAGGACTTCTGTATCTTTATGTGTTTCCTGTGTCCTTGTTCTATCAGTGTTAAGATAGGGGTACTAAACTCTGAATAGAACTGTGAGTTTGTCATTTTTCGCTTTCAGTCTTGCCAATTTTTGTAGTATATACTTTGAAACTCAGTTATTAGTTATATTAATGCCCCATGCCTAAGAAGATTGTTATATCCTCTTGAATGAATTGACCTATTATTATTAAAGCTATGTTTATTTATTTATATTTATTTTGGTTCTTGCATTCTGATACAGGTTGATGCTCTTATCAGAAATGCTTGGGACCAGAAGTGCTTTAGAAATGCGCCAATGAACATTTCATCTTTGAGCATCAGGTCAGCACTCAAAAAGTTTTAGACTTTAGAGCATTTTGGATTTCAGACTTTTGGATTAGGGATACTCAAATTGTATTACTTCGTTTGATATTCATGTGGCTCAAGCTTTATTTTAGTTAGTGTTAGCATTGTTTTACCTTTTTCCATTCTTTACTTGTAACTCCTCAGCATCTTCTAGTAAGCAGCATCTAGTTGAGTTTTGCTTTTTAAAAAAATCCAATCTGATGGTCTCTTAACTTTTTAATTGAGGTATTTACACCATTACATTTTAAATAATTATTAATATGGTTGGAATTAAGTCTATTATTAGCTGTTGTTTTTATTTGGCCCATATGTTTCTTTCTTTCCTGTTCATTTTGAATTGCCTTTTTAAAGATTCCATTTTATCTCCTTTATTAGCTCATTATCTGTAATTCTTTGTGTGCATTTCAGCATGTTTTATATATATGTTTATCACTCTGTCCCTTCAAGTAATATAGTATTTTATGAATAATGTAAGAACATTTTAGCAGTATACTTGCATTACCCTCTCCCACCCTTTCTACTATTGTCATATGTTTTATCTACAAACTCTACAGTACATTGTTAATTTAAAATTTTTTTATTGTGGTAAACTACACATAAAATTTACCTTCTTAAACATTTTAAGCATATAGTTCAGTAGTGTAACAAACATTCACATTGTTATACAACCTATCCATGAACTCTTTTCATCGTGCAAAAACTGTAACTCTATCAATTAAGTCACTCCCCATTTCCCCCTACCTGTAGACCCTGGCAACCACCATTGTACTTTCTGTCTCTATAAATTTGACTGCTCTAGGTAAGACGTAAGAGTAGAATTATACCATATTTGTCTTTCTTTAACTGGCTTATTTCACTTAATGTTCTCAAGGTTGATCAAAGTTGTAGCATGTGTCAGAATTTCATTCCTTTCTAATGCTGAATAATAATCCTTTGTGTTTATTTACCACATTTTGTTTATTCATCCATCAGTGGACACTTGAGTTGCTTCCACCTTTTGGCTAGTATGAGTTGTACTGCTCTGAACAAAGGTATACAGATATTAGTATCTCCTAGAGAGAAATAAAGGACCGTAGGTAATCCATTTTCAGTTTTTGTTTTTCGTTTTGTGGGGTTTTTTGGTAGTTCCTTGATGTGTAAAGTCAGGTTGATTTGAGATCTTCTTTTCTAATGTAAGCATTGACAACTACAGATTTCCCTCTTAGCACTGCTTATACTCTTGTTCTGTAAGTTTTTGGTATATTGTAGCTTTGTTTTCATTTGTCTTATGATATATTTTCCAGTTTCCTTTGTGATTTCTTCTTTGACCCCTTGGTAGTTTGAATGTGCTGTTCAATCCCCACAAATTTGTGGGTTTTGCAGTTTTCCTTCTGCTGTTGATTTCCAGTTTGAATCAACTGTGATTGGAAAATATACTTTGTATGCTTTCAGTCTTTTAAAATGTGGGGAATGTTCTATGTGCACTTGAGAAAACTGTATTCTTTTTTATTCTAAAAATAACATCTTTATTGAACTATAATTCATATACCATACAACTCACCTAAAATACACAAATCAGTTATTTTTAGTAGTCACAAAGTTGTACAACCGTCACACACAATTTTGCAATTTTATCACCCCCAAAAGAACCTCTGTACCCATTCACAGCCACTCTATTCTCCCTCAGCACCCTGCACCACATTCTACCCCTAACCCTAGGCAACCACTAATCTACTTCCTGTCTTTACATATATGTAAATTTTGGTATATGATTCTATTTTTCCTTTATTATTATTTCAATTGTTTTTGGGAAACAGGTGGTGGTGGTTTCATGAATAAGTTCTTTAGTGGTGATTTCTGAGATTTTGGTGAACCCAGTATGTAGTCTTTTATTGCTCACCTCCCTCCCACCCTTCCTTCACAAGTCCCCAGAGTCCATTATATCCTTGTGATACCTTTGCATTAGAGGAGTATTCTTTATGTCTGTTAAATCTAACTGGTCTGTAATGTTGATCAAGTCTCTTATGTCTTTACTGGTCTTCTATCTGGTGGTTTTACCGATTATTGAAAGTGAGGCATTGAAGTCTACTTTTATTGTAGAGTGGTCTATTTCTCCAAGTCTGTCAATGCTTGCTTCATATATTTAGGCACTTTAATGTTTGGTACATATATAATTGTATCAATCTTCTTACTAAACTGGCCCTTTTGTTTGGCCCATATGTTCATATATAATGTCCTTCTTGGTATGTTTTAAGAGTTTTGACTTAAAGTCTATTTTGTCAGATATTACTATAGTCATTCCTGTTTTCTTTTGGTTGCAAAATTTCAGATTATCTTTTTCCATCCTTTTACCTGTAACCTGTGCATATCTCTAGATCTAAAGTTAGTTGCTTGCAGAGTGCACATAGTTGGATTCCGGTTTTTTAAAATCCATTCTTCCATTCAGTGTATTTTGGTTGGGGAGCTTTGTCCATTTAAAGTTATTGGAAGGCCTATTGCTATGTATTCATTGTTTTCTGGATGTCTGGAGGGTTTTTAGCCTCTCATTTCCTCCCTTATTGCCTTTCTTAGTGTTTAGTTGATTTTATGTAATGATGTAACTTCAGTCATATATAAAGACCACTCCTTTTTTTTGGCCCCTCCCTACCTTGTGGTACTGATGTCACAAATTATATCTTTGTTATATACCCATTAACAAAGATTTAACAACACTGTTTATGCTTTTGTCTGTTAATTCTATAAAAGAATGAAAAGTGAGTTGTCAATGAAAACTAAAATACAGGCCTTTATATTTGTCCAATTATTTTTCCAAATATTTATGTTTACTGGAGAATTTCATATTTGCATATAGCTTGAGTTACTGTCTGGTATCCTTTTGTTTCAACTTTTGCAGGATTCTCTTTAGGATTTTGTAAGGAAGATATGGTGGTAATGAATTTCCTCAGCTTTTATCTAAAGATGTCTTAATTTCTTCTTCATTTTTGAAGGACACTTTGCTGGATAGAGTATTCTTCCTGATACGATTTTTTTCTTTCAGCACTTTAAATATATCATCCTACTGACTTCTAGCCTGCAAAGTTTCTGCTGAAAAATATGCTTATAATCTTACAGATGCTCCCTTGCATGGGATGAGTCATTTTGTCTTGTTGATTATCAAGCTTTTTTCTTTGATGCTTGACTAATTAAAATGTGTCTTGCTGTGGGTCTTTTTGGGTTTATCCTACTTGGAGTTCATGGAGCTGTTTGTATTTGTGTATGTATTTCTTTCCTTAAATTTGGAAATTTTTCAGCTATAAGTTCTTTGTACCTGTTTTTTCTCTCTTCTAAGATTACACTGTTATACATATTGACCCACTTGATGGTGTCCCTTAGCTGCTGTTCATTTTTCTTCATTCTTTTACTTTTGGCTCCTCTTACCTGCTCATTTCAAATGACCTGTCTCAAAGTTCACTCATTCTTTCTTATACCTGTTCAACTCTGCTGTTGAACCCTTCAAGTGTATTTTTCAATTCAGTTACTGTATTTTTCACCTTTAGAATTTGTTTGGTTCTTTTTTGTAATTTTAGAATTTGTTTGGTTCTTTTTTGTAATTTTTGTTGATAGTATCATTTTATTCATATATAGGTTTCCTGACTTCAGTTAGTTGTCAATATTCTCCTTCAGCTCATGGAGCAAATTTATAGCAGTTGTTTTAAAGTCCTTGTCAAATAAATGAGAAGCCTTTGTTTCTTTTGGATACATCTCTGGGTATTAATTTTGTTCCTTTAATATGGTCCATGTTTCCCTGTTTCTTTGAATGCCTTGTGATCTTATGTAGAAAAATGGGTGTTTGAACAAACAGCCACTTCTCCCAGTGTTGCAGACTGGCTGCATGCAAGAAAAGACCTTCACTCATCAGCATGGCATAAAGTCTTGAGGTCCTCTCAAACCTTTTCCGCCGCTGTGTCTTTCATGGGCCTTTGTGTTTTAATTCCAGTTTTCCATACACATGGCTTCTTTTAAATATCCTAAAAGTGTCACTCCTTCTTATCACAGTTTTAGATGCTATATTGTATTCCGTTGCCCATAAGTTCTTGCCACCAGGTTCCTGCAGTTCTCTGGACTCACTGCACCTCTCACATGCAGTGGTACCCAGCACCTGTTTCCGCTGCTTCCAACTGGATATCCAAATGATGCAGCTGTTCCCATCAGTGCTGAGTTAAGCAAGACAGATACCAGTCCCTCAGGGAGGCTCCAGAAAAGTCTGAATGGTGCAAGCACGTCTACTCTTTTCCTTCCATTCCAAGGGAGGAACTGGGAATTGGGTGGCTGGGTGGCTTCCTGACTGTGCTGTGCCAAGGAGGATGTGGGGAAGGGGTGAGCCAAAACACCATGACATTTCCTACGATTTTGAGTATGGCTTTTTCTTAGGCATTCTCTTGGTTGCTGCTGCTGATTGATTGGTTTTCTAGAGCTCTCCCAAAGCTACTTTGGTCTATGTAGCGTATATTCAGTCTTCTTTTAATGGGGGAGCAAAGGCCTGGAGCTTCCTAATCCACGATCTTGCCGACATCACTCTCAGTTATCTTTTAAAGATTTTTTTATTTTTTATTTTTTTTAGAAAAAAATACACACACACTGATAAATAGATATCACATTACTCTTGCTGGTTTTTCTCCTTTTCCATCTTTTTATGTGTGAACAGAGATTCAGATTTCCTTTTGTATGAAAGACTTCCTTTAACATTTCAAGTGTAGATCTTCCTATACTTAATGATTTCTGCTGACCTAAATAATATTCACTGATCCTTTTTCTGCATTGTCCAAATTGCCACAGAGCTTATCCAATCCATTTTTACCAAGATTACAAACTGGGTCTCCCCTCTTGTCATAGAAAGAGGGTAAATTCTCTGCTTAGCTAAAGACTACAACCATTTCCTTTCACAGGTGCCTACGAGTCTCACTCTGTAAATGATATTTAGATTTCTGCCAAGCATTTGAGGGAAATACGTATACATATTTTGAGGGCTTTCTTGTTCTAGAATTTCCTACTTAAAAACTTGCACCACCCTGCCAGCCCTGCTCTCCGACTCCTCACTCCAGTGAGACTACTACTTTTTGCCTGTGTTCTAGCTCTGTGAACCCACGAACTAGAAAGTGCTTTCAGGAGAAGCTACTTGACTGTGGATCTCAACCAGTATTTCTGTTCTTTCGAGAATCATATATCACTTCCAGTTTCTACTCATTAATGATTACTCATCTATGCTTTTAAATATATTTTTTAAAATTCATAATTCCAGAGTTAATGTTGGTTCAATACAAGCCACTTTGCCGTTACTGGAATTAGAATTATTTTTAAAACATTCTTTTAAAATGTGAAAGACCTGAGCATGACTAAAAGCTATTAAATTCCAGTAGGTTGGTAATGGAAAGCAATTTTATCTACAAAAAAATTTATATTTCAATTTTAAAAAGTACTTTTTATTACTGTTGTGATGATAGTCTATAATTCTTTCCATTGAAAGGCTATATATTAAAAAAGAATATATGGCACTTTTTTTTCTTTTTGTAGGACATAACAAATGAAGACCACAAAAAAATTGAAGTTTTAAAATCAGAAAACAAGAAGCTAGAAAAACAAAAAGGAGAATTAATCATAGGGTTCAAGAAACAGTTAAAATTAATTGATGTTTTAAAAAGGCAGAAGGTGAGTCTGTCATTAAAGTTAAATCATACTATTTGTACCTTTCTTACTAAAAAATTTAGCATTTTTCACTTTAGGTATGTTTAATTTTTGACATCTTTAGGCACCAAACTTCATACAAAAATGCATTATATATATAAATCTCACTATGTATGTTAGCTTTTATATGTATAATGTGTCATCTAAGCTAGTGGATATTTTCACGTAAGTAAATTATTGTAGAAAATGGGACTGGAAAATACAGTATAGGTACTTCTCTACTACAGAAGGTACCAAACTAAAGAATGACTATTATCTTAGGGGGCTAACTGCTTCCAAACCACTATTGCTGCTTTCTCTAAAAGTTCATAGTTCTGACACTTTCCTTCTTTGCAAAGGTCAGGTATTACAATATCACTGAATTACCCTACAGGTAAGTTGGTTCAATACTACTGTTGGGAGCAAAGTCTTTTATAGGTTGGTTCTTAATGTAATTACCATTTCAGGTATAATGCTTATTGGAATTAAGAGTGTATGTATGTTCCTACAACAGAAATTACATGCTGACAATATATTACCCACACATTTTTACAAATTTCCTGTTGTTTGGTGGCCTACTCTTTTAATACTAAATCAGACAATACTGATTTTTTTTTTTTTAACAGATGCATTTTGAAGCTGCCAAGATGCTGTCTTTCACTGAGGAGGAATTTATGAAAGCACTTGAATGGAATGGGGAAATAAATAAGTGATCTACTTCAGTGAGTCTCTATGACAGTATGTGATGGATAACCGTTTTATACTTACTTACTGTAATGGTTTGAATTATTTTTATTCTTCATAAGAAATGAAGTTCTGGGATTATGAAATTGAAATAATTTCAAAGAAAGAATTCCCTGTTTAGATTTGAGAGATACAAAACTGATGCATTATTCTGATATGCAGTTATTAGAAAATTTTTTTAAAACAAAGCAACAAAAATTTAACTTCTGATTCACTATCTTATGACCTTTTATGTTCTTTTTGAGTTTGTTTTCTAAGTAAGTTCTTACTTAATGATGTGACAGTTAGATAATAAAATTCTTCATTCTTTTCATTTACAATTCTCTTCCCTTACAGTAGAAAGAAAAAGATGCTTTATAACAAAATTCCAAACATTTATTTCCCTGGCCAAATCAATCAAGTACAGTTCCAAAACACAGAAGGCAGTTCACTGTGCAGTAGAATTCTATATTAGTAAAAAGGTAAATAAGGATGGGGATGCAAACAATCCTCTGTGGAGTGCTGTAATTTCAAATTATCAATACAAAAATAACAACACTTTGATTTTTATCTGATAATTATTTACAAGTTATGAAATTCAGTGATGATTTACAAAATCCAAATAGACAATGGATTCCTACTGCCACCGAACTATAAAACAAAAGTTATGCTGACATCTAGTGATGATAACATAGAAAAAAACTAAGTAACATACAGAATTTACCCAATTTTGATGAATATCATTTCTCTTCACAAATTTCACTTCTTTGCTGATACGCTTTCCTAAACTCTTCACCAAGCATATCAATATCATCCTCTTTTTTAAATACTCCCTACAAGAAAAATATTTTGTGCGTTACTTTTGTACCAGAATATTTCACTAAATGCTTTTAAGACTGACAAAGACATGATGTTAGTAAAGTTAGTTATCTCCAAGGTAATGAAATCTATTCAACAGATTAATGAAACTTTTAAATAAAAAATCAATCCTTTCCAAAAATTGACTTGACATATATATTGAATATTCTTAGACTGGCCCAATTTTCTGATTTATCAGCTCTCCTGTAGGAGACTGTCATAGGAATCTGAGCTCTTCTACAAGCTCTACTGCGCTTGGCTTGCCTAAGTACTTCTGCTTGGATTACCTAGATAGGAAGGAACTTAATCTATACTGTAACCTATTCTTGGCCTAAAACAGCTCTATAATATAAGAGTGAGCTTCGATAGACTTATACATGAGATCAGTTCTTTATGCCTCAGTTCTATGGCTAAACAATCAATCTTGCAGAAAAGAAGCAAGGTTTAGAGTTAAGCCATTTAAGCAAACCCTTTGGAATTCTTCACTTATATTTATTTTTCTTTTCTCCTACAGTATACAACAAAAGCCTCTTTAAAACAAAATTAAATATTTACTTATCTTGCAATCTAAAGAATTTTAAGGATAACTGAGGTCATTTGGGGCCATTAGGACCTAAAGGACAATGGCCATTTTTGGATATCAGGTTTATTAATCCCTCCTCCTGCCTCCACAATTATTTCACCTACAGAAATATCAAATCCCAAAGACATTCCTAGAATTTATAATTTATGAAATTTAGTAATTACATATGGATTTTATCATTAACACATCATTTTGTATTCCTTAATCCTGTCTAACCAATTAGACTATCAAGTCCTGTGGCCAGGCAATAATTACCTATATATTTATCTTTTTCCTTCCTTAGCACCAGACTGAATATAAAATATGCACTTGATATTACTGAGTAAAATATGAAATGGCATTTCTATAGCTGAAAGATGGTGATCCTATATGAGTCTAGATGTTTATGTAGCCTATCAAACTTATTTTTTTGAGACAGGGTCTCACTCTGTTGTCCAGGCTGGAGTGCAGTGGCAAGATCATGGGTCACTGCAGCTTTAGCTCTCCAGATAAAGCAATCCTCCCACCTCAGCCTCCAGCGTAGCTGGGAATACAGGCGTGCATTACCACATCCAGCTAACTTTCTATTTTTTTTGTAGCAATGCAATCTCCCTATGTTGCCTGTGATGGTCTTCAACTCCTGGGCTCAAGTGATCCTCCTGCCTCAGCCTCCCAAAGTGCTGGGATTATAGGCATGAGTCACTGTGCCCAGCCAGTTATTTTATTTGCAGTCACGAAGTGTCTCAGGTGTACATTAAAATTCACTATCTTCTAGAATTTAAAAATCAAGTTTAACTAGTAATAACTTCCTACTATAAAGCAGATCTGTCTCAAACTCGGTTCAAGCACATGCCTGTTACTGGTGTTACCAATTACAATGTTTTCAAATATATTCTAATCTTTGGCATATAAATATTACAGTTGTTCTAGGCTTTAGATTTCCTACACTAAAAGAAAAGAAAAGAACCTCTAAAATAAAAATTCAGGCCAAGCATGGTGGCTCACACCTGTAATCCCAGCACTTCGGGAGACCACGGAAGGCAGATCACCTGAGGTCAGGAGCTCGAGACCAACCTGGCCAACATGGTGAAACCCTGTCTCTACTAAAAATACAAAAATTAGATGTGTTTGGTGGCAAACGCCTGTGATCCCAGCTACTCGGGAGGCTTAAGCAGGAGAATCACCTGAACCCAGGAGGCAGAGGTTGCAGTGAGCTGAGATCATGCCACTGTATGCCAGCCTGGGTGATAAAATAACTAATAAAGTACAAATTCAATTTAAAAAGCTCATACCTCTAATAATGTGCCAAGACCAACTCGCTCATTTTAGAGAGTGAAATGGGCCCAGAGAGGGTCAGTTCCTGGCCAGGATACCACTGCTGCTTCATAACAGAGCAAGAAGTGAGCAAAACCTAGGCCCTCTGAAATCCAAATACCATGTTTTTTTTCACTATTAGAGGTCATGAAGGTTACAACTTGAGATAAATCTCACTTACTTTAGGGAGATAGCCTAGTAAGTTTGTAGCATGCTCTTTGAGAAGTTTTAGTCTTTCTTCTTCAATAATTGCATTAATAAATCCTTGCCGCCTTTGCTGCAACTGCCACTCTTCCAGTTCACGTTGCTGGAAATGCAAATCAAATTTTGTTATCACAAACTACATTAATCTCTTATGAAGTTTTCAAATAAACTACTCATGCAATGAATTTGATAAAACTGATGAAGTAATTATGACACTAAGTTAAAAAGATTCTACATAATATATATTTTAAAATATATATTTTATGTCTGTATACCTATCTATATATCTTTTACTATCATTATTCCTTTAAAATTACAAGGAGGCAAACAAACACTTTCAGGCAAGTATCTTCATTACCAAGGGAAAAAATATTCAATGGAGTGACTGCCTAATACAGTAAATATGTGCTGAATACTTACCATATGCCAGATGCTGAAGAGTTTACAGTGTAAAACAAACACATAAAAAATAGTGAATAAAGAAGATCAGAGTTATCTGAAGGATAAATATTTTCATATATAGGTATATATCTTTTTAACAGATGATATGAAGCATGAGAGTTCCATTAGTATTTCTTAGGAAAGAGCTCTTGACTACTCTTAAATAATTACATCAAAATTCTGGGCCATATGGAAGAAATGACTTGAGCTATGTGACAGAACAGTGAACTATCTACTAAGCCACTGTTAATTTGAAACTGTACTTGCATTCAAACCTCATTCTATCTTAATTCATCCATTCCTTATAAAGGGGAGATACAGGAAGGTTCTGTAATGTTACAGGGGAAAGCAAACTTGATAGATTTTTGTTCAATGGTAGAGTCTAATTTGGGCATAATACAGGATTTCCCTTCTTAGGATCTGGTAGGCCACATTCAATGTCTATCCTAAAAAGAGCAATTTATAGTAAATTGTTTGGGTAGTTATGACATCAACTTATCCATTTAGGACAAATTCTGAATAGCTTTGGTGGTAGGAAACTATCTCCTGGGACGTTTCAGATTTGTGACTAACCACATAATTTTTGTAGAGGTACACAGAATTATAGATACCTATTTAGGAATATCTCTGAAATGCAAAAAAAACGTGGTTAGATCTTATAGGATTGTATAATGGTGTTAATTAATGACTTTCATCATAAAGAACAAAAGTGTTGCACAATCTTACTGACAAAACTAAGCCCACAGTATTATATTAGGAACATTTATTAAGTCTTTAAAAATTAAGACATGAATTATTTGTATAAGTATCTATGCATTAGGTGGCTTTATCTGATTTCCATTTAGTTGTTAGTCTGATTTCTAGTTAGTTGTTTTGCTAACTTTTCCAGGAGCTTTCTCCCATCCAAGTACTAACCAGGCCTGACCCTACTTAGCCTCTGAGAAAAGATGAGCTCCAATTTGAAATATATTTGAAACATTTGCATTATTTTGATTCCTACTTTGTATAGTTTTAAAATAAGTCATATAAGTCTCACTATTCTTCCTTTAAAAGTATTTAAATTCTTCCCCTCCTATTTCTGATTTTCAGAACACCTACATATTATCCATTTGGTTCTTAAACCACAAAAATCTAGTGAGAAAATGTAAGCATTTAGTTTCACAGATAAGACATAAATAAATCACTGTGTCCAAAGCCACAAACTTAGTTCCTTCTCCAATGCTTAAATCTACATTTCCAACTAGAAATCTTCCCCTGGGCCACTCAAATCATTTTGGGTGGACAAAATGGAATTATTTTCCTCCTCAGATTCTATTCATCTTCCTAGATACTCTTTCCTTAGGACATCACCCAGTCACTCATTAAAGATGGAAGTGAGGCATGGACATAGGGAGGGAACATCACACACTGGGGCCTGTCGGAAGGCAGGTGGGCGGTAAGGGGAGGGAGAGCATTAGGACAAATACCTAATGCATGGAGTGCTTAAAACCTAGATGATAGGTGCAGCAAACCATCATGGCACGTGTGTAATAAACGTTCATGTTCTGTACATGTATCCCAGAACTTAAAATAATAAAAAATAAATTATATTAGTGGTATCCTTAAGTCCTCTCTCACCTTTCTAGATCTCACTGGTCACCAAGCCCCATCAATTCCATATCCTTAACATCTCTCAGGTGGATTCCTTCTCCATTTGCATGGATTTCACTACTTATCACTGGGATTATTATAATAACTTACTTACTGGTCTCCCTATCTCCAAGCTTACTCCTCTCATATCTACCTTCAATTGCTGTCACTTGAATTGTCTTTCAAAGTGCAGATCTTAATATATAGCTTTCCAATCTTGGATGGCTTCCCTTGGAAATGCCCACCTTCTTAAAATAGCATGCAGGTTGTTCACGATCTGTTTTTCTCTCTCTGCCGTACCAAAGCGACCACAGCTATTATTATCACATGTATATGACATATTTATAATTACTTTTTATATATTTTTCTTAACCAAGACCATAAATTCATAGATGGCATGGACTTAAGTTTTATTTACCTTTTATGTTCTCAGTACTAACCAGTGTTTGGCACATAAAAAACATCAATAAATATTTTCTAGAAGCATAAATGCTCAGAAAATTTATATAGTATACTAGTAAACATGTATCTAACATTGTCTGGCATATAAAGCTTCTCAGTAAATGTTGAGTGGATGATAGATGAGCTAACTGCTGTTTAATGATAATGACCCAAAAAACCCCACAACTTTTTCTTACTTTGTCTGCGAGGAATTGTTTGCGACGCTCTTCAATAAGTTTTTCCACAGCCCTCCTGTGTTCCAGCTGCTTCATTCTTTGTTTCTGAGCATTCATTAATTCTATTCGATCATCTTCAGCAAATTTAGCTAGCATGGTTTTTCTAAAGTTCTCTTCTTCCTCTTTTGCAGCCTGTAGCACTAATTCCTTCAAGGCTATTTGTTCTTCAAAATCTTGCTTCATCTCTTTTTGCTTTCTCAGTTTCTCTTCTGCTTCTTCCTAAACAACAATACAGCTAAAAGTTAATTTAGGAACCACTTCCTTACACCAGATTTATAAAGAAAGAGTGATAGAGTTTGGTTAAATTTAGTATTATAATATGAAATAATGCAAACTGTAAAGGTTTTTCACGATAACACACTTCCCCCATCCCTTTAAAAGTAGCTGGATAAAGAACATTTTTACCTTTGGATTTTCTGTTACTCATGAACAAATTTTAATTCATGTTCACCATCTTGTTTCTCTGAATTAACCCAAAACTGCTTTGAAAAGAGCTGATTAAAAAAATTTTTTGGACACCTAGGTTTATTAATCTGCGGTCTATAGTAAATATCAGTCATTCTAGAGTCTTGCTTAAAACAGCTGTCCAAACCACAGAGAAATATTTTTCAGTTTCCAACTTCCTCCTCAAAATCAAACCTGCATTTTACCTGTCTCTAGTCTTCTAATAGTCCCTTCATTCTCCAAAATTCTCTAAAATTTAAAAAACAATTATCTACCAATGACAATCAGTACTTCTTTAGGGAAATTCAAATTTACTTGGACCAGTTAAGTCCTTTCCTTTATGTAAGCTTTATTTTCTGAACATTTTATAATGAAAAATTTCATACATACCAAAAAAGGTAATTTTACAATGGTCACTCACCTCTAAATATTCATGTGCCAAAGAGGGAATGCCAAGGAAAATGAATACATTGTAGTTAATAAAAATGAGAGAGCAAAATTTGTAAGATGCTGCTAAAGCAGTACTGAGAGACATTTAAAGCACTAAATGCATACATTTAGGAAAATGCATATATAGCACTAAGTGCATGTATGTGGGGAAAGTCTGAAATCAATAATCTAAGCTTCCACTTCAAAACCTATAAAAAGAACTGCAAAGTAAACCCAAAATAAACAGAAGGAAGAAAATCCAAAAAAATGTAGAAATCACTGGAATTAAAAATAGAAAATAGACAATTATCAGTGAAACAAAAGTCTAGCTCTTTAAAAAAAAAAAAAAATCAGTGAAATGGACAGACCTTTAACAAGGCTGACCAAGAAACAAAATGAATGAATAAACAAACTACCAATATCGGGACTAAAACACAGGACATCACTACAGACCCTAGAGACATCAAAAAGATTAACAGAGGAGTACTACAAATATTTATACATATATAAATTTGGCAAGTTAGATGAAATGGAGCACTCCCTTGAGAAACAAAAGCTACCAAAACTCACCAAATATGAAATAAGGTAATTTGAATAATCCTATCACTATTAAGGAGAGTGAATTAATAACTTAAAATTCCCTGAAAATAAAACTCCAAGTTAGGATGATTTCCCTGGAAAATTCCATCAAACGTTTAAAGAATTAACACCAATTCTACATAATCTCTTCCAGAAAACTGAAGAGGAGGAAACATTTCCCCATTCATTTCATGAAGACAGAATTACCCCACTACCAATATAAAAAAAATTATAGACCAATATTCCTCACATACATGGATGCACAAATCCTTAACACAGTATTAGAAAATAGATCACACATTAAAAGAATTATAAACCATGACCAAGTAGAGTTTATTATAGGGATGCAAGGCTGGTTCAATACTAAAAGAAAATCAATGTAATATACTAGGTTAAAAAGAAAAAGGACATAATCATATCAATAGAAAAAAGCATTTAACAAAATTTAACACTCCTTCATGGTAAGAAGCCCTCAGAGAAACAGGTAAAGAAGAAGACTTCCTTGACTTAATGAAGAACACCTACAAAAAAAAAATCTATAATTAACATTATAGATAATGATGAAAACCTGAATGCTTCCCCCTAAGATCATCAAGAAGGAAAGGTGATGACTACTCTCATCACTCTTATTCAACATAGCGCTAGCCAGTGGTGCTGGAAATTTTAGCTAGCACTTAAAGCAAGAAAAGGAAATAAAAAGTGTATACAGATCAGAAAGTAAGAAACAGCCTCTACCTATGGGCAGAAGACATACCTATGTAAAGAAAAAAATTTCTACAGCTAACAAGTGATTTCAGCAAGGTTTTGAGATTCAAGGTAAACATAAAAATATCAATTCATTAGCAATGAGTATGTGGACACCAAAATTAAACAATATTCCATTTACAATTTACAATCGCTCAAGAAATGAAATACTTAGATGTAACAAAACACATACAGGATCCATATGCTGAAAACTATAGAATCCTGATGAAAAAACTCAAAGATCTAAATAAAGGGACAGCCAAATTGTATTCATGAACTTAATCTAATGCATTTATCAATTCTCCATAAACTGATACTCAAATTTAATGCAGTTCCTATAAAATTCCCAGCAAAATTATTTATAGAGGCACAAGTATTCTAAAATTCATACAGAAAGGCAAAAGAACTAGAATAGCTAAAAAAAAAAAAAAAATTTAAGACTTACTCTGTAGCTGAAGTATTCAAAACTGTGTAGTATTGGTGGAAGGATGGATACATACACCAACAGAAAAAAAACAGAGGCCCCAGGAATAGACTCACACAAATAGCCCCAACTGTATTTTAAGAAGGGTACAAAAGCAATTCAATGTTGGAGAAACAACCATTTCAACTGATGGTGTGGAACAACTGGACATCCAATGGCAAAATCTGTATTTGACTTCAGTCTCATCGTTTGTACCAAAAATTAACTCAAAACAGATCACAAACTGAAATGTAAAATGGAAAAGCAAGAAAAAAAACTTACAGAAAAAAAGGAGAAATTCTTAAGGAACTAGGCAAAGAGTTTCTAGAGTTGACACCAAAGCATTATCTATAAAAGGAAAAATTGATAAACTGAACTTCATAGAAATGGAAATCACTTACTCTAAGAAAAACCATGCTCTAAAATCATGTTAAAGGTATGAGACAAAGTTACAGACTAGGAGAAAATATTTGCAAATCACCCACCTGACAAAGGACTAGTTATCTAGAATATATGAAGAACTCTCAAAACCCAACAATGAATGAACAAACAACCCAATTAGAGAATCAAAGCAAAAGAATGAAGAACTATTTCATCAAAAAGGATCTTACACTGAAGAGGATGGCAAATAAACATATGAAAAGATGTTCAGAATCATTAGTCATCAGGAAAATGCAAAATAAAAATGGAAAATGCAAAATAAAACTACAAGATATCACTACATGGATATATTTTTTAAAAAAAACTTGAGTTTCTGAGGACAGAGGAGAAAAAAATTTAAAAATGGTGGCAACACCAAATGCTGGTGAGAATGCAGAAAGAATGCATAACTCATATGTATATTTCTGATGGGAATATTAAATGCTACAGCTGTTCTAGAAATCTCTTTGGCAGTCTGTTACACAGCTAACATGTAATTTACACAAAACTAAGCTAATGTGCTCTTGAGCATTTATTGCAGAGAAATGAAAATTGATGTTTACACAAAAACCTATACCTGAATGCTTACAGCAGATTTACTCATCAGAGCCAAATATTGGAAACATTCCAAGTGACCTTTACTGGGCGAATGGTAAAATAAATTGGTACATACATACCGATGGAATGTTACTCGGCAATAAAAAGGAACAAATTATCAATACAAGCAACAACTTGGATGAATTTCCAGGAAATTATGCTGAATAAAAAAAGCCAACTCCAAAAAGTTACATATTGTTTGATATCATTTATATAACATTCTTGAGGCACTTACTTTTTAATTAATATATAATTATAGGTTCATCCATGTTTTAGCATGATCAGTCTATCATTCTTTTCATAGCTGAATAACATTCTATTACATGGATATTTTTTTAATCCACTCATCAGACATTTGGGTTATTTCTACTTTTGGGTTAGTTCCACTTCTTGACTATTATGAATAATGCTGCATAAACATTTCTGTAAGTATTTGGGCAGACATAGGGTCATTAATTTTTAAGCATTCTTTTTTCTAATATATGCATTTAAAGATACAAAATTTCCTCTAAGCACTGCATTAACTGCACATCACATTTTGGTATGCTATTTTTTAAATCATTTAGTTTGAAGTATTTTTCTAGTTCCTATTATAATTCGTTCCCCTTTTCTCATTGCTTATTTAGAAATATATTGTTTAATTATAATATATTTAAGGATTCTGCAAGTAAATTTTCATTACTGATTTTTAATTTAATTCTACTGTAGTCAGAAAACATATCTGGTATTAATTAAAACGTTGAAAACTTACTGAGACTTCATTTATGTACTATAAGATTATCTATTTTGGTGAATGTTCCATGTTTGAATGGAATTTGTATTCTGCTGTTGTTGGGTGGAGTATTCTCTAAATGCCAGGTCAGGATACTGCTTTCAACACTATATCTTGTGGTGCTGACTACTTGATCTATAGATTAATAAGAACTGTGCACTGAAATACCATTCTGGACATAGGATCTGGCAAAGATTTCATGATGAAGACTCCAAAAGCAATTGTAACAAAAACAAAAATTGACAAGTGGGACCTAATTAAACTAAAGAGTTTTTCATAGCAAACTCAATTATCAACAGACTAAGTGAGACCTAATTAATGAGTTTCTTCACAGCAAACACAATTATCAACAGACTAAACAGATAGCCTACAGAATGGGAAAAAGTATTTGCAAACCATGCATCTGACAAAGGTCTAATATCCAGAATCTCTAAGGAATGTAAACAAATTAACAAGCAAAAAATAACCCTATTAAAAATAGGCTAAGGACATACATTGACAGCTCTCAAAGACAACATATATGTAGTCAACAAGCATATGAAAAAATGCTCAAAAGCACTATTCATTAGAGAAATGCAAATCAAAACCACAATGAGATAATACTGTCTCACATCAGTCAGAATGGCTACTATTAAAACGTCAAAAAATAATGGATGCTGGCAAGGTTGTGGAGAAAAAGGAATGCTTATATACTGTTGGTGGGAGTATAAACCAGTTCAACCATTGTAGAACACAGTGTGGTGATTCCTCAAAGAATGAAAACAGCATTACCATTTGACCCAGCAATCCCATTGCTGGGTATATACCCAAAGGAATATAAACTATTCTACCATAAAGACACATGCATGTGTATGTTTATAGCAGCACTATTCACAATAGCAAAGATACGGAATCCACCTAGATGCCCACCCATGGTGGACTGGATAAAGAAAATGTGGTACATATACACCACGGAACACCACACAGTCATAAAAAAAAACAAAATCACACCCTTTGCATTGACATGAATGGAGCTGGAGGCCATTAGCCTATGCTAATTAATGCAGGGATGGAAAACCAAATACCACATGTCTTCACCTATAAGAGCTAAATATTGAGTACACATAGACACAAAGAAGGAAAACAGACACTGGGGCCTACGTGAGGGTGGAGATGGGGGAAAGGGGAGGATCAATAAACTACCTATCGAGTACTATGCTGATTACCTGGGTGACAAAATAATGTGTACACTGAACCCCCATGACACACTAATTTACCCCTGTAACAAACCAGCACATGTACCACCTGAACCTAAAGTAAAAGTTGGAAAGAAAAAAAAAAAAAAACCTTGAACTCTGATTGTGGATTTGCCTATCTCCTTTCAGTTTTTGTCAGTTTTGCTTCATGTATTGTGAAGCTTTATTATTTAGGTTCACACACCCGAGTACTATTACATCTTCTAGATGAATTTACTGTATTATCATCATGAATTGCTTGTCCTGAAGTTGACTTTGTCCCATATTAACATAGCATACTCCCACTTGCTTTTGGATAGTGTCTGCATGTTATGTATCCTTTCACCATCCTTTTGCTTTTAAACTATATGTCTTCATACTTAAATTGTGATTACAGACAACATAGGTGCATCATGCTTTTTATGATACAGTTTACAAATTGATGCCTGAGTTTATCTTTTCAGCCAGCTTGAAAATTTCTCTTTTAACTGTAGTATACCATTTACATATAGTGTAATTACCAGTATTGTTGGATTTAAATGTACTGTCTCTCTTCTGTTTCATCTCAAAATTATATTCTTCTTTATGTTAATCATTCTTTCCATTTCTGAAACTTACTTTTAGCTTCCTCTTACATATTTCAGCTTGTTCTTCCTGGTATAATTCTTGTTGCACTTGTTGCAGATCTTCACGTTGCCGCAGCATTTCTTCCAATTTCTGTGTCAACTATTAAATTTTTAAAAAAACATAGATGTTCATAGGACCCAAATTCTATAACTAATATTTCAGAATTTTACTAGTGTTAAAGAAGTGGTTATTTTAATACCGCATTCTGAAGCTGTAGCCTTTTCTCCTCATTTTCTTGAACTTTTGCCATTCGATCTTCTTCTCTTTGCTGCTGCATGTTAGCAAATTCTATGATTTTTCTGTTTTCTTCTTCCATCTCCTCACGTTTCTTTTTTCTCCAGAGAGCCTGCTCTTTCTGAAACTCTTCCATATACCTTCGCAGTGCATTTGTTTTTTCTAACTTACGTTGTTTTTCCCTAAAAAGCAGTAACAAGCACAGATTTGTAGTAACATAAACAATAAACTATAAAAAAGTAATTTCATTTTGTTAATAACGTACAGAAAAATGCTACAGTTTTTTCATTCGTGCATGCAACAAACATTTTGAACGCCTACTATGTGCTAAATACATGAATTTTTCTTTGGGTAAAATACTATGATGCATCTCCTCTAACCTATTAATGAACTTTTATGCATCTTATTTCATAAAGGCTACAATCTGTTAACATTAGCCTTGCAGCACTCTACACTTAAGTTGTCCGCAAAAAAATTCATCAGAATACATGTCCTCTGACAAATGATATAAGCATATGTAAGAAAAACAGAGGTTTAGGTCATTCAGTGACTTAAGCATTTATTAATCATCAGATAATTCATTTATTAATTATGCTAACAGATGACAAGGAGTTGGTTCCAATTTATGTGATCATAGCTAATATTTATTGAGAACTTCCTATGTATTAGGCACTGTTCTAGGTGCTTTAGCTCCTCGCAACAAACCGATGCTAAATCTAAAGTCAACATTTAGGTATGTGAGAAAGTTACGATAAACTTACAATTGATCTTCTTCATAGATCTTCCTAACAATTTCATCGATCATGAGTTTCTCTTTCAGCAACTGCTCGTAAGCTTCCTGCTTTTTTTCTTCTTGTTCTTCAAGTTGTTTCTCTAAGTCAAGATAGTATTGTGCTTTCACTTTGTTTCGTTTGTCTTCTGCAGCATTCTCTTCCTTTATTATTCTCTCATGTTCTTCCATCATGGTTCTGGCTATTTTGGCATCACGTTTCTGTTATTAAAACAAAATTCATCTTTCCATTTTCAAATCTGAACACAGTAGTCAGATTTGGTGTAAAAATTGGTATATTTTACACCAATGTTATTGAATATTATAAAGTCAGATACATAAATGTTTTCATCTGTCTAGGTTAAAAAGCAAAAGTAAGTTATTATTACCTGAAGAGTGTGAATAATGAGTCAAACCCTAAGGAGGCTTTCCTATCCTTTCAAGTAGCTCTCTCAGGACAATACCTGATAAGGATTATTAATAACACCACAGGCCGGGCGTGGTGGCTCACGCCTGTAATCCAAACACTTTGGAGGCCAAGGTGGGCGGATCACCTGAGGTCGGGAGTTCAAGACCAGCCTGACCAACATGGTGAAACCCCATCTTTAAAAAAAATAAATAAATAAATAACGCCACATTCAAAAAACAGTGAGTAAAATTATAAGTACTTTATTAAAAACTGCTAAAGCAGTCATTACTCATCATTTTATTTATAAATTCATCTAGACAATTTTCACCATTTTTAGCTTCACTGTTTATCAGCTGCTATTTAAAGATGGTACTAACTTTTTCTTACAGGTCTGCTACTAAGTGGCTTTGAGCAACTCAAGTTTCTCCTACCTTAAACTTTCTCTCCTGCCATTGGCCTTGAAGTTTCCCCTTTCTGATTTATTAAAGGCCATTTAACGTAAAAGAATCACAGATGCTAGTGTGCCTATTTTCTGCAGCTTTTAATTCACTCAAGACCATTCCCGTTGTCAGGAGACAATCTTCCTTCTTGGATGGGTTAAACCCCTTAATTCTTTTGAGTATTTTTCAAAAGATTTAATAAAATAAGTTTTAAATGAAATATATTGAGGCACTTTTTTAAACTATCCTTTACCTTTATGATCACATCCCAAATGATGGAATGGTCAACAGTATCAAACATAAGGAGTAAACAGATTAAAATATGAATACTAAATGTCATTCCTGACGTCACTGAAGCCTTTAACATATACTATGATAATATGACTTGACAAAAAATTTTTCTGATTATCTTCTTTGTAAATGCTGTACTAAATTCTTTATTAAAAAATGAGATGAGATGACAATAACATTTATGTGTAGATTACCACACACCAATAAAAAACAATGTTCTCATTTTACAGATAAGAAAACTAAGGCTCAGAGAAAAAGCCAAAACCAGTACTTACATATCCTGACACCTAGTCCAGTCCTAGGAGTATTCGGCTTTCATTTTGTGGATCAATTTTTTTTAGAAAGTAGCAGCAATTCTCTTAGGAGTCAGATTAAAACGTCTACAACTACCTTGAATAATCTGAACTGCGAGGATCATTAAAACTGCAAACCACTGGACAAATAGGACATTGATTTTTCCACTTTATTTTTCAAAGAACAGAACTATATGGCTTAGAAAATGAAGTCTCTGCACCTTCTCTCATCACCTGCCACACCTAAAGGTATTCCTGTTAACAACATGCTGTGTACCCGCTAGACATTTTCTATATTAACACAAATGTACACACACAACACACACATATATATATGTCATTTATGGCAACTATTCTTAATTGATACCCATATTGCACTGCCCTGGTTAAGCATTTTGGTATCACCCCTCTAAGTGTGTGTGTGTAAGTATGTGTACATATGTTTATGTTGACATAAACAATAGATGTGTGTATATATACATTCATATATAATTGTCTGACCCTTCTATGTGATAATGAGAGCTCAAGGGATGATATGCACCTGGCTTTTAATTAACTGTTAATTCGATAAACCCTATTTTATATTTATACAGCATAATACTCCTAGTAACTATGCCCGAGACTCCCTGGCCCAAGAGTAACTCTAATCCTCAACTTGGTAGCATATCAGGAGTTACCAAGGGGGATAAAAGCAGAGAGAAACATGAGAAAAAGAAATGGCTTTTATAAAACAGGAGAGTTTCCTACATAAAATTATCAGAAAACAAGAAGGCTTCCTACATAAAATTAACAAGTCATTTACTCTTAAAAACATTTAAAAAATTAAAAATTCAGTAACATTTAACAATTTGTACTGTACTAGTTTGTCAATGAATAATCAGTTAGAGACCATAAAGAATGCTGGGAGTTACTGAATATAGCTGGTCATTCTAAGCAGCAACCTGTGCTTCTTAAAGCCTCTAATAATAAAAATGAAATCACCCAGGATTTCCTGTATCTTAAGGAGCCGAAAATTTACAAACATTTAAGAAATCTAGCAGTGTAAATTATTTGTAGAATATGACAATTTTTAAAGAAACAAGTCTGATTTGTATTTTTTAATGAAGCTAAAAACATAATGGCCAGAAACATTATTACCATTTGTTCATATTTAATGGCATCCTTTTCAGCAAGCTGAGATGCCCTTTCTTTATTCATATAAGCTGCTTTTAATTTCTTCTCCAATTCTCTGAGCTCAATGCTGTTTAAAAAAAAAAAAAAAAAAAATTTAAATTTTAGGACTGCAAGAGAATTAAAACCTCACAGAAAACTGAGTGACTGTATTTTTAGTTTTCACACAGAGTATACAGGGGGTATTATTTGATATTCATAGGAAAGATAATTCATCACATTTAATGAATGCCTTTAGGGCATGAGGGCTTACATTTTCTGGTTGAAAAGGACTGCTGCTCTGTTCTATTACATTCATCTATTTGCTCATCCTGTGTCAATACCATACTATCTCAACTACTGTAAATTATAATACCTTCATATTCTGGATAAGTCTCCAATTTTGGTCATCTTTTAAACACTGTCTTAGCCATTCTTGGTACTCTCATTTCCATATATATTTTAGAATCAGCTTGTCAGACTTCAAGATAAACAAAACTGGCTATGTTGTACTGAATTCATAAATCAATTTGGAGTATATTAATAACTTTACCTGAGTCTTCAATAAACATAGTATATCCTTCTAATTATTTAGGTTTTTAAAAAGTCTATCAATAATGTTTATATCTGTGTTTTATTTTGGTAAAGTAGTTTTATGCTTTTCATTAGGTATGTTTTATGTTCTTGTAAAGACTATGTTTAAAATCTCATTTTCTAATTGTTGATCATTTACAGAAATACAAGTAATGTTTACATACTAACTTTATATCCAATATCACTGAATTTACTATTTTTTAGTTTTCAGTTTTACTGATGTACAATATTCAATAAACTTAACATGTTTAAAGGATACAGTTTGGTAAGTTTTGACATATGTATGCACCTATGAAACTATCACCCCAGATCATGAACACATCCCAATCATTTCCTTATAAACCTGTGGTACCTCTCTTCCACCCCTTTATGTATGCACTTATCCTGAGGCAAACTAATTTTTTGTCACTTTAGGCAGTATGAATTTCCTAGAATTCATATAAATGGAAACATATAGCAGGTACTGTTTTTCTCCGGCTTCTTCCACTCAGAATATTTTGAAATACATCCATTTATTGCATATATTAATTGCTTACTCCTTTTTATTGCAGGATATTATTTTAGATTATAGATAGCCACTCAGATTGCTTATCTATTCACATGTTGACGGACATTTGAGTTGTTTCAAATGTGGACACTGCAAATAAATCTGCTATAGAAATTTGAGTACCAGCTGTTTGTGGTCATATGCTTTTGGATAAATACTTGGAGTGGAATGATCAGATCATACAGTAGAACCATGTTCAGCTTCTTCTAAAGTGGTTTTTATTTTAATTTCATTATTTATTTCAACTATTAGAGATACTGGAGGTAACTGTGCAGACTTGTTACATGGGAATATTGTGTAATACTGATGTTTGGAGTCACCAGGTAGTGAGCACAGAACCAAATAGGTTGTTTTTTAACCCACTTCTCTACCCTCTCATAGTCCACAGTGTCTGTTGTTCCCATGTATGTCTATGTGTGCTCAATGTTTAGCTCCTACCTATAAGTGAGAATATGCAGTATTTAGTTTTCTGTTTACTGCGTTAATTTGTTTAGGATAACACCCTCCTGCTCCATCCATGTTTCTGCAAAAGATATAATTTCATTCTTTTTATGGCTGTAGAGTATTCCATGGTATATATGTACCATATTTTCTTTATCCAATCTCCCACTGATGGGCACCTGAGTTGATTCCATGTCTTTGCTATTAAGAATAGCACAGCAATGAACATATGAATGCATATGCCTTTTTGGTAGAATGCTTTATTAATTATTACTTACTTAGAGATTATTTTATTTTTTGGAGACGGAGTCTCGCTCTGTCACTCAGGCTGGAGTGCAGTAGCATGATCTTGGCTCACTGCAACCTCTACCACCCAGGTGCACGTGTTTCTACTGCCTCAGCCTCCCAAGCAGCTGGGACTACAGGTGTGTGCCACCACGTCCAGTTAATTTTTTGTATTTTGAATACAGACAGAGTTACACCCTGTTGGCTAGGATGGTCTCAAACTCCTGACCTCTGGTTATCCACCCGCCTTGGCCTTCTCAAAAACTTAGTTTCCAGACACCAGCCAAGGACCAAACTTACAAGAAGGACTTTCTAAGATAGCAGCCTCATGCCTACTATGTTAACTCTTTTTTGCATGACTTTTTTAGAGTCATTAATCCTATTATCATGCTTTATTCTCTATTAGTTATATTTTCTATTCAAAATTTTTATTATAGCTATTATAGCATGTTTGTTTCCAGTTCAATAAATTTATCATTATTATTTGACAAGGAAAGATTCTGGACTTTAACTTCACTTACTTCCTGTCTCATTTTTGTCATACTTTCAACTCTCTACATATTTTAAATCCCAAAAGACGTAATAAATGTTTTATGCATTCAAATTTCACCTAAATTTACTACACATCTACCTCTTGCAATTCTGAAATTAAACTTGGATTCATTTTTTTCTTCTGTTAATACCTAATGAAGAACTGCTAGAATTCCCTTTAATGCAATATTACTAGTGATCAATCTTCTGTTTTTGCTTCTCAGAAAATGTTATTTTGTGCACTTTTAATTCATCTATTTTATTTTGTGAATTAACAGCTTATCAGTTCAGAACATAACTGTGGTGGTATTAGTAAGGTAATGGTAACAGTATTAATAAGGAAAAACTGTCTCTGCCTTTTCTTTGAAATGGTTTAGCTGAACTTATATATAAATGATATATGAGGTACTTGTTTTTACATTCATAAAAGTATGTATTAACTATGTAATAAATGCATTTAATTAGTTGGGCAATTAATTATATAACTAATTAATTGTTGAGTGCCATACTTTAAAATAGGATTCCTAAAAATAAACAGTAAGTTTCCCAACTCCAGTTAAAAACAGCAGCAAAGGTAAAGTATCTTTTAAGTACTTTCTTGGATTATTACAAAACCATGTGCTTAAAAATCAATTAACAAGAGTCTTATGATTTCTGAAATCAAACAAATATTTTCAAAATAAACTTCAAAGATTTTTAAAATACACTATGCGTTTTAAAAAAATAATTTCTTTTACAGTAAAAAAAGCTTAATCTTAATATAGGTGATTTTTAATTAATCAGGATACATTTTAAGCACCAGAGCAAACAGTTCCCTGAATTTAGACCTGCCAATTTGCACATGAATATACCAATTTGAAATATGGTCCATTTCTGCATGGCAGTCAAAATTTAGTATGGCTTGTGCACAAAACAAAAAAATTCTTAGCAATTCTGACACTGCTGAGATGAAGCATACTCTATGTGAAATAGTACTCAACTGAATGACTTTTAGTTTGAAAAAAAATTCTACGAAGTACAAAATTCTGGGTGAGTTGTAAATTTGTTGTATATACTCAAGCACTTTTTTCCTTTTAATTTTTGTGGGTACACAGTATATATCTGTATATAATTATGGGGTGCATGAGATGTTTTTATATAGGCATGCAATGCATAATAATCACATCAGGGAAAATGGAGTATCCGTCCCCTCAAGCATTTATCCTTTGTATTACAAATAATCCAATTATACTATTTTAGTTATTTTTAAATGTCCAATGAAATTATTATCAACTATAGTCACCCTGTTGTACTGTCAAATACTAGGTCTTATTCTACTTTTTATTTTGTACCTATGTAAATCTGCTATCTTCTAATTTCTACTGTTTCTATTCAAGATTCAGTCATACTTGTTACTGCTGCCTCTTTGGAGGTAATAGTCTTCTTGGTTCTGGATGTTTTTATTTTTTTATGATTTTCTATTACTTTTGGATTTAAAAGTCTTACTAGGATGAGTGAAGATACAGTTTTCATTACTTACAATTTTCTAAACATTCCTGAGCAGCATCTCCTCAAATAATGCTTCTATATTACCCTCTTTCACCTCTACTACCAGGACTAAAATTATATTACTACATTTGCTAGAATTTTCTACCACTGCCCATATCTCTTTTAAATTCTCATCTGTATTTTTCTATCCTTCTGTCTCTCTATGTTTTATTCTGAATATTTTCTAGAACCTGTTCAGATTATCCCTTCATCTGTGTCCAATAAAATCTAATTGTTTATTACTGAAGTAAAACATGCACTAAAGTGTACAGATCTTAAGTGTACAGCTTGTAGAACGCTGTTGAACATAATGCCATGTGCTTATTGGCCAAGCTCTGCTTCACTCAACTCTCAGCCATTTTTGGGAATCAGTAGAAACCTCTAGAGGAAATGCCGATACAAATACCAGGCTCACGTTCTGGATTTCTGCCTTTCACAGATCTTAATTTTTTGCTTTTCCCAGACTTTCTTTTCTCAGGAGGAACACTTATCTGAAAAATCTAAACTGCAATTGCTAAAAGTGAAAACTCTTCTATTTAATTCTTGTTTTCAGTGAATTAGAGATAAGAAATATTTCATCTTCAGATGCTAAAAGCTATGAGTGACAGCTAAAAATTACTGAAGAATTAGGATCCAAAAAGAGAGTTTGAGACTAGAAAAATATGCAGATTTTAGCAGTAATTCTAAATTTCTTTTCTAAGAATCAGTAATCTTAGAGAGTCCGATTAGAGTTGTGGAGCCAGAAAAATAAACATGGAAAACATTTGCCAAACATATTAATATAATTTAACAAGGTTCAAAATCCCTCATCCATGGTTACTATAGTATTCTATAGATGTCATGCTCAATTAAGATAAAATGCAACAACTACCAAAGTAAATTTCCAATATATTCTACTACATAAGTATATGATGGACATTTACTTGTCCCTGAGTTTTGATTAACACTGTGACAAGGCTGTTCCCCAAAATTCAACCTTAGGCAGGATCAAGAAACTGTCCTATCATCTGGATAACCTGACAGTCTTTGCTGGAGTATTATACAGAAGTATGGGGGAAATTAAGGAACATTAATAATTTAAACTGTCATCAGAAAAAAAACAAGGATAGTGAATAAACTTTAAGCCACGTTATATAAGAAACAACTGAAGGAACAAGGGATAGTTTACTTGCAGAAGAAAACATTTAGTGGGTTCATATGTATGGAAGGACATCCTAAACAAGATAGATCCATGAAGTTACAGAGAAATTAATTTTAAAACAATATTGGGCAAAAGATTATTTAACATTAATCAAGCTACCAATGACCCTCTTTACAGAAGTGGAAAAATCCACCTTAAACTTCATATGGAACCAAAAAACAGCCCACATAGCCAAGACAATCCTAAGCAAAAAGAACAAAGCGGGAGGCATCGTGCTACCTGACTTCAAACTACACTATAAGACTACAGTAATCAAAACAGCATGGTACTGGTACCAAAACAGAGATATAGACCAATGGAACAGAACAGAGATCTCGGAGGCAACACCACACATCTACAACCATCTGATCTTTGACAAACTTGACAAAAACAAGCAATGGGGAAAGGATTCCCTGTTTAATAAATGGTGCTAGGAAAACTGGCTAGCCATATGCAGAAAGCAGAAACTGGACCCCTTCCTGACACCTTACACTAAAATTGACTCCAGATGGATTAAAGACTTAAACATAAGACCTAACATCATAAAAACCCTGAAGAAAACCTGGGCAAAAACATTCAGGACATAGGCATAGGCAAAGACTTCATGACTAAAATACCAAAAGCACTGGCAACAAAAGCCAAAATAGACAAATGGGATCTAATTAAACTCCAGAGCTTACAGCAAAAGAAACAATCATAAGAGTAAAATGGCAATCAACAGAATGGGAAAAAATTTTTGCAATCTACCCATCTGACAAAGGGCTAATATCCAGAATCTACAAAAAACCAAAACAGATTTACAAGAAAAAAACAAACAAACCCATTCAAAAGTGAAGGATATGAACGGACACTTTTCAAAAGAAGACATATATGAGGGCAACAAACATACGAAAAAATGCTCATCATCACTGGTCATTAAAGAAACGCAAATCAAAACCACACTGAGATATACCATCTCACACCAGTTAGAATGGCAATCATCAAAAAATCTGGAGACAACAGATGCTGGAAAGGATGTGGAGAAACAGGAACACTTTCACACTGTCAGTGGGAGTGTAAAATCGTTCAACCATTGTGGAAGATAGTGTGGCAATTCCTCAAGGATCTAGAAATAGAAATTCCATTTGACCCAGCAATCCCATTACTGGGTATATACCCAAAGGATTACAAATCATTCTATTACAAAGACACATGGACACGTATGTTTATTGTGGCACTGTTTACAACAGCAAAGACCTGGAACCAACCCAAATGCCCATCAATGATAGACCAGACAAGGAAAATGTGGCACATATACACCATGGTATACTATTGCAGCCATTAAAAAAATGACGTTTGTGTCCTTTGTAGGGACATGGATGAATCTGGAAACCATCATTCTCAGCAAACTGACACAGGAACAGAAAATCAAACACTGCATGTTCTCACTCATAGGTGGGTGCTGAACAATGAGAACACATAGACACAGGGAGGGGAGCATCACACACTGGGGTCTGTTGTGTGGGGGGGCTAAGGGAGGGACAGTGGGGGGTAGGGAGGTGGGGAGGGATAACATGGGGAGAAATTCCAGATATAGGTGATGGGGGCGGAGGCAGCAAACCACTTTGCCATGTATGTACCTATGCAACAATCCTGCATGATCTGCACATGTACCCCAGAACCTAAAGTACAATTTTTAAAAAGTTCCTACTGCAGTAACTAGAGGTACTGAAACACAGGCTCAACAGTCATTCCAGAAATACTATAGAAAATTTATGTAGAGGTATAAAATTAAACTAATCATTACCTAAGTTTTCTCTTAAGACTAGAAATTCATTTTTTATAAGAGGTCACTTTAAAATTTATGTGTAAAGGAAAGAACAAGGGGACTGATACTTATTTTTCACTGTAAATATTAACACTTCCATAAATAAAAATTCTTTTCTCAAATAAATAGGCCTTAAAGCAGTAAGTATTTCCAGGCAAAATATTAACTAAGTGAAATGATGCAAACAAAGAAAATTCACTTTCAGGTGCTAAGAATTACATAAGAGTTTAAAGATAGCTTTGCGCGTGGCAGTATCATAGCCAATGAGGTTTATCCAAGGCGCAATTATTGCTAATTGAAAACTTTTCCCAATACCCTGCCATGAAGACTTGCAATATAGTCGGCATTGGCAACTTTTGACAATCTCTACGGAGACTGAATTTAAAAAATAAATAAAGAGTTTAAATTTAAAGACGAAATAAATGAAATTTAGAAAAACCAAGATACCTGTTTTCTCTTACTTGTTGCCTCATCTTTTCATCCTTTAGACTTTCATGTTTTAGCTTTGCCAGTTCCACAGCCAATTTTTCTTCTTGTTTAAGCTGGAGTTCTTTCAAACTCTTGTTTTCTTCTGCCTGAACAAAAAATAGAACTTCATTATTTGTCCTCTAGAATCAGATTTTTTTTCATCAATGTTGATTTTATAACAGAAAACTGAATGGCCTAAGGGCAACAATTGACTATGTTTTCTTTTAAAATGCAAACTATTGTTTCAATAAATACTTTTTCAAAACATTTTATCATGGAAAATTTCAAATATTGCCACTGGTAAGAATATTAAAATACACTCTTAGGAACTCATCACCCACGTT
Source organism: Aotus nancymaae (assembly GCF_030222135.1). NCBI lineage: Eukaryota > Metazoa > Chordata > Mammalia > Primates > Aotidae > Aotus > Aotus nancymaae. Next base: position 195,805 of record NW_026988455.1, read on the forward strand.
TTCAAAAAATGTCAAGATGCTGCTAATTATTTTTCTCTACCTTCCATTTCACTCTTTTTCCCTTATTCTTTTTCTGCTAGGTTGTTTTAAAACAATCTTAGACATCATGTCACTCACCACGTAAATAATTCAGTATGAATATCTACCTGATCAGAACTTCTAAATTCTTATTAATATAACAATCATGTCATTAACATGTCTAATTAACAATAATTCCTGTCTTAATGCCTACTACCATATCCATATTCAAGCCTCCCCAGTTGTCTCAAGATACTTTTTTTCTAGTTTGCTCAAATCAAAATCCAAACAAGATCCACATGTCTCATCTAATTATTATTTTTCTTAAGTCTCTTTTGTATTCTGTAACAATCACCTCACTACACACATTTTTCCCCGAAGCCACTGATTTGTTATAGAAATTAGGATATACATCCTGTAGAATGTTCCACATTTTCCATTTGACTGATTGCTTCCCCAGGATATATCACTTATTTCTCTTTTATATTTCCTGTAAAATAGCAGAAAGATCTAGAGCCTTGATTAAATTCAGTATCTAATAAAGACACATGAAAAGATGTTCAACATAACCAGCCATCAGGAAATGCAAATTAAAATTACAATGAGATATTACTATGTACCTATTGAAATCGCTAAAATTAAAAACAGTGGCAACACAGATGCTGGCAAGAAACTACTACTCATATATTGCTGTGTGAGAATGTAAAATGGTACAGGCATTCTGAAAATCAGTTTGATAGAAAACTAACATGCAACTGAGCATGGTGGCTTACACCTGTAATCCCAACACTTTGGGAGGCTGAGGTGGGAGGATTCTTAGGGCCAGGAGTTTGAGACCAGCCTAGGCAACACGGACACTGTCTTTACAGAAAATTAGCTAGGTGTGGTGGCACAAATTTGTAGTCCCAGATACTCAGGAAGTTGAGGTGGGAGAACCACCTGAAACCAGGAGTTAGAGGCTACAGTGAGCCATGATCATGCCACTGCACTCAGGCTGGGCAACAGAGCAAGACCCTGTCTCTTAAAAAAAGCCTCCATGTAATTATCACGCAACTCAACAATTTTACGTTTTAAGCATTTATCCCAGTGAAATGAAAACTGTTTATTTTAAAACCTGTATACAGATGTTTACAGCGTATTTATTCATAATAGCCAATACTGAAAATGCTCCAGACATCATCATGTGAATGGTCAAATAAACTGTGGTACATCCATACTATGGAATACCATTCAGCAATAAAAAGAAGCAATAAAAAAGAAGGCAAGCAAAACTTGAATGAATCTCCAGGAATTATGCTAAGTGAAAATAGCTAATTCCAAAAGATTACACACAGTTTGATGCCATTTATGTAACATTCTTGGAACATTTTTTTTTAATAATTAATATGTAATTTATATAGCATAAAATTCACCTTTCACGATTCAGTGATTTTGTATATTCACAATCTTGTGTTACTGTCACCACTATTTAGCTCCAGAACCCTAATAAAAACAGACTTTGAAGTTTTGGGTTCACAACAAAATCGAGCTGAAAGTACACAGAGTTCTCATATACTCCCTGTCCCCACACATGCTCAGCCTTCCCTATTATCAACCTCCTCCATTAGACTGGTACATTTGTTACACTCAACCTGTATTTACATTACTTAAACCTGTGCATCATTATCACCCTAAGTCCATAGTTTACATTAAGGTTCATTCTTGGTGGTGTACATTCTATGGGTTTTGGCAATGCATAATCATGTGTAACTACAATAGTATTGTACACAATCGTCTCACTACCCTAAAAATCCTCTGCACTCTGTTAAACCCTTCCTCCTTTAAAATTCCCAAAACAACTGATCTTTTTACTGTTCCCATAGTTTTGCCTTTCCCAGAATGTCATATAGTTGGAATTATACATAATGGAGCCTTTTTGGACTGGCTTCTTTCACTTAATAAGATGCATTTAAAGTTCCTCCACATCTTTTCATGGCTTGATACCTCATTTCATTTTGGCACTGAATAATATTGCATTGTCTGGATGTATCAGTTTATCCATTACCTATTGAAGGACATCTTGGTTGCTTCTAAATTTTGGCATTTATGCATAATGCTGCTATATATTATAAACAGTTGTGCTATGGCAGCTATAAAGCTACCATGTTATAAATACTATGTTTTTTATATGCCATAGATATATATATAGGTGATTGCGTGTACACACTATATAGAGCACATCTGTGTGTACAATTATGTGTGGCATAAAATGTCAATGCTCCAGAATGTTTACATCACCCCAAAATAAACCTATAACCTGTCAGCAGTCACTCACTGCTCCTCTCACCTTTTCCCCCAACCCCTGGCACCCACAAATCTATTTTTTGTCTCTATGGATTTGTTTATTCTGCATATTTCATATAAATGAAATCACACAACATGTGGCCTTGGTTGTGGTTTCTTTCACTTAGCATAATGTTTTCAAGGTTTATCCATGTTGTAGCATGTTATCAGCAATTTATTCCTTTTTATGGCCATGTAATATTCCACTGTAATGATGTAATACATTTTGTTTATCCATTTATCAACTGATTGATTGGCATCTGGGTTGTTTCTATTTTTGGGGGGTCATGAATAATGCTGCTATACTCATGTATAAGTTTATAGATATATGCCTTCAATTATCTCTTGGGAATATATTTAGAACCCAGCTACACCACACCTAGATTTCTGACTTGCAGAAACTGAGATAATAAATAGGTGTAGTTTTAAGCCACTAAGTTGGTGGTAATTTGTTACTTAGCAACAGAAAACTACTACAGCAACTAAAGTGTACTCTTCAAAATTGTCAAGGCCATAAAACACATGAAAAAGTGAAGAACTCTTACAAACTAGAGGAGACAAAGACTGGAGGAGAAACAACTAGATTAAAAAAATGGTTATAGTTTATTCAAGTGCAAAGCTTGAGGATAGCCACTCAGGAAACACAAACTCCAAAATAATGGGTCATTGTTCCAACGTGGGAAAGTTAAGGTTTCACTTATATAGGCAGAGACAGAGAAGCTTAACAGGATTGCAACATTTTCCATATAAGGTCAGTGTATCTATTATAGCAATTTAATTGGTTATAGCCTGCTGCATTCCAAGGAACATTCCATAAGAAGGAGTAATGATCTTGAGGGGTTTATCTCTGGTGTCTTTCCTAATCATTTACAGAACAAGAATAAGGAAGATTTAATCAGTAATTGGAAAAGCAGAAGCTGTAGCAGTATGCTATGTGACTCAGGACACATAACCACACTCCTCTCAAGGCTAAAAATAAAGTTCCAACAGCTCTAAGTTTGAATTATTTAATATCACAAGACTAATGAGACATGACAACTAAATGCAATTTATGATCCTCAAGTAGCAACAAAAGATATTAGCGGAAAAAAACAATGAAATCTGAATAAATCTCACAGTTAACAGTACTTAACTTCTCCATTTTGATAACTTTTCTATGATTTTCATCTATTTAAGATGTTAAGAAGCAGTCAGGTAAAAGGTATATGAGAATTTTCTACACTATTTTTGCAACTCTCCTATCAATCTAACACTATTTTTGCAACTCTGTCAATCTAAACTTATATCAAAATAAAAATTAAAAATATGCAGATTTCCAAGATTTCTTCACTGAAAAGCCCCAGAAAAAATGATAACCCAAGAATTATGAGTACACTTATGAGTATACAAGGTAACACCCAAGTTACCTTGAAATATTTTTTCCACTAAATGATAACAGGGCTTCCTGGAGCAATGGCTGATTCCAGGTGTAGGACAAGAAATATACGAGATGAGCTTTGTACTTCTCAGGGTTCTCTGGAGTAAGTGATTATGGAGGCAGGTGAGTTCTAAGATCTGCAAGGTGAGCTCGCAAGCTGAAGAACTAATGGTTTTGTTCTAGTTTGAGTCCTAAGGGCTGAGAACGAGCAGGCTTAAGATCCAGAGCCAATGTTTCAGTTTGAATTCAATGACAAGAAAAAAAAAAAAGGCAGATGTCCCAGTTTAAAGGCAATCAGGCATGAAGAATTCTCCCTAATTCAAAGGAAGGTCAATCTTTTTGTTCTATTCAGGACTTTAACTGATTGGATGAGGCTCACCTACCTCATCCAATGTGCTTTATACTCAGCATACCAATTTAAATGCTAATCTCATCCAAAACAACTCACAGAAACAACCAGGATGACGTTTTATCAAGTACCTAGGCACCCCAAGGTCCAATCAAGTTGACACATAAAATTATCACAAGCCGGAGAGAGAGATCCAAGATGGCCAATTACTAGCAGCTCAGGATTGTAGCTCCCAGTGAAAGTGCAGAGAACGAGAGGATGCCACACTTTCAGACGAATATTTGTTGCTCACGGACCAGGAGATTCCCAGCGGAGCCCCACGGGTCGCCAGAGCGACTCTTGTGGCTGGCGTGGTGGTTTAGCCGGCGCCCTGACACAGCGGTTCTTGGTGCAGAGTAAACGGGACTGGGTCCCCTTTTGGTCGACATTTGGAGCTCCGGGAAGGCAGAGTAGCCTATTCAGATGACTGAAAAAGGGACTCAAGAAGGAAGCCAGACCAGAGATTCCTGGGTAGAAAAGCACCATCAATCTTAACGCCGCTGTTGTAGCCGGCGCAGTGGGTTGCTCAGATTCTGGCGCTGGGAATCAACAAGTTGGACGTCCACTCAGAGACCTAATTAGAAAGTCGGTAATTACAAAGATGACAGGTGGATAAATTCACGATGGGAAGAAGCCAGTGTAAAAAGGCTGAGAATACCCAAAATCAGAATGCCTCTCCCTCTACTGGGGATCACAGTTCCTCATCAACAAGGGATCAAGGCCTGATGGAGAGTGAGTGCATTCCAATAACGGAATTAGGCTTCAGAAAGTGGATAATAAGAAACTTCTGCGAGTTAAAGGAACATGTCCTAGCCCAATGTAAAGAAACTAAGAACTTTGAAAAAAGGTTTGACGAAATCCTAAGGAGAATAACAATTTAGAGAGGAATATAAGTGAATTAATGGAACTGAAGAATACAATATGAGAACTCCATGAAATATGCACAGGTTTTAACAGTCGAATTGATCAAGCAGAAGAAAGGATATCAGAGGTCGAAGACCAACTTAATGAAATGAAATGAAACGAGAAGACAAAATTAGAGAAGAAAGAGTAAAAGGAAGGAGCAAAGTCTCCAAGAAATATGGGACTATGTGAAAAGACCTAATTTACGTTTGATAGGTATACCTGAATGTCATGAAGAGAATGAATCCAAGCTGGAAAATATTCTTCAGGATATTATTCAGGAAAACTTTCCTAACCTAGTAGGGCAGGACAATACTCAACTCCAGGTAATACAGAGAACACCACAAAGATACTCCTTAAGTAGAGCAACCCCAAGACACATAATCGTTAGATTCACCAGGGTTGAAATAAAGGAGAAAATTCCAAGGACAGCTAGAGAGAAAGGTCAGGTTACCCATAAGGGGAAGCCTATCAGACTCACAGCAGATCTCTCAGCAGAAACCCTACAAACTAGAAGAGAGTGGGGGTCAATATTCAATATCCTCAAAGAAAAGAATTTTCAATCCAGAATCTCATATCCAGCCAAACTAAGCTTCATAAATGAAGGAAAAATAAAATTTTTCACAAACAAGCAAGCACTCAGAGATTTCATCACCACCAGGCTTGCTTTACAAGAGCTTCTGAAAGAAGCTCTACAAACAGAAAGGAACAACCAGTATCAGTCATCCCAAAAACTTACCAAAAGGTAAAGAGTATCTCCATAATGAAGAATCTACATCAACTAATGGGCAAAATAGCCAGCTAGCATTAAACGACAATATTAAACTCACAAATATCAAGATTAATCCTAAATTTAAATGTATTAAATGCCCCAATCAAAGACACAGACAGGCAAAATGAATAAAAAGTCAAAACCCATCAGTATGCTGTATCTAGATGCATCTCATAAGCAAGGACACACAAAGACTCAAAACAAAGGGTTGGTGGAAGACTTACCAATCAAATGGAGAGGAAAAAAGAAAAAAAAACAGGAGTTGTAACTTTCATCTCTGACAAAATAGACTTTTAACAGTAACAAAGACTAAAAGAAACGAAGGACATTACATAATGGTAAAAGGATCAATGCAACAACAGGAGTCAGTGATCATAAATATATATGCACCCAATAAAGGAGCACCCAGATACATAAGACAAGTTTTTAATGACTGATAAAGAGACTTAGACTCCCACACAATAATAGCAGGAGACTTTGACACCACATTGTTAATATTCGACGGAACAACAAGATAGAAAATTAACAGGGACATCTATGATTTGAACTCAGACCTGGAACAAGCAAACTCAGTGAATATTTATAGAATTCTTCACCCCAGGTCCACAGAACATACATTTTTCTTAGTATCACATTACACCTATTTTGAAAGTCACCACATAATTGAAGTAAAGCATTTGCATAGCATTTCACAGACTAAAATGAAATATTGGTTGGCTGTTTGTTTGTTATTTTCTTCTCTTATTCCTTCCTGTCTCCGCTGTTAAGCACAATTATCAGCAAAAAAGAGGTTTTTAACACCTATTTTTAGATTGCATTCCAGCCTGGGCAATAGAGCAAGACTCCTGTTCTCTCTCCCTCTTTTTCTTTCTTTCAAAAAAAAAAAAATTATCACAAGCCTAAAAGATTCTGTTTGACAGAAAGCAAGGGAGGTATCAAAGATCAAGGAAATCTTATCAGAATGGAACAGAGGGCTAGGCGCAGTGGCTCACGCATGTAATCCCAGCACTTTGGGAGGCCGAGGCAGACAGATCACTTGAAGTCAGGAGTTCCAGACCAGCCTGGCCAACATGGTGAAACCCATTTCTACTAAAAATACAAAAATTAGCCTGGCGTGCTGATGCAGGCTTGTAATCCCAGCTACTTGGGAGGCTGAGGGAGGAGAATCTCTTGAACCTGGGAGGCGGAGGCTGCAATGAGCCAAGATGGTGCCGTGGCACTCCAGCCTGGAAGACAGATGAAGACTGTCTCCAAAAAGAAAAAAAAAAAAAAAAAAAAAGACACAGAGGCAATATAAAAGGGCATCCATTGGCCAAGGATGAGATCATTTGAGCATCAAAAATAATAAATGCAATTAATCGAAGTATGTAACATCTATGAGTCCATTAAGGTATTTTTAAAGAGAAAAAGTCAAAAACTAAAGAAAACAAAATTGTAAAAACCACAACATATGTAGACACCAATGGAAGAAAATAGGGCAGCAACTCTTTACCCTGAAAATTAACTGTCTCCTTTTTCAGTAAGAATAAATAACCCTAGTCAATAATATAAGTTCTTTTATTTTCTCTTTTTTTGGGGGGGGGGTGGGGGTGAGGGCAGGGGAACAGGGTCTCTGTTCTCCAGGCTGGAGTGCAGTGGCAAGATCATAGCTTCACTGCAGCCTTGAACTCCTGGGCTCAAGCGATCCTTCCATCTTGGCCTCCCAAAGTGCTAGAATTATAGGGGTGACACATTACACAGGCCTGAGGTAAAGTTCTTTACAGAGGAATTTTAGGTAATTAAATCTGAAAGGAATAAAAGAATTAGAAAATCAGTTTTCGTTAACTACTAATAAAAGAAAAAATTTTCTTGTGAAACCACAGATGACAGTTTGATGGGAACCTTTACAATGGAGAAACCAGACTGTCTCCCTAAACCCATTGATCAATACTGGCATCACTAAAAGTGAAACAACCAGACCTCATGTGTTCCCTGATGTGACACAATGACAAGGACAGCATCATCTATGGACTAGTCTTGCTAAAAAAAGTTGGACCTCAATCTAATTGTGTCTTTATGGCCAGGTTCTATTTAGAGGAAATATAAAAGACAGGGAAATAAATTAAAGGAACATGACCAAGCAAACACATATATTCAGAATGTGGGCTGCCTGATAAAACTACTGGCTTAGTTTAACAAGCTAAAAACATGAAGTCAAAAAAAATGGTGAAGGAGGGACTGTTTTCAATTAAGAGGGACTTAGACATAACCACCAAATATACTGTATGAACCTTGCTTGGATCTTGGTTAAAATAAACCAACTGTAAAAGCAGATTTTTGACACAATCACAGAAATGTGTTTATGGAATGGGTGAGATAATAGTATTACGGTGCTCCATGTAAGAAACCATCCATATTTTGTTAGATGTACACTTAAGTATGTGGGAGACAGTTGGTATGGTACCTAGGATTTTCTTTCAACTTAAAAAATAATAAGAAGTATAGGAAAAATATACAATCCCTAAGATCTGCCTTCTCATGGTTAAAAAAAATATATATATCTAAGCTTCTGAATTTGGAACACAGAGGGATGGATACCATTTTTTAAATTTGCTTTTGTCATTCTCCACGAAATCCTCCAAAATGTTTAACGTACAGCAGTTACTCAAAAACTACTGACATATCAGACTACCTTTTTTGTATTTATGAGAATTCATTTCTATCATACATCTCAATTCTTATTAGTTCCCTTTTCTACCACGTCAATCCCTTAAAATATTGAGAAATACCTAATACATAAGTGTTGATTTTCTACCACTTAATAATGTGCATGTTAGTTTTGATAAATTTTTTAAGGCATTCTTAAATTTTGTCTTTAGAAATTTATGAAAGGCAACACAATTGTACTTACATGAACAAAACTGGAAGTTAGTAATTACGGATTTCTTATTTATGTTAAAAAAAATCTGAGTGCTTATTCTGTACCAGGCACTATTCCAAGGGCCTTGCATGTATTAATTCATTATTAAAACAATTCTAAGTAGGAGATACTATAATTTTTCCCAATTTTATAGAAAAAGCATAAAAAATAAAAAGTAAAAGCAACTTACTCAAGAGTCCGTAGCTAAGGTACGTAGAATTCAAAGTCAGGCCGGCTCCAGAAACCCAGCTCTTAACCATTACACTGAGCTGAGGCACAATCAGGCGTCCCCTACCTGCTGCTGCTGTTTATCTGCTCATTTCCAGCATTAGCAGCTCACTTTCATTATTTCCAAGGTGCAAAATGAAGAAAAAAAAATAGTAAAACTTACCTTTTGAATGGCTTCTTCCATATCCAACTCAAACTGTTCATTTTGTAATAATCTGAGAAACTGCTTGCGCTCAACACGGTTATCATTTTCATTCTGTACTATTTGATTCCTAATTTGACTGTTCATGTTTTTCAGCGCTTGGACATGCAAGTTTTTGCAGTAGTTTTCATCTACTAATTTCTGATGCCTTTCACTACAGCTCAAATTTCTCCTTTTGGAAGCCTGAGAGAGAAGAAAAAATAAGATGCAGATTTTGATATTCCAAAATATAATTTATAAAAATGTATTGATATAAATCTTAAAGGATACAAAGAGTCTGGCTTCCTTCCTAAATTCAAAGGAGTATATCGAATAAAAAACGTGGTAGGCGAATATGCTGATATATCAAATAGGTAGTGTTATTATTATCTATTTTATAGATGAAACATGAAAAGTAACTTCACCTTAGTTCTGCAGCTAATAAATAGCTGTACTAGGATTAATCGCATCCTACAGACCCAGACCTTTACTACCACCAGGAAATTTCTCCTGTCTTCATTCCACCCACCACCATCACTACCACCACAGGGCCATAAAGTGCTGTTCAGAAGCTGGTCAGGTTTTCCTAATATAAATGTAATAGGTCAACTCGCTGCTATTTATCCATTCGCTTTCTCCTACGCTTTTATTTCTACTTATTTCTTCAGAGGTTCTACTGGGTAGATGTAAAGCTGTATTTAATACGCTATGGGGAAAATGCCAAAAAGGCTGGAAACCCCACCGCGAGCATCCCTTATCTAATAGCACCTGAGGCCTCCGAAAACAAAGACAAGTTCCCCACTTAATGATCAGATTAGGTTCAAATCCTTTTTTCAGAAGCAGACGAGCTCTAACTGTAATTAAATCAACAAATAAACAAGTAGTTTCAAGTCCCCCAACTGGCTCACCATCTTGGCTGACGAAAAATATCCCCTCTCGGGCTCCCGCGGCCACCACCTCCCGCCGCAAAGGCAGCAACTAGCCGCGCCAAGGAACGCAACGCGCTGCGGGCGCCTGGTGTTTACGCGGCGTCCTGGCAACGGCGGAGCAGCGCGCCTTCCGCGCGACCAAAGCTAACCCCGGGAGAGCGCGGCCTCGCATTGGATGCGGTAAGATCCAATCGGCATTGAGCTTCTTGGGACCCGACAGGATGGCTACTTCTATAGGTCTAAATTAGAAAGGCAGAAAGTTCAGATGGTGGCTTGACCCAAGCCCTTTATATTCGGCTACAGGCTAGATTTCCCTCCAGCGGCTAAACTCTGGTTTGAGTGGGTTTGGGAGCCAAGTTGAGGTCTGTGGAAACTATGCACAGAGAAATAAACTACTGTCTAATACATGGAGCCGAAGTTAGTTTCCACGCATGGAGCATCCTGCACGCTAAGTGCCTGTTCAGCCAGGTCTGTGCTAGGGACGATGACTGGTTTCAACCTCAGCAGTGGGAGTCCAGATCGCAGTCCCCTTTGCTGGGTTGTGAGACACTGAGGGTAGCATGACTTTCCAGGAGCCTTCACTTCTGCCCCTCCCAGCCCTTCCAGAACCTGGTGGTAAATTTGGGGGACTAAAATGTGTGAGAGCTACATGAATCTTACTCTGCTATGTGGTCTAGGTACCAACAGAGAGCACGTTACATGATGGCGGGATGGTGGGCTGGTTCATTTCATAGGCAGGTTAGACAGGAATGTCCATTTTAAATGGAAGAGTTTAAGAATGAGAATGTATCAGAGAAATTAGTCCGATGTACTAATTTTAGAAATGATACATTCAGAGAAATCTTGTCGAAAATATTATTATGAGTATTTTTTTTTGAGACAGTCTCACTCTGTCACCCAGAGCAGTGGTGGATCTCGGCTCACTGCAACATCTGCCTCCCCATTTCAAGCAATTCTCTGCCTCAGTCTTCCCAGTAGCTAGGATGACAGGCACACGCCACCATGCCTGGCTAATTTTTGTATTTTTACTAGAGACAGGGTTCGCCATGTTGGTCAGCCTGCTCTCGAACTCCTGACCTCAGGTGATCCGCCCGCCTCAATCTCCCAAAGTGCTGGGATTACAGACATGAGCCACCACGCCCGGCCAACACTAAAATTTTTTTGAAAGGTAATTAGTGGCATAAAGTTGTGTTATTCTGATTTGAATTCCGTCTTCTGTAGCAATATGTCAGCTTAAAGATTAATAACAAATAGGACTTCCAGTTTCAGTGCTGATACATAAAAGCTTGGAAGTCGTCACCCCATCCTTGCAACCAGAAAAAAAAAAAAAAAAAAAAACAGAGCAAACTAAAAATCAGTGACTTATCCTGACTCCATCATATAATTAAAGTTGCTTCTCTCTGTCCTTCAGTCATTTATCACATGGTTGCATATCTATGTTGTCTCCACTATTCTACTCATGGCCATCACTGTCTGAGAGGAAAAGAGAGACGGCATAAACCCGCTCTCTTGGTGTTCTGTGTTAACTGATTGGGGATAGAGCAAAGCAGGCAGCCTGCTATAGATTTCTCTTCTTGGCATATTCATCTCTCCAAAGGGTTGGGCCCTCTATAGAAGGGATAGGAGACAGGTATGGGTTCAGGGTTAAACAGGGTATAACACATTGAACAGAGTGTGGGTTTGAATTTGTTAATTCCTAATAGTGAAATAGTGACATAGCAAAGTATTTCAGCAAACATGTATGTTTTTCCTTGTTTGCTTCTCTAATTGAGAACTTTTGGTTCTGAAAGGAACTTCAGTTGTAATTCGTCATTTCCAGTATACCCTTGGGTATTGTAGAAGGGTTCATGTAATTTAATAGTTGATCTGTCTGAAAAAAGGATTTTGGCCAGAATATTGACCTAAATCCAAGATAAATGTAATCAACTATAACAATGAGCTGATTTTAACCTTTTAAAAAATTAGCCTAACAATTATCACATTTTTAATAGACTTTATACTTTTTTCGAAGCAAAGCGTTAGGATTACAGAAAAATTGACAGAATACAGAGAATTCTCTCTGTTTTCCCTCTCTTCCCCACCACATCCATACAATTTCCCCCATTTTTAGCTTGCACATTAGTGTAGTACATTTGTTACAGCTGATGAACCAATATTAATATTATTAATTAAAATTTGTAGTCTACATTAGGGTTCACTCTTTGTTTTGTATAGGTCTAAGGATTTGTTTTGTTTTGTTTTCTGAGATGGAGTCTGGTTCTGTCACCCAGGCTAGAGTGCAGTGGCAAAATCTTGGCTCACTGCAACCTCCACCTCTGAGGTTCAAGCTATTCTCCTGCCTCAGCCTCCCAAGTAGCTGAGACTACAGGCTGATTTTTGCATTTTTAGTAGAGACAGAGTTTCACCATGTTGGCTAGGCTGGTCTTGAACTCCTGACCTCAAGTGATCCTCCCACCTTGGCATCCCAAAGTGCTGAGATTACAGGCATAAGCCACCACGCCTGGCTGGGTTTTGAGAAATACATCATGTCATGTATCTGGCCAGGAGTGGTGGCTTGTACCTGTAATTCTAGTTATTTAGGGGACTGAGGCAAGAAGATTGCTTGAGGCCAGGAGTTTGAGACATAATGACATGTGTCTATCATTACAGTATCATACAAAAAAGTTTCATTGCCTAAGAATTCCCTGTGTTCTACCTATTTATTTCTCCCTAACTCCCTCCTCCCAAACCCCTGGAAACCACTAATCTTTCTACTGTTTCTAAAGATTAGCCTTTTCCAGAATGTCATATCATTGGAGTCATACAGTATGTAGCCTTTTCAGAACTGCATCTTTCCCTTAGCAATGCTCATTTAAAGGTTCCTGAAAATCCTTTTGTGACTGATAGCTCATTTATTTTTATCACTAAATAACATCCCATTGCATGCCATTATTAAAAAAACAATTATTACATTTAAGTATGATTTCCGGTGGTAAATTATTACTATCATTGATGATACTTCATTGTTAAGGGAGGATTTATGCCTTCCCAACATTAAAAGCAAGTCTTCTGGTCGATTTCCCTGTTGAAAATAGCTTTTTATCTACAGGTCTAGGCTAAAAGGTCTAGAGTACTGAGGGGAAGGAGCTTTTCCTTATAATAAATGAATTATACTGATTAATGTTCCCCAATAGTTACTACATAACAGGGTGAACATAACAGTTACTGATCTGAAATAAAGCATGTTAATAGATGTGCACTGTAACGTGTAACCATACAGTAAAAATTATTTAAAAAATGGTATTGCTTTATAAAATGAAGCAATTAGAATAACTTTCCTTTCTTTCAGAAAAATGCCCAAATCTAATCTAATTTGCTGCAGTCGGACACCACCTGCAGATGACTGTTGAAGTACTCTGAACATTACACACTTATCTTTTAAATATTGATAATGCCATTCTTCATTTCCTCGACATGAAATCCCAGAGGGAACAATTATGCTAATAAACCTTAATGATTCTTGCAAATAAATGATCAAACCAAATTGCTGCTGTTGATTTATATTAATGGATGCCTTTAGGATGAGATTTGCCAGTATGGTGCTGCCTCTTGAATCTCAATTCATCTTATTTAGCTGAAGAGGGTACATAGTTTGTTAAATAGATGAGGTGTTTAGAATATAATGTATTTGTGCAGTTTTTGCACTTCATAATGTTCAAGTATTACCATCTTGCCTTGTGGCAAATCTGCATTTAATGGTTTCATTGTATATAACTTCCTTTAGTACTTTTTCTGTCTGTCATATGCAGTTAGAAAGTGACTACTTTCTGGTTGATGCAGAATAGGCTAACTTCCATATGTTCAATCTGATTGTTTCATTAAGACAATAAAATCTGTTTCTCAATATTTTAGCCACCATAATCTGGGAATCATATGGACTGTGTGATGATGTGATCAAGTGCTGATTGTTTGGGGTAAAGGGACATGACGAAATGGTTAGTGACCTCGTTGAAACCAGGCTTAGTGGATGTCTCTTTCTTTCCTGTTCTCTCACTTTCACTCTTACTCTCGCATCTTCACCATGTCTACAAGAATAGGAGATTGCTGACTTTATTAATTCTAAAATAACACTGAGAGAGAGAGAATCAATAACTGAAAGACCAAACAGATAAGAACAGTCCAGCGGTTCTGTAACAACCTTGCCTTGATAATAGATGACAAAGCACATAAGGAAATGTAGTGGAAAACACTTGATTAATATTAGAAAACATTATCCTGCTACTTTATCATTTATTGATTTATTCAGTGCCTCCTACATGCCAATCACTTCACATATAATTGTCTTTACTTAGCAGAACAAACCCATTCACTTTACATATGAAGAAAACAAGATTCAGTGGAAAGAAGTAACTAGGCAAGCTTGCGGAAAGGAGTCATAGTGGGACAGAGATTCGTATGAAATCTGTCTCTCTAGCTCATCTTTTCATGAATCCAGCATTTTTCAAACTATGGATCACAAAAAGTATTTAAAAAGAAATGGAATAGAATAGTCCAGAAAATATAGAGTGCATCAAATCTAGTTAACTAGGTATTATTTTGTGACAATTTTTAGCTCTAGATAGATGATACATTCACCTATCAATAGATAGAAAGTATACATTGGATCATGATGTAAAATGTGTATCTTACTAAAGGTGAAGGTCAAAAAGGTTTGAAAATGACTGGATTGGACCATATTGCCTTTCTTTCTCAATCTTAGGAAAATGCTGCTTTGAATTATAGCAAATTTTGCATTTTAAGAATTTTCCCCACAATGTCGAGGGCATCACTCCACTCCAAATAATGTTTTCAAAGAATCACTGAATCAGAAATATTTGAAGTATTTTCAAGAAATCGTACCAATCCTTCCAACGATTACCGAGTAGTAAACCAAAGTGATTATTCATTTACTCTTTCCTAGGCAAACCCAACTTTGTTTTATTTAAATATGTATAATTAATGACTCTAACTGTAATAAAATATATAATATGTTAACATCACAGATGATATAACACACAATTTATTTATATATAATGAAATGTGATGTGCTCATAGAGCATTATATATGTTCTACATAGCATTTATACAACAATAATGACAACTACTAAATTTTATTGAGTATCCAGTACTTGCTGATTTGTGTCCAGATCAGTAATAACAATGACATTTTTTAGAAGCAGGTACTTCCTAATATGAAAATATGGGGAATGCTAGGGAAAACTGATGCAGGCATAAGCGAAGCATCTAGAGAGAAAGGAAACAATGGTTTCAATACAAATTTTATAAGCAGGCAGTGCCAAGGAATCCAATTAGATGAACAGATACGTGTGAGGGGAATCAAGGAAACAGACCCTTCCATCTACCCCATCCCACTGGAAATGGTGGGTAAATTTAATTAATTTGCTTGGTCCTCTACTTGGTGATATCTGTCCACATATCAATGAGAAATTCAATATATAGAGTGCAAACCTACCCTATCATCGGTCTCTTACTTTTATAAGATATTGCTGTGAGGATGACAGAATAACCAAAACAACAAGGTAATTGTGGCCTCTAAAGCAGCATTAGTCATAAAAGTAGCAAAAAAAAAAAAAAAAGAAAGAAAGAAAGAAAGAAAAGAAAGAGGGAAGAGTAAAATTGAACAGCACCGTAAGTGATGAGAGATGTTCTTGCTTCCTATTATTATTATTTTTTTTTTTATTGAGACGGAGTTTCGCTCTTGTTACCCAGGCTGGAGTGCAATGGCGCGATCTCGGCTCACCGCAACCTCCGCCTCCTGGGTTCAGGCAATTCTCCTGCCTCAGCCTCCTGAGTAGCTGGGATTACAGGCATGTACCACCATGCCCAGCTAATTTTTTGTATTTTTAGTAGAGACGGGGTTTCACCATGTTGACCAGGATGGTCTCGATCTCTTGACCTCGTGATCCACCCGCCTCGGCCTCCCAAAGTGCTGGGATTACAGGCGTGAGCCACCGTGCCCGGCCCCCTATTATTTTTTAATGCTTCTTTGGCTCTCTATTTCTATGCTAATATATTCAGAGCAATAGTTACCCACTGTGTACCTCTCCACCGTATAATTCTGTTCCTTAGAGTTTTTTTTTTTTCCTTTCCTAGTAGATATACCTAAGAAATAGTCAAATAACAATTCACAAAAGCTAATCCAGCCCCTTAGTCCTTTCAAATCTATTACAGTACCTGGCATCTGGTGACCTGAATTGAGCTGATATATTTTATCAAATCTATGACATCATCAATGATATGCACCATTATTTTATTCATCAGTAAAGAAGGAAAACAAATTCTACCAATTAAATTGTAGCAAATCATCTATTTTAAGGCATTCCAATTTCAGAAAGGTTAAAATGAAAAAAAAAAAAGTCTTAGAATCTGTGAAAACATGGATTCTTTTTTTTCTCTGGAAGTAAATTTGACGACAATACGTTTATCCTAATGCCATGCCATCATGAGAGAGCATAAATAAGGAAACAAAAACAACCAAAGAGAAGCCATTGCTGTTCAGTCCCCACCAGCAGAATAAGATCCTAATTCTTTCTCAAGTTGTGTATATTTTTATCCCTCCCTGGCATCACCCAGGGCAACTGCTACCTTTGCATCAGAGTCCTCTGAGATGCAAATGCTGAGACAGAATTGGATGGTCAACAGGTTTATTTAGGGAAGTCCTGAGAAGGATAAAGACGGAGGGGGAAAAGATAGGCAGGGAGAGCCTTCAGACCATAATACTGATCTAACACATAGAAGCAGAGAGGAAAAGGGAAAGGAGTCTCAAGCTGCAGCACCATTCTAGGAAAGTTTCTACCAGGCTAATGGGAAGTCTCCAAGCAAAGACTTCCCATTAGAGATGTCCCATCTTATGGCAAAAGCCCTGGGTCTCATGTCCTGGTATTGGCCAGGAGTACTCGGGGGATAGCACGGTCTCAGCAGCAAATCTGAATGTGTAGCAAGTGGAGGTTCGTGGAAGAGCACATTCCTTGCAGCAGGTTCCCTTAAGGACAGTTTTGAGCAGGGCCCTTCCATGTCTGCCACATTGACATATGGCATGCCACCACGCTTCCCACATTTATAGTGGCTCTCGTTTCCTCTGATCGTCTCATACATCATCTTTGTTATTATTGCTCCCTCACTGAGCTCTTCTCCAAAAATACTCTACATGCTAGATTTTCTGCTGACATCTTGGAATCAGACACATAGAATCCATGAGGGATGGCATGGCCTGCAACTACCACTGGGATTAGACATCACTCCCATGGTCAAACCGCAGTCCCTGTTTCCCAACCTCCCACTTCGGGCCAAACACCCACTGCATCTCCATTTCCAGCCTGCTAAGTATGCAAATTAGGACACAGTCTTTCCTCACTCCACTTTTACCACTGTTATGCATAAATAGTATGGAAAATGTTCCAAATTTTAAAAACTGAGGTTTGAAACCCCTTATAAGAAAAGATTCATGAGATGAATGTCCAGGTATTTTATAAAAGGCTAAAACAAATGAACCATCTGTTTTCAAATAATATTTCATGATTGGACACACAGCAACTCATAAAAGCTTTAAGGATGAAAGACTGAATTTATAGGGTATGGTGGCAAGAACAGACAGTATCTTTGACCTTGAACAAGTCATTTAACCTTCCTGATGTCTGTTTCCTCCTCCATAAAATGAGAAGAGTAGGCTAGAATATCCTTGAGGCCTCATCTAGCACTAACATTCTATGAAATAAAAGTCAACTTAGAGATTAATTGGGATTCTGAGCCTCAAGCAATTAATTACACTGTCGCTGCCCTTTAACAGACCCATCACAGAAGAAAATTAGATTCAACTGACAGATTTTAATCTTCACCAAGTCATGTTGATTTTAAGTCCAACGTTATTTTTTAAGATTGCAAATTAATGCTTTCACAAAAGGTTCAAAAGCTTTCAGGCCTAGAAATTTGACCTGATAGACACATTGTAATACTTAGACCATTCTTTTCCGTTTAAAAAAAGGACTGACTTTTTCCACTCGCCCCTGGTATTCAGAACCTCAGCAGGCACTCTGCTAGAGTTTTACAAAATGATGGTGGTTTCATGAAGTGCTTCACCAATTTCTGAAATTCTCAAGGATATCCATCAGGGACTTTAGTTCTGCCCGCATTTACTTTATCTGATTCCATTATGTGCTTCTTATTTTTCTTTGGTTTTCTGCCTGCCTTCCCTTCCCCTGCCTTTATACTGTACTTCAACATTGAATTATTAACAGAAAAACATGTTGGTAAATTTTCTAGCAAATTTTTTAGCAAAAAAAAAAAATCAGTTTGGATTTCCAGTTAATAGAGAAGTATCTCATCATATCCTCCTTTCTTTTTTTTTTTTTTTTTTCTTGAGATGGAGTTGTTACCCAGGCCAGTGCAGTGGCGCAATCTGGGCTCACGGCAACCTCCACCTCCTGAGTTTAGGTGATTCTCCTGCCTCAGCCTCCCGAGTAGCTGGGACTACAGGCACCTGCCACCATGCCTGGCTAATATTTTTTGGTAGAGATTGAGTTTCACCATGTTGGCCACGCTGGTCACGAACTCCTTACCTCAAGTGATCTGCCTGCTTCGGCCTCCCAAAGTGCTGGGATTACAGGTGTGAGCCACCACACCCAGCCCTTATCCTCCTTTTAATGCTTATTTAAGCAGTGCTTCTATTTTTCTCTTAAATATTATAGTTCATATCTACTTTCGATTTAAAAATTAAATCTCACAGCTTTTACTTTATTGCATTTCATTTCCGATATCCAGTGTCTACTTCTGTGTCATGTTCATTTGAACCTATATCTCTGACACACAGAAAGGCATGAAGAATAATATAAACACACATGTGTTCATAACCTGACATAGGAAAAACTGTAGGAACTGGCTCGGTGCATCAGTGCACCTCTTCCTGTCTCATTTCTTCCACCCAGAGATAACACTGTACTGTATTTAACAGTGTTTATCATTCTTGTGCATGCCTTTATACTGTCGATACCATCTATCAACTTGTCAGAGATGTGATACAATTTGTATGCTGTAATAACATTGAGTCATGTTTCTGCAAATACCTTTACATTAAATACCATGTTTGTGAGGATATTCCGCTGTAATACATGTACATCTACTTTGTCTTTGCCAAGCTGTGACTTATATTTTTTACTTTCTCTAAAATGTCTATTAATGCACAGAAACTTTAAATTTAATATAGTCAAATTTATCAATTATTTTCTTTATGTTTTGTGCTTTTTGCCTTCAGTAATCATTTACTAATTTGAGATATAAAGTTTTTCATGATATACCTTTAATTCACCTGGGATTTATTTTGGATAATGTGAGGTGGGTGTCCAGTTTTATTACTCTTTTGTCCATGTGGATAACCAATTGTCCCAGCACACTCTCTCTCCCTATTAATCTATAATGTACTGATTTCATACCGTTTTAATTATGATCTGTTTATAATAATACTTGCTACCTTATAGAGCAAGGCCTTAACTAATTTGTTATTCTTCAGAACATTCTTGGCTATTGTTTGCCCTCTGTACTTCTACATAAATTTTGATTTTCCTTGTCAAGTTCCACGGAAAAAACTGTTGATAACTTTATTGGAATTTAATTGAATCTATGGATCAATTTTTTAAAAGCCAAACAATTTAAATTTTATTCATGTACATGGTGCATCTTTATTATGTCTTTTTTAAAATGTCTTTTAAGTTTTATAATTTTCTCTATAAAGATTTCATGTCTTTTTGTTTGATTTATTCCCAGATATTTTAAATTATTTGTTGCTGTCATAAATATCTATATTATTTGGGGTCGAAGCAGGAAACCGTATCATCAAATTGAGTTATTTAAAAAGATGCAGACAAAGTTTAAGGAGATCAACAGGATTTGTACAGTACTCAGGAGCCAGGCACTTTGAGGAAATACTGCTACTCCTGAGCCTAAGGGAAAGGGAAGGAGAAACTTTTCCAGAACTCAAAGATAGAAACAGATATGTGAAGAGACCCCTCTGATGGGAGCTGTGACCTTTGGTCAAAGGATGCAGTCCACCAAGAACAACCTCAGGGGACAACGGAGACAACATAAACCCCATCTTCTTTTCTTCCTTCAGTGGATCTTCTGATGATGCAACCGCTGGCTAAACCCAATAACAAGCCAAAAAGCAAGAGAGACTGATAGATGCCAGCCAGTCTTCCAAGGAACCACCAGTGTAGAGAAGGGTGGAGGGAAATCTGCAGGGGCAGGCAGATGTCCACCACTATATCTTTTTCAAACTTCATTTTCTATTATTGCTGGTGTATGGGAATGCAAATGATTTCTGTTTGTCAACTTTATATACTCTCATCTTGCTGAACTTCATTTTAAGTTCTAATCATTTATCTGTAAACTCACCTGAGTTTTCTATTATTGTCCTTTTCCTTCCTCTTATTCCATTTAAAAATTTTTCTTCCCTCATTGGACTGACTGGCACCTATAAGAAATTGATAAATAGAAGAATTAACAGGTATATTCTTGACTTATATGTTTGACATCTCATTATGAAGTATGAGGTTTGCTGGAGTTTTGTTTTTGCTTTTATTACTGAAACACAATATATGTGCATTGTGGGAGGTTAGACTGTATAGATACTTAAATATTAAAAAGAATTCTATGTTTCTGTCATTCAGAAATTACAGTTAACACCTTAGAGAGTTACAGTATATACATATATAGTTACTTTTTTAATGAAAGGAGATCACACTGTACATGTAGGAGTATAAAGGTTGCATGCTATAAACTGCTTTTCATGCTGGAGGTGTTTTATTCCCCTTTCCCCATGTTTATGAAGAGTTTTCTTCCTAAATGGGAATTCAATTTTTTAATAGCTTAAAATGACACAACTTTATTATCTTACAGTTCTGTAGCTCAGGAGTCAAACATAAACTTTATTAAGCAAAGATTAAGGTATTGGTAGGGTACATTTGTTTCTGAAAGCTCTAGGATACAGCCACTTTCTTGCCTTGGGAATTTAATTGTATCATTTATTTTATTCAGAGGTTTTACTCATAATAAATTAATGTCCACTGGAATAATTCTAATAATATTCTTAGTTATTTTGGGGGATGGGGAATAGGCTTGCAATCTGGAAAGAAACTTTTCTAGCTCAATTTACCTTGAGCATGTTGATTCTAAAACATACTATGTTAACGTAGAAATATATTGATCTTATCTTTCTTATAATTTTTATTTTTTTCTTAATCAGATTAAACAGTTAATTGTATTTGATAATTTCATTATATAAAACTCTCAAATGTCTAATTTTGCTGTTAGATTTTTTCTGCCGACTCTCACACTTGATGGTTATTTCCTCAAGTTTTTGTAATGTTAGATTGTGAGCTCATTCTTAGAGAAGCTTTATTTAGAGAGCACTGTGAGGCTATGATGCAGATACAGCCCCCAGGAGGATTTGCTGTTATTCCAGGATGCAGCTCTGTAACTAACCCAGGGCCACTTTTCAAATGCTTGTTTATTGGCTTGATCTTTTTTCCTGTTTGTTTGAGATATCTGAGACAATTAATAGATGGAGAAAAAGCAGAAAAAGTATGAGAATGTCATCACTGTAGGTAGCAGTTATTTCACATTTTAAATCACCCTGAAATAGTAAACGTAATCTGGTTAACATATGTGAATTCTGTACAAAAATAGTTTCTATGCATGGCCCCTTTATCGATTTTTTAAAAAAACACCTGGATCATCTGATATTTAGAAGGAGAAACTGGCTGGATATAACTAGTATAACATAGTGGTTCTCAACACCAGAAACATTTGTGGAACTTTAGGTAAAACTACAGCTGCCACATGCAAAAAACTGAAGTTGGACCCTTACCTTACACCATATACAAAAATTAATGCAATATGGATCAAATAGCTAAACATAAGAGCTAATAATATAAAACTCTTAGAAGGAAACATAGGGTAAAGATTAATGACAATTTGGCAATGATTTCTTGGACATTACACCAAAATGAAAGGCAACGACAGAAAAAAAGATCCATTACATCAAATATTAAAATTTCTGTATACCAAATGACACAAAGTTAACAGAGTGAAGACAGCCAACAGCATGGGAGAAAATATTTACAAATGATACATCTGATAAGGGGTTATCAGAATACATAAAGAACGCTTTGCAGCTCAACAACAACAAAAAGAAACAACTGATGGAAAAAATGGGTAAAAGGCTTACATAGACATTTCTCCGGAGAAGATACACCAATGGTCAAAGAGCACATGAAAAGATGCTCAGTATAACTAATCATTAGGGAAATGCAAATCAAAACTACAATGAGATACTATCCCTTACTGATGAGAATGACTATTATCAAAAACAAAATAACAAGCATTGATGAGGAAGTGCAGAAACTGGGAATGTAAAATGGCACAGCCACTATGGAAAACTACACGATAACTTCTTTAAAACTTAAGCATAATTTTCATATGATCCAGCAATTCTACTTCTAGGTATACACTCCAAAGCAGAGATTCAAAGAGGTACTTGTATACCCATGTTCATAGTAGCATTATTCACAATAGCCAAAAGGTAGAAACAAACCAAATGTATACTGACAGTAAATAGAAGTATACATACACACACACACTATTCTGCTTTTAAAAGAAAGGAAATTCTGACACATGCTATAACATAGATGAAACTTAACAACGTGATAATAAGTGAAATAAGCCAGTTACAAAGAGACAAATACTTCATGATTCCACTTACATGAGGCACTTATGGCAGCCAAATCCATAGGGACATAAAAAGTGGTGGTTGCCTGAAGCTGTGTAGGGTGGGGAAGGGAGAATTACTGTTTAATGGGTTGCAGAGTTTCAGTACTGCAAGATGAAAAGAGTTCCGGAGATGGACAATGGTGATGTCTGCACAACAATGTTAATGTACTTGATGCCACTGAACTGTACACTGAAAATTGTGGTTAAGATAAATTTCATGTTTCTTTATTTTACTTCAAGATGGAGCCCTACTTACCAGGCAGTCTCATTCAGAAGGTGGAGCCCTGGCACTTATCTTTCTCAATAAAAACCACAGTAAATTATTTGAGATTCATTAAGTAAAAGGAAGGGAGGAAGCTGGAAGAAAAAATAGAAGAATGAAATATAAATAAATAAAATACCTAAGAAACCTTGATTATTTTCAGTTTCTACTGGATGTTAAACTTTCCTGATACTTTAAATTTAACCTTTACTTTGTATAATGTTGTAGAAATGACTCCCATTTGCAGCAAGCAACATAACATTGCCTTCACAAGCATAGTCATGATTTCAGAGAGGCAATCATTTTCATTTTAATTTCCCTTTTCTCTCTGACTTTTCTTTGCATCTTGCCTTTCTTGTGTTTCTTTTTAAAGAAATAAAGCTTGACTCAAATTTTGTTAAAAGCTTGACAGCTAGAAAAACATCCACAAGTTGTATCATTTGTTCAGGCTGAATTTATAACTATATAAATGTTCTTTCTTCTTACAAGAGAAATTATCTTACTGGTAATCACATTGCCCTTGGAGTCATTGTCTCCTCTGTATTGTGAGGATATTTTAGCATCAATCAACAAATGTGTCAAGTAGATACATGATACAATGTCAGAGACCATCAGAATTTCACCAATACACCATGGAGATGTGGTCCCAAGGCTAAAGTAGCATAAAGTTGAGTTCGTGCAGATTTATAAATATAAAATGAAAAAACAAATTTTTAAATATATTTGCCTGTTAAGCCTTCTTTTAAAAAGTGTTTTCCTTTACCTCCACTCAGAGCATATATCTACTATTAACTGGCACATAGTGAGAATTCAGTAAGTATTTGTTGGATGAATAAATATGGAGCAAATTTAATTAGGAAAAACAGTATCATATGTAAGAAACACTTCTCTAAAATAAAAAACCCCACAAGCATTTCTAATATAGAAATCTAATATACCCAAATAAAACACCTAGAACATGGAGAAGGAGGACTAGAAATGTATTAGGCTTCAGAGAGACCCACTCCTGTTGCCCAGTTAACTATAACTTAGTGGAACAGGGCCTTATGGCTAGAAAATCAAAATCTGAAAGTGTGTTTCAGGGTTTAACAAATAAGTAAAATATTACTTACATAATTAATACTCTTTTATGAGAAAAGCAGCCTATTAAGTTTAGTGAGTTGACATTTTGTTCTGCTCAGCTAGGGAAGGCTTTCTGGAATAAAAAAGCCAAATTCCTGAAGTGACTTGTATGTTCTATTATTGATAGAAATAGCTATCCCTGGACTTTTGTGAACAGCAATAGCTACCTTCAGTTTAACATTTAATACTGCCTTTGCTACCAATAAGTTGTCTAATCCTGTGCCCACAGTTACATGTAACTTTAATGAGGGAATTATCTCACTGATTTAAACTCTGCATGAAAACTATTCTTCATTAGTATTTTATTTACTTAATTTTATGCATTCGAAGTATTTTCAGCTTAACCAGGCCTGGATGCTCTACTCTTTGCCCCAGAAATTGTCCAAGTGATCCTTATACCTGTAAACTGAATCCTAGCAAATAATACCTAATATTTACTTGTTTTATTATGCACTATCAGCACTTCACATCTATTATCTACTTTAACCCTTTTAACAATCCCAGGAGTAAGTACTAGGATTACTGCTATTTTAGAGAAAAAGAGAGAAAGACCTTGAGCAGTTCATCTTGAGGATGCCTAAGATAATTCAGCTATGAAGCGATGAGACCAGGGTTTGAGAGTCTACGTGCTAAACCACTGAACTCTATTACCATCGAGGCCAATACTGAAAGCCTCCTCAGCAATAAACTGGAGCTGTGAACAATCACATAAACTCTCCTCTCATCATTCCGAGATGCTGGGAGTAGTGCAATGAGAGGGAGTTGGGTGTACGAAGTAACTGGTACCAACTAGGAGCACCAATATTATAATTTCAGACTAGTAGAACATATCGAATAAGAATCTATGATTTGCCAAATGCTTATTCAGACATATACAGAATTTACTGAGTATAATGTCCTTGCTCTTTCATGGCCATATTTTTGCTGAAAGATGAACAAGCTAAGGTGCAATTTAGATTTCAGAGATTAAACTTGCCAGGGTGAGAAAACATACTAGAAAGAGGGTCCTTTTCCAAGAATCCACTGGGCAGGCCTGAGCAATAAAGCCTAAAATCATGTGTCCTCATGTCCTCAATAACATGACAAGAATCCACTTTTTCCTCATATGGCTGCCTCAGTTTTATTTCCCACCTCTGAGCCACAGAACACATTAATTCTCAATTACCCTTACTCAGGGCTGCAATCTGTAGTCCTTGCATGGACAAAACTGTAATGGGAAGCATGAATAATTAGTTCTTCCAACATCATCTAAGCTGAGGGGTTTATTTGATTTGTTTATTTTAAAGAAAAGTCCTGGGAATTGGATTCAAATGAACCTGTTGAATTAATGAGAGTCAGATCTTATCTTTCTCATCAACGAGAATGACCACTGCAGTTGGTTAAGACACCCAGGGTCTGGTGCATAAATTTCTCATAAGATGTTAAATAAGAACAACAATGACAGTAACAACAAAACAACACTCTTGTCTACATATGATAGCACCTATTAGGGATAGAAAAGTAAAAGCATTTTAGAAGTACTAACAAGAAAAGAGTCCTCTGCAGCAAAGCCAGCTCAGTAGACAGTATACAATTTTATCCAACTGCCTTGCAATAGATACCCAGAATAATGTTATTAATTGCAACCAAAAAATGACATTAATTTGAAAACACTAGGTTTCATGGATGCTGTCTTCAGATCCGAGGGCTTATTTTCCCGGATGCCGGGAGTGCAGCCAGTAGACAGCCTTGAGCTGTCAGCCCTCTCCAGAAATTATCCTTGGTCACAGACCATTCTCACCCAGTATCAGCTTGCATCCAGTGATTGATGTGGGAGAATGAACGCTTAGCCTTCTCACTGTGACTGGAGTCAACTCTGAAGGGTCATCTAGCTTCACGTCTCCCAAGGGAATAGCTGAGGTCTTTGTTGAGACTGCAGTAAGCTCAGCTTTTCCTTTCATCCCACCCTGCTTCCTTCCCTTCCACAAATGTTAATCCTATAAGCAATCCCTGATATGGTCTGGCTGTGTCCCCACCCAAATATCATCTTGAATTGTAGTTCCCATAATCCTCATGTGGTGGGAGGGACCCTGTGGGAGGTAACTAAATCACGAGGGCAGTTTCCCCTATGCTATTCTCATGATATTGAGTAAGTTCTCACGAGATCTATTGGTTTTATAAGGGGCTTCCTGCTTCACTCAGCTCCAATTCTTCCCCTTCCTGCTGCCATGTGAAAAAGGAACTAATACAGTAAGCTGGTACCACAGAGGGTGGTGTGCTACGGTAAAGATACCCAAAAATGTGGAAGTGACTTTGGAACTGGGTAGCAGGCAGGAGCAGAAACAGTTTCGAGGGCTCAGAAGACAGGAAAATGTGGGAAAGTCTGCAACTTCCTAGATACTTGTTCAATGGTTTTGACCAAAATGCAGATAGTGATACGGACAATGAAGTCCAGGCTGAGGAGGTCTCAGATGGAGACGAGGAACTTACTGGGAACTGGAATAAAGGTCACTCTTGCTATGCAAAGAGATTAGTGGCATTTTGCCGCTGCTCTGGAGATCTGTGGAACTTTGAACTTGAGAGAGATGATTTAGGGTAAATGGCAGAAGAAATTTCTAAGCAGCAAAGCATTCAAGAGGAAGCAGAACATAAAAGTTAGGAAAATTTGCAGCCTGACAACGTGATAGAAAAGAAAACCCCATTTTCTGAGGGGAAATTCAAGCCAGCTGCAGAAATTTGTACAAGTAAGGAGGAGCCGAATGTTAATCATTAAGCCAGTGGGGAAAACCTTTCCAAGGCATGTCAAAGACCTTCACCACAGCCCCTGCATCAAAGGCCTGAAGGCCTAGGAGGGAAAAATGGTTTTGTGGGCTGGGCCCAGACCCCACTGCTGCTCTATGCAGCCTTGGGACATGGTGCCCTGCATCCCAGCTGATTCAGCTCCCGCTGTGGCTAAGAGGTGCCAATGTACAGCTCAGGCCATTGCTTCAGAGAGTGCAAGCCCCAAGCCCTGGCAGCTTACATGTGGTACTGGGCCTGCAGGTGTACAGAAGTCAATAATTAAGGTTTGGAAACATCCACCTAGATTTCAAAGGATGTATGGAAATTCCTAGATGTCCAGAAGTTTGCTTCAAGGGCATAGCCCTCATGGAAAACCTCTGCTAGGGCAGTACAAGAGAGAAATATGGGATTGGAGCCCCCACACAGAGTCCCCACTGGGACACGGCCTACTGGAGCTGTAAGAAGAGGGCTTTTGATTTTACAGGCTCATAGGTGGAAGGGGCTTGTCTTGTCTCAGATGAGACTTTGGACTTGGAATTTTTAGTTAATGCTGGAATGAGTTAAGACTTCGGGGGACTGTTAGAAGGACATGATTGTATTTTGAAATGTGAGGACATGAGATTTGGGAGGGGACAGGGGTGGATTGATATGGTCCCACCCAGATCTCATCTTGTAGTTCCCATAATCCCCATGTGTCATGGGAGGGACCCAGTGGGAGGTAACTGAATCATGGGGACAGTTACCTTCATGCTGTTCTTGTGATAGTGAGTGAGTTGTCATGAGATCTGATGGTTTTAAAAGGGAATTTTCTCCCTTTTGCTAGGCACTTCTCTCTCCTACTGCCATGCAAAGAAGGATTGTTTGCTTCCCCTTCTGCCATGATTCTAAGTTTCCTGAGGCCTCCCCAGCCATGTTAAACTGTGAGTCAATTAAACCTCTTTCCTTTATAAATTACCCAGTCTCATGTATTTCTTCATAGCAACATGAGAATGGGCTAACAGTCCCTAATACATATTCTGCATGCTAACCTCTGCCTCTAAGACAGCTTCTCAGGAAACCCAAGTTGTAATAAAAATGTAATCAAATTCTTTGTTTCTAATGTTATTTAAATATACTGATTCATATCAAAGATGCATACATTTTTAATAGTCACTTAATAATATAGCATGATCTTGTTTGGATACGTTAAAATTACCTGCTACAGAACTACTTTCCTCTGGAAACTGGTAGGGCTGGTTGATTTGCTGTGATGGAAAAGCAATCAGGAGTGCGAAAGGCATTTAAATTAGGCTACAAAATTGTTAATTCCCCATACTTGAGAAATTATACTGGGGATTGAGAAATGGCATTGGAGTTTACCTAGGGGAGTGAGAAATTAGGAGGTTGCTAGTCCCAATGGGATCTTCCCAAAGTTTTTGTTGTTGTTGTTAAGGCCTATAGCTATACAGCTTCTTGAAGGTTATTACTGATTACCACAAAGAGCTCTGTCAAAGGCATTACAGCATAGTGAAGATAACTTGGTATGGCCATCATCTGCCTTCTCTCTGTTCTTAGTCCCCTCTGCACTTGGTCTCTCAGAACGTCTTTTTCCCCTAATAGTTTATTAGCCAATAGAAGTATGCTGAGGTATTTGAATTTTAGAGGATAATTCAAAAGAAGGCATAACCTTTCAGCACAGAAGCATCAATCTGAATTGCCAATGGAAGAGTTTCACATACTATAACTAGAGCAGGAAAGGTAATTTAGGGCAGACAGTCTGCCCAGTGTGGAGCCAGATACAGATACTCTTCCCCAACCCCTTTAATAAAGACTTTGATTAATTGTGCCTTGTGTTGTTATTACTCATTCACCCCACACTGATGCCTTGGTTGTACAGTTTGCCTTACTATCAGTTTGAACTTCAACTCTGAACTTGACAATTCACTCAACAAGTAATAACAAGAACCTGCCAGGTGCTAGAGATACAGCAGAAAACAAGCAAGACAAGGTCCCTGCCTTCTACTGGAGGAAAACAAAGAAACAGAAAGATAAATAAGCATCATTGTTGCAGGCAGCGGAAGGGCTAAGACAAGAATAAGGGTTACGTTAGAGGACAACAAGGCGGCCATTTTAGCTGTGATGAGTGAGGTCACTGAAGACCTTTCTAAACAAGTGACATGTGAACAGACACCTGAATAGTGAACATCAAGTCGTGAAGATTTAGGAAGAAGAGCATCCCAGGCAAAGCCTGTGAAGTAGGAGCACAGCAAACAAAGGGGAGAATGACAGATGGGCTGGAGCAGTAGGCAGGGCTCAGATCAAATAATTTAGATTTTGTTCTAAATAATTGCAGAAGTCACTGAAGGATTTTTTTTCTAAGAATGAGGAACATGATGTGATGTAAGTTTGCAGTGATCCCTCCAACTGCTGCTTGAGGAGAGGGCTATAAGAGAATGGCAGTGAAGTCAGGTGAAGCAGTTGGAAATGTAGAGTCATAGAGCAAGTGAAGTTGAGTACGGCGCTGGTAGAGGTTATGGGAAGTGATTGGATTCAGAATGAATTTTAGAAATAAAACCAACAGGACTTGGCGATGGACTAGGTGAGAGGAATGACAAAAAGAGATGACTCAAATATATCTCCCAGGTGTCCCTGCTGGCACAACGGAATGAATGATGGTGCCATCAGTTTGGATGGGAAATATGAGAGGAGTAGATTTGGAAGCCAGGGAAAAATAAAGAGCTGTGTTTGGACATGTTAAATGTGAGATGTCAACATCACACTGAAGACCTTAAACAGGACATTTGCATACATAAATACATAGTTCAGATGAGAAGCTGGAGCTAGAAGTATAGATCTGTACATCAACTGATAAGGGTGATTTTAAAACCCATGGGACTACGGGTATAGCCAGAGAAGAAAAGAGATCAAAGGCTGAGCTTTGAGGAACTTCAGTATTTACAGAAGTGGTTTACAACACTCCATGCACATTGAAATTACTAGAAGATTTTTTTTTTAAATGTTGAACCTCCACCCAATCCTTCATAGATCTGATTTGGTGTGGGGTTCAGTTTGAGTATCAGGAAATTTTAAAACTTCTCAGTAATTCTCACGTTCAGCTAACGTGGAAACCACTAATTAAAAATTGTTAATAGCAGCTGTTTTGAGAAGCTGAGTGGGAAGAATCACTTAAGCGCAGGTCAAGGCTACAGTGAGCTCTGTTCACACCTTACACTCCAGCTTAGGTGACAGTGCAAGACCCCATCTCTTAAAAAAGGAAAATGGGAAGAGAAGGCTAAGCCAGAATTACTAGAATGAAAAGAGCCATCAGCGAGGTAGGAAGAGAACCAGGACAGTAGTGTCCTGGGAGTTAAGTGAAAAGTGTGTTCCAAGGATGGAACGGCCAATTGTGTCAAATGCTAACGAGACATAAGTAAAAAGAGAGAGAGGAGAGGAGAACATGAGGGTGTCGGTGACCCAAACATGAAAAAGGTTTTCTAGGTTGTAGGGAAGAAGGCCTGCCCAGCACAGGCTAAAGGGAATGGATAGTGAGAAGACAGAGATCGCTGCTGTGTGCTCTGTCCCCTCTGCCTTGGGCCAGGGCCACCCAAATCCTAGGCTCATATCCAGCATGTCTAGCTGCACCTTGTCCAGGGGCTTGGATGGTCAATGCCCCTCAAGTAACACTATTTCAATTACTTATTCATAAAGCCAGTCAACATTTATTTCACAGCTCGTTGAATACATGCTCAGCACTTACATGTGCTAGTTATTGTTAGGTATAGGGGATATAATGTCAAATAAGACAGAGTTCTTGCTCTCATGGAATTGTCAATTCATTGAGGCAGAGGGTCACAAATAATCACAACAAAATAGCAATCTTGATTCTACTTCCCCAGCATCACTCCTCTTTCTATTCTCATTTCCACTCATCTAGTTTAGGCCTTGAAAATGAATAATAATGTCCTAAGCAGCCTTTCTGTATTCAGTCTCTCTCTTCCTGCCAATCTAGTTTAAACCCTGCTTCCAAATTCCTCTTTCTAAAGCACAATCCTGTTTGTGTCATCTGTTCACTGAGGAAGCATTCACTGAGCACCTACTAAGTACAAAAAGAAACGCAAGGTCTTGCCTCCTATAATGTAGGGCCAATTTATGTCAAAAATCCCAATCATGTAATATCGATTAGAAGTAAACCTAGCAGATATCTAGTCCATGCCTGAATCTCCTATATGAATTTCTCTATAAATGATAAATGGATATCTGGATGGAGAATTCATTTTTTTTAAAAGGAGCCAAATACATATTGAAGAAGTTGGAATTTTTTACAAGCTCTTCCTTCAGTCCTGCTTCCTGCTCAACAGAGGGCAAGCTTCTTCGTTGCCATTCAAGACCTTCTGTAGGTCAGGCACGGTGGTTCACGCCCATCATCTCAGCACTTTGAGACGTGAAGGTGGAAGGATCGCCTGAGCCCAAGAGTTTGAGACCAGCCTAGACAACATAGTGAAACCTTGTCTCTACAATAAAACAAAATAAAATAAAATAAAATAAAATAAAATAAAAATTAACTGAACATTGTGGCATGCTCCTGTGGTCCCAGCTTCTCAGGCGGCTGAGGCAGGAGGATTGCTTGAGCCTAGGAGTCAAGACTCCAGCGACCCACAATCATACTACTGCACTTCAGCCTGGGTGACACAGCAAGACCCTGTCTCTTAAAAAACTAAAATAAATGAGAAGGCAAGGCAGGAAAATCGCTTGAGCCCAGGAATTTGAGAGCAGCATGAGCAACATGGTGACACTTTGTCTCTACAATAAATATAAAAATTAGCCAGTCATGGTGGCGTGCACCTGTAGTCCCAGCTACTCAGGAGACTAAGGTGGGAGGGTCACCTGAGCCCAAGGAGGTCGAGGCTGCAGTGAGCTATGATCACGCCACTGCACTCCAGCCTGGGCAACAGAGTGAGACCCTGTCTTAAATAAAAATAAAAAGATCTTCTGTAGCTTGACCCTAAGGCACTCATATCCTACCTTCTGATATTCTCCCTTAACATTCTTCTCCCTGGATATGCTTTCACACCAGCACACTTTCCCCTTGTTCCACATAATCAAATCTCACACATCCTTCAAGGCCATGGTCAGGGTCCACCATCTCCATAACACCACGCTGAGTCCCTCAGCTGACTCATTACCTCCCTCACCTGAGATCCCTCAGGCTTTATTTTTACCTTCCGTAGGGGTTTCTATCTTTGATGATTGATGCACCTGTCTTTTTTTTTTCCATACCTCACTGAAAGGTCCGTGATATCTGGGCTTATCTCCTGGATGTCTGTCTCCTCCAGGTACCCAACGTAATGACTCGGACATTTCATTTGACAGACACTTGTGGAATTAATAGAGCAGCAGTTCTCTGGATCTGTTATTTTGTGAAAGGAAAAGCTTTCTTAACATATGAACATTTCTACTAACTCTAATATTGTAATTTCTAAATTTAAAGTATCAGATAGTATTATATACCTAATACTGTGTTTCCCATTTCAAAGACACAATTGTGATTTTCTGGGGGAAAGACAGTACAGAAGAAACAATTCACTTATAAACAGAATATTTTAAAATGTTAGTTGTTAGCAACAGAAAATAACAAAGTTGCTCATAGTGGGAGGAGATACATGTAGTCAAGAGTCACCAGAGCATTAAAAGGAAAAAGTACTGGCTGATCTGGGCTTTGAAATCCCCATACAGTTCTTAAGCCCTGGGCATTTTAAGTCAAGAACGAAGGCTAAGTCAGGGACACTAGAGGGGGCCAAGCCTTGCAATCTGCAGAACACGCTTTCTGGCTGAATTAGCCTTGGGTTCACGGATTCTAAAACATTTGCTTAGCAGATTGAAAAGGATCATCTTTATCACACATTCAAGTGTGTCTAGAAGACCGTTTCTAAAATGCAAGCTATGTTGAATTTATTTTCAGTTTTTACTAGCGTTAAACCTCTTTGGAGAAGATAAGTATTAAGAACTTGATGTCTGTGCATTTCATGCCATTTTTGCAAGTGAATATATCCTGAGACCTATCTGTGAGCTAATCTAAGACATTTAACAACCCCTGATGGGGTTTCTGGGGATGGAAGGAGAGAACAATCAGGTGGGATCCTGTTCTAGTCCCCTCCCACCTAATCGGACTGGCCAGGAGCTGGGCTGTCCTGGACTTACCAATTCTCAAAGCATGAGGCTCTCACATCATCAAGCCGAGGTCTAGAGGTTACTACCCACACTTTCAAACACCAAGCCTGTGGGACCGATTATGGCCAGCCCCTCTAGCCTCTTCACTCCGTCCAAACCCAAAGAAAGCCCTAAGCAAGTAGTGTTTAAAAGTACCTGGATATTCTGGGGCAGCAGTGTGAGCTCAGCCTGGCCACCATCACCAGAACCGGCCCTGCTTCTGGGTCTTGATGGACGGCTCAGGGTGAAGGAGTGAGGCTCCCATGCACAGTCGGGAGATAAGAGTGAGGAGCAGCTGGAAGGTGAGGGGAAGTATTGGCTAATGTCCTGATTGATTGCCCTGCCTCAAAGAAGTGACACTAGAAAAGGTGAAATCACATAAAATCACACATTCCCTAAAGGATTAGAACTGGATCATAATTTCTTGCCATCTATAAATGTTTATTTGTACTAAAATTTGGGACACAGGAACTTAAGAAATAAAATAGGATATTGTGACTATAAAGCCATTGTGCATCATCAGTATCCCTGAGAATAACCTCATGCTGAGGAAGACACTCCAGGGGACCCCGGCATGGAGGGCTCTCCCACACTACCTACCCCCAGTGCCACCAGAGAGAAGACTAAGGAATTAACAAGCACGAGGGCCTCACCAGCGGCTGCAGAGCCTGCAAGGCCAGAGTGAAGTACCTGACAGGCCCCCTTTTCATCCAAATGCCGCTTTGAGAAAGCCTCTAAACGCGACTGACATCAGTTTCCAGCTAACTTGAGGGCAGGAGACTGAAGAGCCAGGTCTAGAAAGAAGAGCAAATCGTGGGGGCTGGCTGCTAAGTTGAGTTTGCAAAGAGAGGTGCATTCCCCAGTACTCCTCCGTGTGCCCATACTGCTGTCCCAGCATCCTCATGCTTTTCCTCTCCCTCTAAATCCTAATAAGAAAAGGAAGATAAAAGCAAGCAAGCAGAAATTTTTAAAAATTGCTTTTTCCAGTAGAGATGCCCAGTGAGGGTGAGCCCGTGAAAAGAATCAAGAACAAGGCTGGAGCTGCTATCCTGGAGGTGGGGCAGGACAGAAAGAGTTCCAGGCAGCATCAGGAGAACAAACGAGGTGTCCCGGCTTGTCTGGAGCCTGCTGTGCAGGCCAGAGGGCTGTGGAAAGCCGACCCTGAGGGCGAGTGAGGAATTAAGAGGCGAGGTCTGAGCTGCAGAGGGCCGGGGAGCTCCTGTCTGTGCTGAGCTGCTCAATCACCGTGCCTTTTCTCAGAAACAGGCCCTGCCTGGCTTCTCTCCAGGCAAAGTGCAGACTGGAGGCAGAGAGTGGGCTGAGGTGAGAGAGAAACAGGCGGCACTCCTGCCCAGACTCCAGGAGGGCAGCTCGAACCCTCCATAAATCAGAGCCGGCCGGGACCGCAGCAGGGAGAGTAAACACATGGTCTAAAGTGCGGGGCCGAGAGCAAGTGGGGTACAGACCCCGCCTCTGCCCGACTCCGCCAACGGAGAACGGCACTGGACGCTTCCCTGCACTTGTGGGATGTGGATGAGAGGAGACAAGCGAAACTGAGAAAAGAGAAGAGAGACAGCTCTCCTTCTGTGGGAGCGCTGGGCTTGGCCACATCAACCCCAGTTCAGGCAGATGAAAGTGTTCTTTCAATAAACCCTCGGGAGGCTCAGTGTCTTGGTCTGTTTTGGGCTGCTATAATATAATATCCGAGAAGACCGGCTAAAACCAGAAATTGATGTCTCACAGTCCTGGAGGCAGAAGAACAGAGAGAGACAGAAGTGGGGCGGGCGGGCGGAGGCCAAACTCATCTTTTTAAAAGGAACACGCTCCTGCCATAACCGCATTAATCCTTTCATGAGGGCAGAGCTCCCTTGATCCAAGCACCTCCCATTAGGCCTTATCTCCCAACGAGTTGTCAACACATAAACTTTGGTGGGCTGGGGAGGGACATTCAAACTGCAGCATTCAGCATGAATTGTAGCCACAATCACAGCTGTCACATATAACTCTGTGGTCTGGTTCTGAATTGGACTTAAAGCTTGGTAAAGGTCAAAAGGCATTTACACTTGGGTACTCTTCCCCAAACCCCACATAAGAAATCCTTCAAGACTGGGTTCAGGTGGCACTGTCTTCATAACCTCCCTCACCTGAGATTCCGCAGCCTCGTTTTCACCTTCCATATGGATTTCCATCTTTGATCGCTGGTGTACACGTCCTCTTTTTCATGCCTCACTGAAATGTCTGTGAGGCCTGTGCTCCATTCTTGGGCATCTCCGTCTCCCCCACAGCACCCAGCACAGTGGCCTGGAAGTTTCTCTACATGCTTGTAGAACACATAGAGCAGCAATTCTTTGGATCTGTTTTTCTGTTGTGTTAAAGGCAGACTCTATATAAATGTTTCCCCAAACTTGTTTTCCTGATTCTCTAATTTAGATTAAGTGTTAAATACCTACCACGTATCTGATCTTGTGTGTTTCTCATTTCAAAGACATGAAAGACACAATTGTGATCTCATTGTGGTAACACAACATAGAAGGAACAATTAGCCTGTGAGACTGATATAATAAAAATGCTTAATTGCACCATATTGTAAGGAGAGCTCAGAAGAGGGAGACCTGCATGTGGTCCAGGAGGGAAGGGAGAGCTAAAAGGGAGAGTAGCTGGTTACACTAAGCTTTGAGGATTTGCACAGGTTGGCAGCCCCACTGATATTGCAGCCCTTGCCCTGGAGTCTGGAGCGACCCATCTCCTTGAAAACTGTCCTGGTTTTCTTGTTGTTGGTTAAGCCACCCAAGAAGAAATCTCAGTTGTCATTGAGAAGAGACAACCATCAGGACACTTCTTGGATTTTTGTGTCTCGTAAACTGAGAAAACTGGGCTAGGCTGGTTGAGAGTCCTCCTTGACATCATCCTCCTCTTCGGCTAAGTAAAAAAAAGTTTCATCAGAATGATTTCCACTTGTCAAACACAGACCTTGCCCTGATCAACCGGAATGGAAGCTTCCCACTTGTTATCGGGCCACCCACAATCTGAGGCTTTTCCCTTGCCATGACACTGGGGTATCTTGTTCAGAGTTCCCATCATCCAGCTATTGGAAAGGTAATTCCAGTACTCAGCTGGTGGTCATAGAAACTTAACTGTCCTCAGTTCAGAGATACAAGATTCCTCTAAGTCCCTCTACCTGAGAGATTAGACTTTCATTCTCCAGAGTCTGGTCCATTTCTGGTTTAATAGGTAAGACAGAAAGCCACGGACCCTCAGGGGTAGGTTGTCAACATGAGACATGGTGGAACAGTGCTGACTAGAAACCAGTCTCAGGCCCCAGTTTTGCCTTTTCATCCAGACAAAACAATTGCTCTGGAATAACATGATCTATGAGTCCAGCAGGCACACCCTACACTCAGCACACAGGCTGGCGTTGTTAATATGGCATGCTTTATGGCTTCCCAAGAGAGCTTTGCTGTGTTTCCTACCGTGGCCACCATTTTCCCTCCCCATCTAAGTCTTTACATGTTCAGTGCCTAGCCCAGAGCCTGGCATGCAAAGACATCCTATAAATAATGCCGAATCCTGAGGAAGACACCTGGCAGATGAATGACACTAGCTAATACAGCCTTTAAAGACATGGTATAACACAAAGATACACATAAATATCCTCTATCTCATTTCACGACAGTAACTTTGAAACCCCATCTTTTGGAAAAGCATTGTCTCCACTGTGATGCCCACGTCAATGAATCTGCTTATCAATTTCTGTTGAGCCAGCGTGGAAGGAGCAACTCTCTGCAATCTATTTACCTTAAGGAGCTCAGTCACGTGCCCAGCTCGCAGCCTGTTTATCAGGATGAAGGATGCTCTCTGGAGAGAGCAGACAGCAGGACAGGCCAGGCTTGGATGACAGTCTGCCCTGTGGAGATTGACTTTAATGAAGCACAGAATAAACAGGAAGATTAAGAGGGTGCAAAAATCAGTGACAAGTTCTAAGTTCACCTCTCTGTTGGAAATGAAGTGTTCTCTGTACACCTGAGAGTTGTCTCTGGCCTATAGATGAGGGCATCTGTTCGGTTGCCAATGATTCCATGCTATACAAATCAGCCTCTACGTGAGCACAGAAAAGCTTTCTCTTAATTTACAGACCTACTTCTGTGCATTTTATTTAAATCTGCGCACAGGGAAATTTTATTTAGAATGAATAAAAATACTGGATTTATGAAAAGGTTTGAGAAAATATTTAATAGGCTAAAATGTTACCCTGACAAACAGTGATAAAATGTTTTTAATATTGATCATTTATACAGTCCTTCCACAGTCCTTTGTGCTGAGAAATCATGCTTTCTCAGCCACTCATGACACAAAGGTATGGTCCTTCCTGTAGGGATGGCTCGCCTTATAAAAGAACTAAGGTGCTGGATTAAAATATAAACAAAACTAGGCTTCTTGACAACGCAATGCTACTTCTATAGGAACTTAATGGCATCCAGACATTTCATTGTACACTGTTTCAGTTCCTTATTTCATATATAATTTTCAATAAATTCTTAAAAACTGAAATTATAAAATAACCAGAGGGAACAGTCCAGAATTCACACCCATCTTTTGGAGATGACCATTTTATTTAGAGGATTCAAATGGAAGTATTTTCTTATGTCATCATTGTATCTTTTTCAAAAACATAGATATTACTCAAGGTGATAGCAAAGTATTGATTTCATATATATATAGCATATTCCTTATTATTTAATCAACTGTGAGAACAATGCATGTGTATGTGTGGGTGTAAACATATTAAATGTTTATCGAGCATCATGTAATCTTGTTGATAGTATTGTAGCATTTATACCAGTAGATGGCACTCTGATTCAGATTGATATTCCAAGCTCCCTGTAGTCCAGCAGGAATGTTTATTCAGTGGTAATGGTAAGCACACTGAATAATCTGCCGGGATGGACCCAAGTGAAAATGTGTACTAACACAGAAGTAACCCAAAACAAGATATGCAGACTATTTTAAGAAAGCTGACATGTAGACATGCACATCGGTAGAGTGCACAGTCATAATACAGTAATCAGAATGCCTGGATCCAGAAGGGATTGATTGAGAACTTCTCTACTGAAGGGGCTCATTAAGTAGACTTCATGGAATGGAACATGTGGCAGCAAGAAGCAGGTATTCTCGGTACAAGTGGCCTTTAAGAAGGTAACGAGAGAAGTAGTTATGAGGAATGTGAACTAGTTTGGGTCTACCTTGAGGAAGTCATCTGAGACAGGCTTAAAGTCAATATTTAAGCTTCATATCAGGAGGAGAAAAAGGAGAGGGAGCAAGAGAAACACAAGCTTTGCAAAAATAAGCAAACAAGGCATGGCCAGCCAAACTTATGCCTGGCATCCAATTTTCACTTTTGATTATTTATCATAGTAACTAAAACTCAACTCACCCAACTGAGCGACCATTTTTAATCTGGGGTTTTATATAGGTGTAAGTGGTTACACTGATATTTTACATTATGTAATTCTGGAGATAATTCAACATATATTAGTCAAATGGAAACACGGAGTTTTCCACCTAAATGTAGAACTCTGAACCACATGTCTCCAGCACTTCAAAAAGCCATCTGCTAGTCTTTAATTTTTGGTTACCTTAATAAGTAATTTCCCAACTTTCTGGCTGTCTCTGTCTGCAAATTCTGTGTATTGTTTATTTATTTTGCATAAACTTACAAAAACCAAGAGGTCACAGGGAAAAAAATGTATTTGTGATTAGGATTTCAATTATTTTTAGAGCAATCGAGACAATGGAGAAGCCTTAAGTGGTATTGTACTTTCTAATGCAAATTCAAAGTTAAAGCAGGAAGGAGGTGTTTTAAATAACTCAGCAGCCAATGCACCAAATGAGCAATTAGTTAAATCTCTTTAAGGTCTCAAGTATAGTAAACCATTAATGAAAACTATGCTGCTTAATCCACAGAAAGTGTTTTCTGTTTGCCATATGTTTCCAGGACTATCATTAAAATTGTAATTTATTATAAGGATGAGGCTTTAAAATGCTGTGCTGAGGCCCTGGGCTCTGGATCCACTGGCTAGGTCAGCACTTTGTGGTTTTAAGCAGCGATGTGCCTTGAGTAAGCAAAAGAGAATGAGGTTTATTAATTCTTGAAATGCTTTAAAGACAGAAATTATGTGCTTTTCTTTTTCTTTTTTGGAAGGATGAAAATATCCTTAAATAGGTTTAGTACCATGACTGGTTATCTCTCCTCAAGAATAATAACATCTCCCTTTGAATTTCAACGACTTTTCCAGACCAGCTGTCATTGGAACAGGGCTTTGAAGTTTGCTGAAGTCAGAGCTTTTATGTGGCCCCCATTGTGACCAACAGAACCAGTCTACAGATGACAAGGTGAAGTCTGGTAGAAAAGAACAGAAGAAATGCAGCTGCCATGCTGCGGACCAAACCCATGACCAAAGTCGTGTGGGACACTGATCTTTAGCACAGCCACTCACTCTGAGATTGTCAGGGCTGCCGAAACTGTATTGTGGGTTTGCTCACCCTGGTATTTTAAGAGAGTCAGGAGGAACCGCGGCTTAGGTGCAGACATGGCCAAGTCCAAGAACCACACCACACACAACCAGTCCCGAAAATGGCACAGAAATGGTATCGAGAAACCCCAATCACAGAGATACGAATCTCTTAAGGGGGTGGACCCCAAGTTCCTGAGGAACATGCGCTTTGCCAAGAAGCACAACAAGAAGGGCCTAAAGAAGATGCAGGCCAGCAGTGCCGAGGCCATGATGCACGTGCCGAGGCCATCAAGGCCCTCATAAAGCCCAAGGAGGTTAAGCCCAAGATCCCAAAGGGTGTCAGCCTCAAGCTCCATCCACTTGCCTACGCTGCCCACCCCAAGCTTCAAGCTTGGGAAGCGTGCTCGTGCACGCATTGCCAAGGGGCTCAGGCTCTGCCGGCCAAGGGTCAAGGCCAAGGCCAAGGATCAAACCAAGGCCCAGGCTGCAGCTCCAGCTTCAGTTCCAGCTCAGGCTCCCAAAGGTGCCCAGGCCCCTACAAAGACTTCAGAGTAGATATCTCTGTCTGCCAACGTGAGGACAGAAGGACTGGTGCGACTCCCCCTCCCCCGGGGCTGCCATCTGCATGGGGCTGGGGTCCTCCTGTGCTATTTGTACAAATAAACCTGAGGCAGGAAAAAAAAAAAAAAAGAGAGAGTCAGTTGGTCACATTCCTTAACTATGAAAATGCGTGTCCTATTCAGGTAAGTACATATGACTAGAGGGAGGTGTAGGGTTGAATTAAGTGGGGTAAATGGTAAAAGGTTAATGTAGAATAATAGGAAAAAGAGTCACATTATGGAAAATGCTGGACACAGAGGACTTGGGTCTCATAGAAACAAGTTTGAGACTGAAGCCTTACACACATTCTGACTTAGTCCCAGTAGTTCATTACACACTTGCCAGAGGAGTTGTAACTTAAAACTTTATTTCCGACCAGAACCCACAAGAATCGCACAGCCCCTAAAACATTCATGTTATTTGCTGCATGTTCATGCTAGAATTTGAGGTTTGCCTTCAGCTACACCTTAGCACAAAAGAAATCATACTAAAAATAATTGGCATAAAGATATCAACTTGCTCATTTGCTCTCTTTCACTGTAAGACAATAAACGAATTAATGATGTCTCATTTGGCTTTATATATTTGCATATTTAAATGTTTGGAAACTTCCCTGCTAAGGAAATTGGGCCTCATCAGACAGCCTAGTAGTGGGTGAATACCTAAATATTTCAAATGTATTAATTCTTTCTGATTGTTGTTAGCAATTTTCATCAACTGTTATACTACATCAATGGCATATTGTTGAATAAATGAAGCAGATTAACACAGCGGTATGCTATTGTGAAAAAAAGGTGATATGCACATTATATATACATACATATCTTCCAAATTCATATAATGTGGTAACGCACATCCACATAAAAACCAGTATGTCAGCTTTGGGAGCCTGGGGTGGGTGGGATACTTGAGGCCAGGAGTTCAAGATCAGTCTGAATAACAGTGAGATCCTGTCTCTACAAAACAAAAAGTATAAAAATAGGCTGGGCATGGTGCTGCATGCCTGTAGTCCCAGCTTACTCAGGAGGCTGAGATGGTAGGATCACTTTAGCCCAGGAGTTCAAGACTGCAGTGAGCTACTATTGCCACTGTACTCCAGCCTGGGCAACAGAGCGAAAGCCCACTGCAAACAGAGCAAAAACCAGTATGTCACCATCCCATAAGTACAACTCAAGTCATATAACACATTTAAAAGTCAAACTAGAATGGCCCTGAGTCCCTCTTCTGTTTGATTTTCTAGTTTTTTTACAAAATTTGCTTCCCAAAATATTTCTCAAAGACTCAGGAATGCTCACATACATTAAAAAAAAAAATGTGCCAAACCAAGGCAGTCTGATGTCCAAGTGTTCCAGTTCACAAAAGGTACACAAATACACACACACACTTGTACATTCACATCTACACATACTCATTGCCTTTCTCCAGGCTATATACCACCCACAGAACCTAAATTGAAACAACTTTCTTTAATTCATTACCACTGTGAAGAAGCACTCAGCCGAGCCTCATTTACTTCCTTCTCCACTTCCGCTCTTCTCACAACGACTATAAATAAAACACATGCCTCTAGAAAGGGTAAGTTCTCAGCACACTTCAAATTGGATACTGAGGGTTAGAATCAACAACAAAAACAACTCCTTCCACCTTCATCCAGCCCTGTGGCCAATCTCAATTCAATGACACCACTCAACTCTGGATTAAGATATTTTAAGTCCAAATGGCCAACTTTTGTTCAGGAAAACAAAACAAAACACTCAAGAGGACTTCTGGTTTCAAATGGAACATCAAAACAAGCTGGTTTCACCCTATCCCCTTGTCCCCCAGAAAACCAAAATCAAATACACAGTACCAAGATTATTACCAGCAAAGTTCCAGAACTCAAATATGGGGATGAGACAGTTCCCATGACCACAAAGATGTTAAAAAACTACGAGAAGATGGTAAGAGAATCAGGCTTCCATATCTACAGCCCCTCTTATGCTGCTCCCTGCCCCCCCGCACCAAGTGCACAAAAAAATTCCTCCCTGATTCATGGTTTCTTCACTGAAAAAAGTTAGACTGAGGTGAACAAATAGCTTCTCCCTTATCTTGGGTTCTTAGGCAGGAGACCTATCCTTGCCTCAAGTCACAGGAAGCACTGAGAATACCTGAAGGGAGAACTATCCCACAGGACAGCCAGAGACAAAGGGGGAGGACAGACTACTATTCCCAACCCTGGAAACTTCTTTGTAATGCAACCAACCAAGTCAGAGAGGTTGTTCAACAGCATCATGCTGTAGGAGCTTCATTCCACAGGTCCTATGGGCAAAAGTCAGCTTTCCCACACTACTGGGATATCCCCTTTGGGACATCCCTTATTTGAGATGGGTGTCACTGTGAATGTTTCCCAGATCTGAAGCAAACGTAGGCTTAAGGCACAATCTAGTACTGAAAAAGCAGGAGCAACCTAGCAGGAATAAAATTTTAAAACAAAATCAAATTTTGTTTTTTTTGTTTTTTGAGATGGAGTTTCACTCTTGTTACCCAGGCTGGAGTGCAATGGCGCGATCTCAGCTCACCACAACCTCCGCCTCCTGGGTTCAGGCAATTCTCCTGCCTCGGCCTCCTGAGTAGCTGGAATTACAGGCACGCGCCACCATGCCCAGCTAATTTTTTTTTTTTGTAGAGACGGGGTTTCACCATGTTGACCAGG
The DNA here is from genome assembly GCF_030222135.1 of Aotus nancymaae. Taxonomy (NCBI): domain Eukaryota; kingdom Metazoa; phylum Chordata; class Mammalia; order Primates; family Aotidae; genus Aotus; species Aotus nancymaae. The sequence goes on from NW_026988455.1 coordinate 238,794, forward strand.
ATGGTCTCGATCTCTTGACCTCGTGATCCACCCACCTCAGCCTCCCAAAGTGCTGGGATTACAGGCCTGAGCCACTGTGCCCAGCCCTCAAATTTTGTTTAAAAACAAAATTACGACATTGAAAAATAAGATGGCCGGTTAGATGCAGCTCAGGATTGCAGCTCCAAGTGAAAGTGCAGAGGGTCAGTGGACGCCGCATTTCCAGATGGATTTTTATTGCCCACAGACCAGGAGAATCCCAGGCGGAGGAGCCCCACGGGTCACCAGGGCAGCTGTTTGGCTGGCGCGGCTGTTTCGCCTGCGCCCCGGCGCAGTGGCTCCCAGTGCAGAGTAAATGGGACTGTGTCCCCACTTAGCCAGCAAGGGACCTGAAACAGGGAGCCAGGCCAGGAGATTCCCAGGCAAAAAAAGCGCCATGAATCTCAGAGCCGCGGTTTCAGCCAGGGCAGTGGGTCGCCGCACAGGAAACCACACAGATCCCGGCGCCTATTCAACAGGCGACCAGGACACCTGGGAGAGAGTCAACCATTCAACAAAAAAATAAAAGGCTCTGAGGCAGGGAGCCAGGAGATCAGGCCCGGCTGGTCCCACTCCCACAAAAACAAAAACAAAAACAAAAAAACAGCAATTGGAAACACTCTGGGTTGAGAGTTTCACAGGAAGCACAGCTAAACCCGGGATGGTCCAGCTCTGTGCGGGAGGGGCGTCCACCATTCCTGAGGCAGCCTGCCGTTGCTGAGGCAACCCGCCATTACAGAGAGAGTCCGTCATTACAGAGGTGGGCCAACATCGCAGAAGCAGTTCTAACTACACCCATATAAACAGGACTGCAGGGAAGTTCACACGGCAGCTGGGCGGAGCACACAGCAGTTCAGCAAAGCCTCTGCAGGCTGAGAGTGACTAAGCTACCTCCTTGCTGGGCAGGGCAGCCCTGAAGAAAAAAAAAAAAAAAAAGGCTGCAGCACAGCGGAAACTCATAAAGCCCTAACTCCCTGGGACAGAACACCTGGGGAAAAAAAGGGGGTTTATGAGTTCTGCTGCTGCAGACTTAAACTTACCTGCCCAGCAGCTCTGAATGAACAACGGGGCTCACAGCTCAGCACTTGAGCTACTATAAAGGACAGACTTTTTCCTCAAGCAACTGCCTGACCCCCGTATATCCAAAGAGTCACCTCATAAAGGAGAGTTCAGACTGACATTTGGCAGGTATCCTTCCGGGACAAAGCAGAAGAAGAAACTGGTAGCAACCTTTACTGTTTGGCAGCTGCTGCAAGTGAACCCCAGGCAAGCAGGGCCTGGAGTGGACCTCAGCAGTCCTACAGCAGAGAGGCCAGTTTAAAGGAAAACTAAGAAACAGAAATAACTTCATCATCAACAAGCAGGATGTCCACTCAGAGACCCAATCAGAAAGTCAACAACTACAAAACTGACAGGTGGATAAATCCATAAAGATGGGAAGAAACCAGCACAGAAAGGATGAAAAGACCCGAAACCAGAACACCTCTCCTCCTCCAAGGGATCACAACTCCTCACCAGCAAGGGAACAAGACTGGATGGAGAATGAGTGTGATGAAACGACAGAATCAGCTTTCAGAAAGTGGTTAATAAGAAACTGCCGTGAGCTAAAAGAACATGTTCTAACCCAATGCAAAGAAACTAAGAACCTTGAAAAAAGATTTGACAAAATGCTAAAGAGAATGGACAACTTAGAGAGGAATATGAGTGAATTGATGGAGCTGAAAAACACAACACGAGAACTTCACGAAGCATGCACAAGTTTCAACAGCCGAATTGACCAAGCAGAAGAAAGGATATCAGAGGTCGAAGATCAACTCAATGAAATAAAATGAGAAGGCAAGATTAGAGAAAAAAGGGTAAAGAGGAATAAACAAAGTCAACAAGAAATAATGGGACTATGTGAAAAGACCTAATCTACGTTTGATAGGTGTACCTGAATGTGACAAAGAGAATGAATCCAAGCTGGAAAATACTCTTCAGGATATTATCCAGGAAAACTTCCCCAACCTAGCAAGGCAGGCCAATATTCAAGTCCAGGAAATACAGAGAACACCACAAAGATATTCCTCAAGAAGAGCAACCCCAAGGCACATAATCGTCAGATTCACCAGGGTTGAAATGAAGGAGAAAATGATAAGGGCAGCCAGAGAGAAAGGTCGGGTTACCCACAAAGGGAAGCCCATCAGACTTAACAGCAGATCTCTCAGCAGAAACCCTACAGGCCAGAAGGGAGTGGGGGCCAATATTCAACATCCTTAAAGAAAAGAACTTTAAACCCAGAATTTCATATCCAGCCAAACTAAGCTTCATAAGAGAAGGAAAAATTAAATATTTTGTGAACAAGCAAGTACAAGGTCTTTACAAGAGCTCCTGAAAGAGGCACTACACATAGAAAAGAACAACCGGTACCAGTCACTCCAAAAACACATGAAATGGTAAAGAGCATCAACACAATGAAGAATCCACATCAACCAACGGGCAAAACAGCCGGCTAGCATCAAAATGTCAGGATCAAATTCACACATAACAATATTAACCCTAAACATAAATGGACTAAATGCCCCAATCAAAAGACACAGAGTGGGCAATTTGGATAAAAAGCCAAAACCCATCAGTGTGCTGTATCCAGGAAACCCATCTCACATGCAAGGATACACAAAGGCTCAAAATAAAGGGATGGAGGAAGATTTACCAAACAAATGGAGAGCAAAAAAAAGCAGGAGTTGCAATTCTCATCTCTGATAAAATAGCCTTTAAAGCAACAAAGATCAAAAGAGACAAAGAAGGACATTACATAATGGTAAAAGGATCAATGCAACAAGAAGAGCTAATGATCCTATATATATATGCACCTAATACAGGAGCACCCAGATACATAAGGCAAGTTCTTAATGACTTACAAAGAGACTTAGACTCCCACACAATAATAGTGGGAGACTTCAACATGCCATTGTCAATATTAGACAGATCAACGAGACAGAAAATTAACAAGGATATCCAGGACTTGAACTCAGACCTGGAACAAGCAAATCTAATAGACATTTTCAGAACTCTCCACCCCAAATCCACAGAATGTACATTCTTCTCAGCACCACATCACATCTACTCTAAGATTGATCACATAATTGGAAGTAAATCACTCCTCAGCAAATGCAAAAGAACGGAAACCAAAACAAACAGTCTCTCAGACCACAGTGCAATCAAGTTAGAACTCAGAATTCAGAAGCCAACCCAGAACCGCACAGCTTCATGGAAACTGAACAACTTTCTCTTGAATGTTGACTGGATAAATAATGAAATGAAGGCAGAAATAAAGATGTTCTTCGAAACCAACGAGAACGAAGACACCACATACCAGAATCTCTGGGACACATTTAAAGCAGTCTCTAGAGGAAAATATATAGCAATAAGTGCCCACATGAGAAGCAAGAAGAGATCTAAAATTGACACCCTATCATCAAAATTGAAAGAGCTAGAGAAGCAAAATCAAAAAAAACTCAAAAGCTAGCAGAAGACAAGAAATAACTAAGATCAGAGCAGAGCAGAAGGAGATAGAGATACAAAAAACCCTTCAAAAAATCAATAAATCCAGGAGCTGGTTTTTTGAAAAGATCAACAAAATAGACAGACCACTAGCCAGATTAATAAAAAAGAAAAGAGAGAATAACCAAATAGATGCAATAAAAAATGATAAAGGGGATATCACCACAGATTCCACAGAAATTCAAACCATCATCAGAGATTATTACAAACAACTCTATGCACATAAACTAGAAAACCTGGAAGAAATGGATAAATTCCTGTACAGTTGTCTCCTCCCAAGCCTAAACCAGGAAGAAGTCGAAACCCTGAATAGACCAATAACAAGGTCTGAAGTGGAGGCAGCAATTAAGAGCCTACCACCCAAAAAAAGCCCAGGTCCAGATGGGTTCACAGCCGAATTCTACCAGACATACAAAGAGGAACTGGTACCATTCGTTCTGAAACTATTCCAAATAATCTATGAGACCAACATCATCCTAATACCAAAACCCGGCTGAGACTCAACAAGAAAAGAAAACTACAGGCCAATATCCATGATGAACATAGATGCAAAAATCTTCAATAAAATACTGGCAAGCCGATTGCAACAGCACATCAAAAAGCTTATCCACCATGATCAAGTAGGATTCATCCCGGGGATGCTAGGCTGGTTCCACATACGCAAGTCTATAAATGTAATTCACCACACAAACAGAACCAAAGACAAAAACCACATGATTATCTCAATTGATGCAGAGAAGGCCTTTGACAAAATTCAACAGCCCTTTATGCTAAAAACCCTCAATAAACTAGGTATCGATGAAATCAACTCTAAATCAAAGACTAACTGTTTCCAGAACATTTCCCTCATCTTCTGGAGAATGCACAATATTAGGGTACCACACAAATCTTAATAAATTCAACAGTAGAACCTGTATCAAGTATCTTTCCTGAACACACAGAATAAAACTAGAAATCAATAACAAGAAGTACCTTGGAAAATACACAAACACATGGAAATTAAACAATATGCTGCCAAACAACCATTGTGTCACTGAAGAAATTAAAAAGGAAATTCAAAAATTTATTGAAATGAATGAAAATGGACATATAATATACCAACATCTAAATAAGATTAAGACTAGAAATACAGAATATCAGTGAAACAAAAAGTAGTTTTTTTTAAAGGCCAACAAAATCAATAAAACCTTACCTAAATTACCAAAGAAAAAAAGAAGACCCAAAATATAAAATCAGAAGAAAAGGAGATATAACAACTGAGATCACAGAAATACAAATAATTAGAGATTATGATGAACAACTATACACCAACAACTGTGAAACCCTAGAGGAAACAGATAAATACCTAGACCACATACAACCACCAATATTAAACCATGAAGAACTAGAAACCCTCAACAAATCAATAACAAGTAATAAGATCAAAGCCATAATAAAAAGTTCCTTATTAAAGAGAAGCCCAGAATCTAATGGCCTTTCTGCTGAGTTCTGTCAAACATGGAAAGAAGAACTAATCTACTAAAACTCTTTAAAAATCATTGAAGAGGAAAGAACACTTCCAAACTCTTTCTACAAGGCCATCATCACCTTGATACCAAAACCAGACAAACTGAGTGTAGTATCACACACCTGTGGTCTCAACTACTTAGGAGTCTAAGGTGAGTGGATCTCTTGAGCCCAGGAGTTTGAGTGCATCCTAGGCAACATAGTGAAACCTAGCTCTAAAAAAAGAAACTAATGAACTGGACAAAGACATAACAGAAAAAGAAAACTGCAGGCCAAAATCACTGATGAACGTAGATGCAAAAATTCTCAATGGAATACTAGCAAACTGAATTCAAGAACACATTAAAAGATCATTAGCCATGATCAAGTGAGATTCATCCCAGAGATAAAGGATGATTCAACATATGCAAATCAATAAACATGATATATCACATTAACAAAACCAGGAAGAAAAACCATATTATCATTTCAATAGATGCTGAAAAAACATTCAATAAAATCCAATTATGATAAAAACCCACACCAAATTGAGTATAGAAAGAACATACCTCAACATAATAAAAGCCATAGATGACAAACCAACAGCAAACACTGTAATGAGTGGGGAAAAACTGAAAGTTTTTCCTCTAAGATATGGAACAAGACAAGGATGCCCACTGTTAACACTTCTATTCAACATAATACTGGAAGTCTTGGACAGACCATTTAGCCTAAATAAAGAAATAAAGGACATCCAAGTTTGAAAGGAATAAGTCACATTAGCCTTGTTAGCAAATGACATAATCTTATACTTAGAAAAACCTAAAGACTCTACCAAGAAAACTGTTAGAACTGATAAACAAATTCTGTAAGTTTGCAGGTTATAAAATCAACATACAAGAATTGATAGTACAATTTGAAAGGGAAATTTAAAAAGCAATCCCATTTACAATAGCTACAAAGAACATAAAATACCTAGAAATCAATTTAACCAAAGAAGTGAAAGATTTATGCAAGGGAAACTATAAAAAACTTTGATGCAAGAAATTGAAGATAAGACACATAATATGAAAGGATATTTCATTCTCATATGATGGTAAAATTAATATTGTTAAAATGGCAGTTCTACCCAAAGCAATCTATAGATTGAATACAATTGCTATTAAATACCAATGTCATTCTTCACCGTAAAAAAAATTCCTAAAATTTGTATGGAACCATAAAAGATACCAAACTAGCCAAAACAATCCTGACCAAAAGAATACAACTGAAGCATCACATTATCTGAACTTAAACTACACTACAAAGCTATAGTAAACAAATCAGTTTGGTACTGGCACAAAGACAGATACACAGACCAATGGAATAAAAAAGAGAACCCAGATATAAATTCATGCATTTACAGTCAACCCATTTTTGACAAAGGTACCAAGAACATACAATGGGATAAGGACAGACTTTCAGTAAACAATGCTGAGAAAACTAGATGACCACATGTAGAAGAATGAAACTAGACCCGTACTTCTCACCATATATAAAAATCAAATCAAGGGGGAGTGGCCAAGATGGCCGACTGGAGAGGCAGCTAGTGTGTGGCTGTCAGGGACAGGAATGGAAGGGGTAAGTAAATACAGCACCTGCAACCGAAACATCCAGGTATTAAAAGTAATGGCAAAAACTGCAATTACTTTTGCACCAACCTAACACATGCATTGAGATTAATTCAGGAAACAGGTTGACTCATGGAGAAGAAAGAAAAGCAAGGCAGAATGACAGCCCACCTGGGAATGACACGGAGCTGAGGGAACCTCCCCCACCCAAGGAAGCAGTTAGTGCATATGCATCCCCAGGAGCCCACGCTTCTCCAACAGGTCTTTGCAACCCTCAGGTCAGGAAATACACTTGTGAACCCACTCCACCAAGGCCCATAGTCTGACACACAGAGCTGTGTGGAATCTTGACAGAGCAGCCACTCAGGCACATGTAGAGACCTGGGAGCCTTAGCTACTCCAGCTTTCCAGGCTGCAACTCCAGCAAAGTGGGAGGTTAGACCACCACACATACCCCTAGGAAAGATACTGAATCCAAAAAGCTGAGCAGCAATGGTCTCTGGGCCCCACTTCAATGGCCCCTCACATGATAAGAACCACTGGCTTGGAATTCCAGCCAGCCACCAAGAGTAGCATTGCGCCTCCCTGGGATGGAACTCCCAGGGGTCGGGGGAGAGGTAGGCCACCATCCTTGCTGTTTGGGTAACTTAGCTGTTCCAGCCTTCAGGCTTTGGAGTGTCCAAGATGACTGGAGGCTGAAGCAGACCCCCAGCACAGCACAGCTGCTCTACAAAAACGTGGCCAGACTACTTTTTGAAGCGAGTCCTGTTCCTCCTCACTGAGCGCCTCCAGCCACGTCCTACAGGTGTGTTTGGGCCAGCCAGAGATCCATCCCTCCCTGGATAGAGCTCTCAGGGAGAGGGGCAGGCTTCCATTTTTGCTATTTGCAGCCTTTACTAGTGATACCTCCAGGTACCGGAAAATCTGAGTCAACTAGTGACCAGAGTAGACCCCCAGCATACCACAGCAGCCCTATGGAAAAGTGGTCAGTCTGTTACGTGGATGCCCATTCCCATATCTCCTCACTGGGAAGGTTCTCCAGGCCTGGGCCTCCATTCACCCCCTGCCAGAGCTCTCAAGCCAGTAGCAACTTGGCAACTCCCTGGAAAAAGCCTCCAGGGGCAACTGAATGCTACCCTACCACTGCCTCTGCACAACCTTACCACCTTTTGACTAATGAAGGAGCAAAGACCCCAAGTACCTTATCCACACCTCTAATAAGCTGCAGTCAACCAAAGGAGAGAAGGCCAGTCTGTATCTCATGGGTCCCACATACCCTCCACTACTCATCATCACACAGGGAACCTGTGGCTTAGGCCCACAGCACAGATCTTCCATCCTGGGCTGATAGCACTGAGTGATTGCTGACTCACATTTCGCTGGGGTGGAACCCCCAGGAGACAAGCAAAGTGGTGGGGCAGCAAGCCAGCTGATGTGGAGCTCAAAGGGTTTACTGTAGGAAAATCTGTAGCAGAGCATGGCCAGGGAGGGCCATCCCTCTAGGCTCGAGTTGCTCCCAGGAGAGACTTTAGCCCTACAGGAACTGTCAGACCTGATCCCTGCAGGGCAGTTGTATTAGTCCATTTTCATGCTGCTGATAAAGACACACCCAAGACTGGGTAATTTATAAAGAGAAAGAGGTTTAATGGACGCACAGTTCCACGTGGCTGGGGAGGCCTCACAATCATGGCAGAAGGCAGAAGGCACATCTTACATGGCAGCAGGCAAGAGAGAATGAGAGCCAAGTAAAAGGGGAAACCCTTTGTAAAGCCATCAGATCTCATGGGATTTATTCACTACCATGAGAACAGTATAGGGGGAACCAGCCCCATGATTCAATTGTCTCCCACAGGGTCCCTCTCACAACACATGGGAATTATGGGAGCTACAATTCAAGATGAGATCTGGGTGGGGACAGCCAAGCCATATCAGCAGTCTTGCACATCAGATAGGGCTAGTCCAACCTGAGCACTCTTTGGGCTGCTGGCCTCTTCTGGGGCCCCAACCTGGCCACACCCACTTACAGGGCAGTCTTTGGTGTCCTGGGGCTCACACCATAGCTTCTGTTCAGGTGGACCATGCCTGACTGGTGGAGAGCTCCAGTGAGGCAGACACTATGGCTGCACACCAGCTCACACATCACACATTCCCTCCTCATTCTGCAGCTTCCCCTGAGCCCACAGCAACTCCTTACATCATATTGCTGGCACATGTCTACAAGGGCAGTTTTTGCTTTACTTGCCCCACCAGAATATAGGAGTGCAGTAAGCCTCCCCAACCCTGCTGACTGCCATGGTAGATGGATCCTTGGTGGGCACAGAGCCAGCAAGCCCCAACCCTGCCAGTGCCTTGCCCTTGCCCTAATGCTATGCAGAGAACAGGGGATCCTCCCACACCTTGAGCAATCATTTCTGCTTGTGGGGCACAGAGAAGGCACCCAGACCTGCACTGGCTAGCACCCCACCTCAATCCAACACCACCTCCAGTGCAACAGTGCACACAATCTCCAGCAGGGGCCCCCCACTGTCCACCAGCTACTTTGTCTCCGCCACTGTGGTGAACATCTGCAGGGAGGCAGGCACCCCTACATCTGCTAGCACTCTGCTGCAGCTGCTGCACCTTGGGCCCCCAAGCACAGTAAATTCCAAACTTTGAGGAGCCAGAAAACAAAGTCGGGGCCCAACATAAGACCCCAGAGTTAGAGCAGATGGTCCAAGAGTTGGGACATGAGCATTGGCTGCCTAAAATCTCCCAGAAACAAAGCCAGTTGGCTCAGTTCATCTTATACCTCAACCAAACCCTGAGAATTATGAAATAGGATAAAATAAAAGAAAAACCCATCCAAAGGTCAGCAACCTTAAGGACTGAAGTTAGATAAACCCACAAAGATGAGAAAGCATCAGCACGATAATGCTGCAAACTCAGGAATATTATGCAGTCGTAAAAAATGATGAGTTCATGTTCTCTGCAGGAAAATGGATGGATCTGGAAACCATCATTCTCAGCAAACTAACAAAAGAACAGAAAACCAAACACTGCATGTTCTCACTCATAAATGGGAGTTGAACAATGAGAACACATGGACACAAAGAGGGGAACATCACACACTGGGGCCTGTCATGGTGGTGGGATAGAAAGGGAGGGATAGCATTAGGAGAAATACCTAATGTAGATCACTGGTTGATGGATGCAGCAAAACATCATGGCACATGTATACCTATGTACCAAACTTGCATGTTATGCACATGTACCCCAGAACTTAAATTTTTAAAAAATGCTGAAAACTCAAAAAGCTAGAGTGCCTTCTTTCCTCCAAATGACTATATCACGTTCCCAGCAAGGGTTCAGAACCAAGCTGCGGCTAAGATGGCTGAAATGCCAGAATTCAGATTATGGATAGGAATGAAGTTCATTGAGCTACAGGAGTACACTGTAACCCAATGCAAGGAAGCTAAACATGGTAAAATGCTGCAGGAGCTAATAGACAAAATAGTATAAAGAATGTAACTGACCTGACAGAGCTGAAAATCACCTTACAAGAATTTCATAATGCAAACAAAAATATTAATAGCAGAATTGACCAAGCAGAGGAAAGAATCTCAGAGCTTGAAGACTGCCTTTCTGAAATAAGGCAGGCAGACAAGAATAGACAACAAAGAATGAAAAAGTAATGAAGAAAACTTTGGAGACATATGGGATTATGTAAAAAGACTGAATCTATGACTGACTGGTGTACCTGAAAGAGATGGGGAGAATGGAATCATCTTGGAAAATATATTTCAAAATGTCATCCATGAGAACTTCTCCAACCTGCCTGGAGAGGCCAATATTCAAATTCAGGAAATGCAGATAACTCCAATAAGATACTCCACAAGAAGACTTTTTTTCAAGACACATAATCATCAGATTCTCTAAGGCCAAAATGAAAAAAAAAATGTAAAGGCATCTAGAGGGAAAGGCCAGGTCACCAACAAAGGGAAGCCCAGCAGACTAACAGCAGACCACTCAGCTGAAACCCTACAAACCAGAAGAGATTAGGGGCCAATATTCACCATTCTTAAAGAACAGAAATTCCAACCCAGAATTTCACATCTGGCAAAACTAAGCATCCTAAGTGAAGGAGAAATAAGATTATTTTCAGATAAAGAAATGTTGAGGGAATTTGTTACTACCAGACATGCTTTACAAAAGCTTCTCAAGGTAGCACTAAATGTGGAAAGGAACGACTGTTACCAGCCACTACAAAAATGAACTGAAGTACACAGACCAGTGACATTATAAAGCAACCACATAAACAAGTCTACAAAATAACCAGCTAACATCACAATGAAAAGATCAAATTCACACATCAATACTAACCTTAAATGTAAATGGGCTAGATGTCCCAATTAAAAGAGTGGCAAGCTGGATAAAGAACCAAGACCCATTGGTATGCTGTCTTCAGGAGACCCATCTCACATGCAAAGACACAGACAGGCTAAAAAACAAAGGGATGAAGAAAAATCTACCAAGCAAATGGAAAACAGAAAAAAGCAGGGATTACAATCCTAGTATCTGAGAAAACAGACTTTAAACCAACAAAGATTAAAAGCAGAGAGACAAAGGAGAGTGTTACATAATGGTAAAGAGTTCAATTCAACAAGAAGATCTAACTATCCTAAATATATATGCAACCAATGCAGCACTCAGATTAATAAAGCAAGTTCTTAGAGACTTTCGAAGAGACTTAGAGTCCCAAAAAATAATAGTGAGGGACTTTAACACCCCACTGACAATATCAGACAAATCACTGAGACAGAAAATTAACAAAGATATTCAGGACCTGAACTGAGCACTGGATCAAATGGCCCTGAAATCTACAAAACTCTCCACACAAAACAAAAGAATATATATTCTTCTAATTGAAGAATGAGAAGAATTACCCTTTGTAGGTCAGATCACCTACAAAGGGAGCCTCATCAGGCTAACAACTGAGTCTGCCCAGTCTGGTCCCACGTATCTTGGTCTCTCTCTATGAGGCTGAGCAGGGAGTTCAGAACACTGTGTACTCCACAGATTAGCCCACTGCCTGTAGAAACCAAGACTTTCTCCCAGTAAACAAGGATAAAATACCATTTGTGTTGGCCACAGCCAGCTCTTACTAGCCTCTAGGTTGAACCACACAGTCCAATACAAAGCCAGCTCACAGAAGTACACAGGGCTATAGCAGCAAAACCAAAAGACTCTACCAACATTCTCTATAGTCACATACTCTCTGAGTGAGGGAAGAAAACAATAATGAGGATAGGATTCTATCCACACAAAAATAATTACAAAACTTAGAAGTGCCAGCATCTCCAGATAGGAAGGAACCAGCGTAAGAATTCTGGTACCGGCCGGGCGCGGTGGCTCAAGCCTGTAATCCCAGCACTTTGGGAGGCCGAGGCGGGTGGATCACGAGGTCGAGAGATCGAGACCATCCTGGTCAACATTGTGAAACCCCGTCTCTATTAATACAAAAAAAAAAATTAGTTGGGCACGGTGGCGCGTGCCTGTAATCCCAGCTACTCAGGAGGCTGAGGCAGGAGAATTGCCTGAACCCAGGAGGCGGAGGTTGCGGTGAGCCGAGATCGTGCCATTGCACTCCAGCCTGGGTAACAAGAGCGAGACTCCGTCTCAAAAAAAAAAAAAAAAAAAAAAAAAAGAATTCTGGTACCATGAAAAATCTGAATACTGTGACACTATTTGTTAATTTGAGATCTTTCTAGCTCTCCAGCAATGGTCATTAACCAAAATGGAAACTCAGAAATGACAGATAAATAATTCAAAGAATGGATTGCAAGGAAGCCCGGTAAATTTCAAGACAAGGTTGAAACTCAACACAAAGAAACTTCTAAGCAATCCAGGAAATGAAGGAAGAGACAAACATCTTTTTAAAAAATCAATCACAGCTTCTGGACTTGAAAAATGCACGTGAAGAATTTCTCAATACAATTGGAAAACTTATCAATAGACTAGGCCAAAGAGAAGACAGAATTTCAGAACTTGAAGGTCAATCCTTCAAACTAACCCAGTCAGAAAAAAAAATAATAAAAATAATTTTAAAAAATAAACAAGACTTTAAGAAATGTAGGATTATATAAAGTGAAAAAACCTACAAATTATTGGCACTCCTGAGAAGGAGAAAAGGTAAACAACCTGGAAAACATATTTGAAGGAATAATCCAATAAAATTTCCCTAATCTTGCTAGAAGGGTAGACATCCAGGTACAAGAAATCCATATAATATCAGCAAGATACTAAACAAAACTAACATAACTAAGGCACAAAGTGACAAGACTGTCCAAAGTCAATACTTAGGAAAAAATCCTAAAGGCAGCTAGAGAAAAAGGTCAGATCACCTACAAAGGGATCCTCATGGGGCTAACAACAGACTTCTTAGCAAAAGAAACCTTACAACCCAGAAGAGATTGGGGGCTTATTCAGCATTCTTAAAGAAAAGAAATTCCAACCAAGAATTTTATATCCCACCAAACTAAACTTCATAAGTGAAACGAAAATAAAATTTTTCCCAGACTCACAGTCACAAAGGTAAGTTTTTACCACTAGATCACCCTAACAAGAGATCCTCAAGGAGGTTTTAAACATGGAAGCTAAAGAACTATATCTGCTACCACAAAGACACACTTAAGTACATAGTCCACAGACCCTATAAAGCGACTACACAGCAGATACTGCAAAGCAACCAGCTAACAACTTCACAATGGGATGAAAACTTCACATAACAATATTTATCTTGAATGTAAATGGTCTAACTGCCCCACCTGAAAGCCATAGAGTGGCAAGTTGGATGTAAAAAGAAAAAAAGCGTAGCTGTCAAGATAGCCAAATAGGAACAGCTCCAGTCTGCAGCTCCCAGTGAGACTGACACCAGTGATGGGTGATTCCTGCATTTCCAACTGAGGTACCCAGCTCGTCTCACTGAGACTGGCTGGACAGTGGGAACAGCCCATGGAGGGTGAGCTGAAGCAGGGTGGGGTGCTGCCTCACCCAGGAAGCACAAGGGGTTGGGGGATTTCCCTTTCCTAGCCAAGGAAAGCCGCGAGAGACTGTACCGGGAGAAACAGTGCATTCCGGCCCAGATACTTTACTTTTCCCATGGTCTTTGCAACCGGAAGACCAGAAGATTCCCTCTGGTGCCTGGTTCAGAGGGTCCCACCCCCTTGGAACCCAGGAAGCTTAAATCCACTGGCTTTAAATTCTTGCTGCTGCCACAGCAGTCCGAGGTCCACCAGGGATGTGAGCTTGGTGGGGGCAGGGGCATCCACCATTGCTGAGGATTGAGTAGGTGGTTCTACCCTCACAGTGTAAACAAAGCCACCAGGAAGTTCAAACTGGGTGGAGCCCACTACAGCTCCCTGGGTCAGGGCACCTGGGGAAAGGGATGACTGAGGGGGCAGCTTCAGCAGACTTAAACATTCCTGCCTCACAGCTCTGAAGAGAGCAGTGGTTCTCCCAGCACAGTGTTTGGACTCTGATAAGGGACAGACTGCTCCTCAAGAGGGTTCCTGACGCCCTGTGTATCCAAACTGGGAGACACTTCCCAGTAGGGGCCAACAGACTCCTCACACAGGACAGCTCTGGCTGGTATCTGGCAGGTGTCCCTCTGGGACGAAGCTTCCAGAGGTAGGAACAGGCAGCAATCTTTGTTGTTCTGTAGCCTCTGCTACAGAAGAGGGTCTGGAGTGGACCTCCAGCAAACTCCAGCAGATCTGCAGCAGAGGGTCCTGACTATTTGAAGGAAAACTAACAAACAGAAAGAATAGCATCAACATCACCAACATCAAAGATCAAAGGTAGATAAATCTATGAAGATGGGGAGAAACCAGCACAAAAAGGCTGAGAACCCCAAAAACCAGAACACCTCTTCTGAATACAGAGAACACCACAAAGATATTCCTCAGGAAGAGCAACCCCAAGACACATAACCATCAGATTCATCAAGGTTGAAATGAAGGAAATAATGTTAAGGGCACTCAGAGAGAAAGGTCAGGTTACCCACAAAGGGAAGCCCATCAGACTAGCAGCAGATCTCTTAGCAGAAACCCTACAAGGCAGAAGTAAGTGGGGGCCAATATTCAACATCCTTAAAGAAAAGAACTTTCAATTCAGAATTTTTTTTTTTTTTTTTTTTGAGACGGAGTTTTTCGCTCTTGTTACCCAGGCTGGAGTGCAATGGCGCGATCTCGGCTCACCGCAACCTCCGCCTCCTGGGTTCAGGCAATTCTCCTGCCTCAGCCTCCTGAGTAGCTGGGATTACAGGCACGCGCCACCATGCCCAGCTAATTTTTTTTTTTTTTTGTATTTTTAGTAGAGACGGGGTTTCACCATGTTGACCAGGATGGTCTCGATCTCTTGACCTCGTGATCCACCCGCTTCGACCTCCCAAAGTGCTGGGATTACAGGCGTGAGCCACTGCGCCCGGCCTCAATTCAGAATTTTATATCCAACCAAACTAAGCTTCATATGCAAAGGAGAAATAAAATCATTTACAGACAAGCAAATGCTGAGAGATTTTGCCACCACCAGGCCTTCCTTACAAGAGCTCCCGAAGGAAGCACTAAACATGAAAAGGAACAACCAGTACCAGTCACTACAAAAACATACCAAATTGTAAAGACCATTGACGCTATGAAGCAATTGCATCAACTAACAGGCAAAATAACCAGCTAGCATCATAATGACAGGATTAAATTCACATATAACAATATTAACCTTAAAGGTAAACAGGCAAAGTGTCCCAGTTAAAAGACACAGACTGGCAAACTGGATAGTCAAGACTCATCGCTGTGCTATATTCAGGAAACCCATCTCATGTGCAAAGACACACATAGGCTCAAAATAAAGGGATGGAGGACGATTTACCAAGCAAATGGAAAGAAAAAAAAATGCAGGGGTTGCAATCCCAGTCTCTGACAAAACAGATTTTTAAACCAACAAAGATTAAAAAAGACAAACAAGGGCATTACATAATGGTAAAGGGATCAATGCAACAAGAAGAGCTAACTATCCTAAATATATATGCACCCAACACAGGAGCACCCATTCATAAAACAAGTTCATAAAGACCTACAAAGAGACTCAGACTCTGAGATAACAACAGTGAGAGACTTTAACACCCCATTGTCAACATTAGACAGACTATTAACAAGGATAATTTTATCCTTGTTAATAATCAGAAAACTAAGACAGAAAATTTACAAGGATATCAGGATTTGAATTCAGCTCTGAACCAAGCAGACCTCGTAGACATCTACAGAACTCTCCACCCTAATTCAACAGAATATACATTCTTCTCAGCACCTCATCCTACTTATTCTACAATTGACCACATAATTGGAAGTAAAACACTCCTCAGCAAATGCAAAAGAACAGAAATCATAACAAAGAGGCTCTCAAACCACAGTGCAATCAAATTAGAACTCGGGATCAAGAAACTCACTCAAAACTGCACAACTACATGGAAACTGAACAACCTGTTCCTCAATGACTACCGGGCAAATACTGAAATGAAGGCAGAAATAAAGACGTTCTTTGAAACCAATGAGAACAAAGGCACAATGTACCAGAATCTCTAGAACACATTTAAAGGAGTGTGTAGAGGGAAATTCATAGCACTAAATGCCCACAAGAGAAAGCAGAAAAAAGTTAAACTGACACTCTAACATCACAATCAAAAGAACTGGAGAAACAAGAGCAATCAAATTCAAAAGCTATCAGAAGACAAGAAATAACTAAGCTCCAAGCAGAACTGAAGGAGATAGAGACACAAAAAAAACCCTTCAAAAAATAAATAAATCCAGGAGCTGGTTTTTTGAAAAGATCAACAAAATAGATATACTGCTAACTAGATTAATAAAGAAGAAAGAAAGATGAATCAAATAGATTGAATAAAAAATGATAAAGAGGATATCACCACCGATCCCACAGAAATACAAACAGCAGAGAATACTATAAATAACTCTATGCAAATAAATTAGAAAATCCAGAAGAAATGGATAAATTCCTAAACACAGACACCCTCCTAAGACTAAACAAGGAAGAAGTCAAATCCCCAAATAGGCCAGTAACAAGTTCTGAAACTGAGGCAGCAATTAATAGCCTACCAACCAGAAAAAGTCGAGGACCAAACGGATTCACAGCCAAATTCTACCAGAGGTACAAAGAGGAGGTGGTACCATTCTTTCTGAAACTGTTCCAAACAATAGAAAAAGAGGAAATCCTCCCTAATTCATTTTATGAGGCCAGCATCATGTTCATACCAAAACCTGGCTAAGACACAACAAATAAAGAAAATTGTAGGTCAATATCCCTGATGAGTATCGATGCAAAAATCCTCAATAAAATACTGGCAAACCGAATCCAGCAGCTCTTCAAAAAGCTTGTCCACCAAGATCAAGTCAGCTTCATCCCAGGGATGCAAGCCTGGTTCAACATACACAAATCAATAAACTCAATCCATCACATAAACAGGACAAATGACAAAAACCACGATTATCTCAATAGATGTAGAAAAGGTCTTCAACAAAATTCAATAGCCCTTCATGCTAAAAACTCTCAATAAACGAGGTATTGATGGAATGTATCTCAAAATAATTAGAGGTATTTATGCCAAACCCACAGCTGATATCATACTGAATGAGCAAAAACTGGAAGCATTCCCTTTGAAAAGCGGCACAAGACAAGGATGCCCTCTCTCACTTCTCCTATTCAACACACTATTGGAAGTTCTGGCCAGGGCAATGAGGCAAGAGAAAGAAATAAAGGGTATTCAAACAGAAAAAGAGGAAGTCAAATTGTTTCTCTTTGCAAATGACATGATTGTATATTTCGAAGATCCCACTGTCTCAGCCCAAATCTCCTTAAGCTGATAAGCAACTTTAGCAAAGTCTCAGGACACAAAATCAATTTGCAAAAATCACAAGCATTTTTCTATACTGGTAACAGACAAACAGAGAACCAATTCATGAATGAACTCCCATTCACAATTGCTACAAAGAGAATAAAACACCTAGGAATACAACTAACAAAGGATGTAAAGGACCTCTTCAAAGAGAACTACAGACCACTGCTCAAGGAAATAAGAGAGGACACAAACAAATTATTTTCATGAAATGGCCATGTCATGAAAATGGCCATACTACCCAAAGCAATTTATAGATTCAATGCTTTCCCTATCAAACTACCATTTACTTTCTTCACAGAATTTGAAAAAAAAAATACTTTAAATCTCATTTGGAATCAAAAAAGAGCCCACATGGCTAAGAAAATCCTAAGCAAAAAGAACAAAGCTGGAGGCAACATGCTACTTGACTTCAAGCTATATTACAAGGCTATGGTAACAAAAACAGCATGGTACTGGTACCAAAACAGAGATATAGACCAATGGAACAGAACGGAGGCCTCAGAAATAACACCACACATCTACAACCATCTGATCTTTGATAAACCTGACAAAAAGAAGCAATGGGGAAAGGATTCCCTATTTAATAAACAGTGTTGGGAAAACTGGCTAGGCATATGCAGGAAGCTGAAACTGGATCCCTTCCTTACACCTTATACAAAAATGAACTCAAGATGGATTTAAGACTTAATCATAAGACCTAAATCCATAAAAACCCTAGAAGAAAACCTAGATAATACCATACAGGACACAGGCATGGACAAAGACTTCATGACAAAAACAACAAAAGCAATGGCAACAAAAGCCACAGTAGACAATGGGATCTAATTAAACTAAAAAGCTTCTGCACAGCAAAAGAAACTATCATTAGATTGAACAGGCAACCTACAGAATGGGAGAAAATTTTTTCAATCTATCCATCTGACAAAGGGCTAATATTCAGAATCTACAGAATCTACAAAGAACTTAAACAAATTTACAAGAAAAAAACAACCCCATCAAAAAGTGGGAAAATGATATAAACAGACATTTCTCTTTTTTTTTTTTTTTTTTTTTTTTTTTTTGAGACAGAGTCTTGCTCCATTGCCAGGTGCCAGGCTAGAGTGCAGTGGCACCATCTCAGCTCATTGCAACCTCCATCTCCCAGGTTCAAGCAATTCTCCTACCTCAGCCTCCCAAGTAGCTGGGACTATAGGCACACTCCACCATGCCCAGCTAATTTTTGTATTTTTAGTAGAGACAGGGTTTCACCACGTTGGCCAGGATGGTCTCATTCTCTTGACCTCGTGATCCGCCCGCCTCGGCCTCCCAAAGTGCTGGGATTACAGGCGTGAGCCACTGCGCCTGGCCTGAACAGACACTTCTCAAAAGAAGACATTTATGCAGCCAATAGACATATGACAAAATGCTCATCATCATTGGTAATTAGAGAAATGCAAATCAAAACCACAATGAGACGCCATCTCACGCCAGTTAGAATGGTGTTCACTAAAAAGTCAGGAAACAACAGATGCTGGAGAGGATGTGGAGAAACAGGAACGCTTTTACACTGTTGGTGGGAGTGCAAATTAGTTCTACCATTGTGGAAGACAATGTAGCGACTCCTCAAGGCTATAGAACTAGAAATACCATTTGATCCAGCAATCCCATTACTGGGTATATATAACCAAAGGATTATAAATTACTCTACTATAAAGACACATGCACATGTATGTTTATTGTGGCACTGTTCACAATAGCAAAGACTTAGGACCAACCCAAATGCCCATCAATGATAAACTGGAGAAAGAAAATGTGGCACATATATACCATGGAATACTATGCAGCCATAAAAAAGGATGAGTCCATGTCCTTTGCAGGGGCATGGGTGAAACTGGAAACCATCATTCTCAGCAAATAACTTGGCAGATGCCTTCCACTTTTTAATGGGATTATTTGGTTTTGGCTTGTTGAGTAATTTAAATTCCTTATAGATTCTGGATGGAATATTATTTCCTAGGTTTTCTTCTAGAATTTTTATGGTTTGAGGTCATAGATTTAAATCTTTAATCCACCTTGAGTTAATTACTGTATATGGTAAAAGGTAGGGGTCCAGTTTCATTCTTCTGCATATGGCTAGCCAGTTATCCTAGTACCATTTATCAAACAGGGAATCCTTTCCCCATTGCTTATTTTTGCTGAGTTTAGATGGCTATTTAGATTGATTATTTTTGCCAACTTTAGATGGCTTAGATGGTTATGGGTGTGCAGCTTTATTTCTGGGTTCTATATTGTGTTCCATTGGTCTGGTGTCTGTTTTTGAACTAGTACCATGCTGTTTTGGTTACTGTAGACTTGTAGTATAGTTTGGAGTCAACTAACATGATGCCTTTGGCTTTGTGTTTTGCTTAGGATTGCTTTGGCTATTTGAGCCCTTTTTTTGGTGCCATATGAATTTTAGAACAGTTTCTCATAATTCTTATTTGTGCTTATTTGGATCTTCTCTTTTTTTGTTGTTTGCTAATCTAGCTAGCATTCTATTCATCTTGTTTATCCTTTCAAAAAACAAACCTTTAGTTTTGTTAATTCTTTGGGTGAATTTTTGGATATCAGTTTCCTTCAGTTCTACTCTGATTTTAGCTTTTTAAAAAAGTTTCTGAAAAATTATGTTGGTGGTTTGATAGGAATAGTGTTGAATCTATAGATTGCTTTGAACAATATGGAAAAGCTAATGATATTAATTATTCTAATTCATGAGCATAGAATGTTTTTCCATTTGTCTGTGTCATCTATGATTCTTTTAGCAGTGTTTTGTATTCCTCCTTGTAGAGATCTTTCACTTCCTTTGTTGGATATATTCCTAGGTAATTTTTGTGTGGCATGAGATGGTATCTCAATGTAGTTTTGATTTGCATTTCTCTAATGATCAGTGATGATGAGCATTTTTTCATATGTTTGTTGGCCTCATGTATGTCTTCTTTTGTAAAGTGTCTGTTCATATCCTTCGCCCACTTTTGAATGGGCTTGTTTTTTTCTTGTAAATCTGTTTTAGTTCTTTGTAAATTCTGGATATCAGCCCAAAGCTAACTTTTAAAATAAGATACATGAGACTCAAAGAGTAAAGAACTAGCCCCACAATTTCATAGCAATTGAGGAACAAAATAGAGATGGGAATGTGGTTCTGTAAAACCCTGAGATTCAGTTCTTTCCTCTGCTCCACACCTTCTCTCTTTCAGAAGTGCCTTAGAGAGCCGCCAGTATATGTTTCTGACATCTTTGTGTAGGGCAGCTCTGGCTTTTGAAAGTAATACTGATTAGGAACCAGCCCAGAGTCATTTGGAACCATCTCTGCTGAGTAAGGTGTAGTGTATGATCAATCCTGGTTTGCAGAAAAGATAAAGTATAACTGTTTAGAATGAGGATGCTTTTCTGGTGTATCTTATATAGCTGTTTCATTTGCTTTTCTTTTCACTTGTAATAGGGGTACTATCTAGAAAAAATATTAACGAGCTTTTCTCATTTGCTTTCCTGAATACAAGACATTCCCCCTGGTCGACTAGAAGCATTTGTGTGAGTTTAGTGGTGGCAGATGCCAAAAAGCATGTAGAGAAACTGAAAAAGTTAATATGCAGCTTTTGATATTCAAAATAGATTTCTGCAGACAGGTGCTAGTCCTAAAACCAGACTATTTTCTCAAAACAGGATTTTTCAAATTCCTTCATTTCCCTTTGAACATGTTAAAAACTAAGAGTAGACATATGAAGAGCACAAATCATTCTCTCATATCACAGAGATGGCGCTCAATATACATACTCCTTCCACATCTAGACCAAGAAGTTTATCATTCTATGGTAAGAGTAAGGATATGGTATTAGAAGAATAAAGGTCAGGAGAGGAAATCTGACCTGTCTGATACTAGGAGATAGAGAGCAAAAGGGAACAAGAAACAGTGGCCTCCAGAGTTTTTGTTTTTTCTCTCTTTTGGGGCAAAGCATTAGGACAGAATGCTTATGAAAACACCCAGCTAACCTGAGGGGCATGGTATATCACAAAGGCTGGAGCTTGCTTTTCTTCCCACGTGGGCTGGTTTTGAGTTGGGTGTCTTGAAGGCTTAACCTGGCGTGGAGTGGACTCCTCTGGCCAGAGCAAACTAGTTTGGAGCCCTGACTGGTAAGGATGCAGGGGCCAGGGTCTACAGGTCTGACAGCCAAGGGAAGTGGAAAAAGCCAAGGAGCATGTAGACCAGGAGTCAGCAAACTATGGCCCACGGGTCATTTCCAACCAAGTGGCCTATTTTTTATATAGAAACAGTCATTTGTTTACATATTGTCTTTAGCTACATTTCAGCTGCAGAGTTATGCAGTTGCTACAGAGGCCATAAAAAGCTTAAAACATTGACTCTCTGTGGCCCTTTATGGAAAAAGTTTGCCAATCTCTGCCATAGGCCTTATGAGAGTCTGCAGAACAAGCTGCAATGAGGCGGACAGGGAATAATGCCTTGGATATCAGAGGAGCCTGAGGATACAAGTAAGTCTAAGGAGACAAACTCCTTTCCTTAGTCAGGAGGTCACATAACATAAGCCAGTGGCCACCCTGCAAAGCAGAGATGCCATCCTGGAGAGAAACCGGAGAAGGGACTAAAGCCTGAATAAAGAGATTCAAGAGACTGGACATTTTTACCTGGTATTATCTAAAGGGATAGTTACATTATTTGATTGCATTAGCTTGAATATAGTCTCCAATGGGAGGTTTGATATTTACAAGGAAGTCCAGATCAGTCACAGGTAAAGAAATTATATTTGCTCTGAACATCACACAATGTAAGTTTTATAACCCAACTACCAACTCATAGACTATGAGACCTGATAGAAACCTTAGAGATACTTTAAAATTCTTCTGCCATTGTACAGATAAGGAAACAGTGTTCCCCATGTTCCTGTAGATAGGTAGAAAATGAACTCAAACTGGAATCCAATCCCCCAATCCAATAGCTCCAAATACCCAGTATTCAGCGGGGATATTTAGTGTTGTATTCTCAAGATATACATAGGGAAGAGCATGCTTGAACATCGAAGAAATGGAGAGAGTTTGATAAAGAAACTTCCTATAAAGGCATGGTGAGGGTTTTGGTGTACCAGCAGGGAGAACGCAGTACATCAGGACTAGTGACAATGGGGAGACTTTACCATCCAGGGGCTGGGACAAGGGGAGGGAGCCACTCAGAGAGACACCAACAAAACGGAGAGAAGCAGTGAATTCAAGGTTCTCTCACTAGGGAAAAACCCATGGAAATGCATGTCCTGACTTATTCACGCTTTCTACACTTTAATCTTCCTGCTGGTTTATTTCATTTTTTCATCCATAATACATGGAAGGCCTACAGAGTAGTCTCCAAAATTCAGCATCCCAAAACACAGAAGAGTGGGAATAGTGTGTAGAGGGGAAAAGCGAAAAAAAACCTGAGCATTGTCATATAAAATGACACCTGGAAGCATGCTGGCATAGAGTAGGCACTCAAATCTTTTTAAAATGAATAAATGCATGGATGAATTTACTGTTTATCAAGTCATCCTTATAAACTTCTATGGGATCCTTGCCAAGTACAACACTCATTCAACGGACCATCAATCACAGAAGAAAAGTTCTAGAGAGAGCTATCTCTTCCCTGCAATAGAATATGGGGCTCCCTGGCTGTAAGTCAAAGATAGGAAAACACTTTGGCTGTGTGATTATATTAGTTTTCTATTGATACATAACAAATCACCACAACCTTAGCAGCTTACAACAACACAAATGTATTATCTCACAATGTCTATGCATTAAGAATACAGGCACAGGTTAGCTGGGTCCCCTGCTCAATCTCACTGGACTGAAATCTGGGTGTTGGCAGGGTGTGGGGTCTCATACGGAGCTTGAGATCTTCTTCCACGCTCATTGGGGTTGCTGGCAGAGTTCATTTCCTTGCAGTTACAGGACTTAGGTCCCTTATTCCTGCTGGCCAAGGAACAGCTGGGGTTGTCCCCAGCTCCTGGAGGCTGCCCTCAAGCCTCAGCTATGTGTCTCCCTCACAAGTCCTCTCACACTTCCACTCTCTAGGGCCCACTCACAAGATCTCCCTTTTGATTAATGAAAAGCCCATTGCTTAGTCTCCTGGATGTGATATTCACAGGTTCTGCCTACACACAAGGGGAAGGATTATACAGGGCATGTGCACCAAAGGGTGGAATCTTCAGGGCCATTTTGGAATTCTGCCTACGTAAGTGATGAGAGTTCTCATGCTCTTCTAAGTTCCCAGATTTTATTTAAAATAAACAATTGATTTACATCCTGACTCAGAACCCTTAAACCATAGGGTTTTTAGTTTTTCTTAAAAAATCAGGAATATTTCCAGACCATTTTGTCATTTCACAGATGCATGGAGAGGAGGCTGAGCCATTATTGGCTACGCTTACTTTCTAGAGTCATTTTTCTGCTGAAGGGAGTGTGGTGGATTTGCTATCATTTGTAAGATAGAAAAGAAGAGAAAATGATTGCTTTGAATTGTGGAAATATGATTATTTAAAGCACCAATTACCTTATATATTCTAATCATTTTTTAAAACAATTTAACCGCATGGGCTTGGCTTCAAAACTTCACAAGCATAGTAGCCAAAAGTCTGTAATAATGTGTAGACAAAACCATGAAGAGTGAAACCTACTACTGGCCTTTTTTGATATAAAGCAATCAAACCAAGATAGCTTTAATAAGCAAGTAATGTTTAAACTTTGTACCCCTCAACAAAGATAGTTTATGCTTTCTTAAATGATGTCTGTGAGATAGAAGCAGTCCTACAAGTGGCCAAATAAAATGACTTTTTAAAGATTTGTCATTTAAAAATGAAGTAAAATTCCTACTAAAAGTAGTAAGTACTCTTAGAAATTCAACTCCAGAACTTTACCATCTTTGTATCTTAAAAATCAACATAGATCTCATGCAAGGTGCGGTCATACTGATTGCAGACATTTTTGGACTCTATGGAGGAATTATTTTCCATGGACACTTGGCATATTTTCTTTAGATTTCATGAGGAAAGATTAAATATTTCAATATGCATTTAAAATTTTCTTTCAGAATCTTTGCTGTCCTACTGAGGCCCAAGGAAGGAAGCAGCTCGGGGGGAAGCAGGGTGGTTTCGGCTGTATCCCCATTAAAGCTGCTGTTGCGGCCTGGACCAGTTTGGTTACTGCAGTGATTATATTTTGTGAAAAATTTATTAATGAATACAGTTTTATCAGTGTATGATAAAGTGAGGGGAAGAAATTGCACTGATTATTTTATAAACTCCCCACTCTCCAGCCTTCTCTAATCTCTCACCACCCTGATGCTCTGAAGCATCAAGCAAAGGAACTCAGAGGAGAGAAGAAAGAAGAGGGCAGGGAAAGGAGAATTACTGTGGGAAGAACTGTGGAAATCATGCAGAAATGGTTTTTAACTCTTCAGAAATGGAATGAACATAAAGTTTTCAAGTGCAGAGCTAGAGAGTATTCACCTGCTTCTACCTCTTCTCCCATCCTAAATACAATCGTTTTTACCTAAGTCAAAAGGAGTTATCACTACTACATAATGCTACTATGGACCCCTGGAAACAGCTAATATAGTTAAGGTGACAACTTTTAGAAAAGAAATTCGGGGAACTTTCTTCTTACAATATAAGCAATTTGCATTGAAAGTTTGAATTGTTCATTAAAAAATGATTCAAGTGTCCATCTAACACTGAAGGCAGATAGAAATTCCATTACAAGACTTTGGGATTTTAATCTTAGCCCTAGAATGTTTCCACAGAAGTAGGACAGGGAGGGCAGTTTTTTACGGTCTCTAACATCCCTTTGCTCTGATCCATACCATCAAGACCAGCCTAGTTTTCAGGTGAGATTCCATTTGTTTATAAGGTATAGAAATCCTCATAGGTGGGTCAGCCAAAGAGCTTGTCTTTCTAGGGCGAACCAGTCCAGGATTAGAGCAACTGCTCAAGGGAGTCATTAAGAACCCACATTCCCACTTATGTCCTTGGAGTGTTACTTTCATCCTCACAGTCACAAGAGAGCCACCATGTCCACCAGGCACCAGAAGTGGGAACCATGCCCCCAACAAGTGTTAGCATAGACACTCCACAAGGAAGAAAAAAGAAAGAGAAAGGAGAAGGGCAGCAGTTAGTGCCAGCTTTACATGGCAAACAACAGTGTTCTGGGAGGCCTCCCCTAAGTTCACTTTCTCTTGCATGCCATTATGCAGAACTGGATCATGTGGTTACGCCTAGCTACAATAAAGTGACTTTGAAAAAATTGGCACGTGGCTGCCACCATCAAAATGGAGTTCTGTTAATATAAGACGGGTCAGCAAACTTGTTCTATAAACGATGAGATAGTTAATATGTTAGGCTTGGCAGAACACACAGCATCTGTTACAACTACTCAATTCTGCCCCTGTAGCCTGAAAGCAGCCATAATACATGTGGGGCTGTGTCCCAATTCAACTTTATTTATAAAAGCAGTCAGAAGCCTAGATTTAGCTTGTGGATTGGAGTTTGCCCACTCTTAATATGAGAGAGAAGGAGGATATTAGCTAGACAACCAGCAGGATCTCCCATATCCCACCTTTCTGTTTCAAATCATCACTCTCTACCCTCCTTCCCATTCTGCAGTGTAGTTCTTAAACACACAAAGAAAATACAAATCAGCAAACATGGCATTCCACATTTGGAAGGAGTCCAGCTTCTGGGCTGTCACAAAGCTTGGTTTCTAATCCATTCCCGACATTGGTATCTGTGAGTCTGTGCAGAGTGAGGTACAGCTACTCTGGTATCTCAGCCATGTCATTTACTCAAGTGCAGGAGGACCCCATAGTGCCAGAGTCTAGAAGTTACAAGGAAAAGTGAAGAAGTGGCTGTCACGAGATGATGAATGGTTGCCCTCTGAAGTTTTGAATTGGATCTTAAGAGACAAAACCGGACCAACCAGGGAAACTTGGTAATTTTCTCTGCTGCAGAGCAGCCACCTGGCAAATATCACATTGCAACCAGCAACTCTTGGCAGAGGTTGGAACAGCAGCTATAATTATGAAGAGCAGGGAGGAGACTCTAAAAATCTCTTCTGAGTGGCAAAAAATTCTGAAAATCAAGATAATTACAACACTAGCTCATCCTGATGTGCTTGGCTATTTATAGATGAGAAGAAGCTGATGCACTGAGAGCTTTTTCTTTTTTTTTTTTTTTTTTCTTTTCTATTTGCATTAAATCCTGTGTGGCTCCTCTCTGAAATGTGTGCATATGCTGAGTCCATGTGAGATGCCACCACTGGCACTTGTCATAAGAATTAAATCCCTCTCAAGCTTGTTTACAGCTCAGCACTTGTCATACTGCTCCCTTGAGCTTCATGGCTGCTTGGGTACTTTTTTTCCCCAGCTCTATGGAAGATTTAATTTCTTTTTTGTTTATGTGTGTACTTAGCCTTGCAGGTGCAGGATAGAAAAAAATTGCTGTGCCCAGATGTTTTGAAGCTGTAGTAGCATACATACAGCTCAGATTAAATAGAAAAGTTACAGAAGATAAAGCAGGCATTTTGAGTACAGTATTCTACAGGGTATCTGATAAACCTATCATGTTTTCTTGACAATAAGACTCTTGAATATAACTTTAGAAATAGAGGAATGTTTTAAGCCATCACCAGCTCAACCCATTTGTAGATGATTTTACAATGAGATTTACCATTTTTTGAGCAGGGCCCATTACATTTACCCCATTTTCAACTTAGAAAATATCTTCCCAGAACAGAATAGTCTGGGAATTGGGTGGAAACAACACCTATCAAGCTGTCGCAGCTCATTACTGGATTAGTTAGACCTCAGGGATCTGAGGCCAGATTTTGTCTTAGTTTTGGAACACAGCAAACATAACCCAAGCACAAACAACTCTCTTGCTACTCGTTGAGCTCTGTACTAATATGCAAAAGCCCTGCCCAAGTCACCGATGGAAAATGCTTCTACAGACCCTCAGTTTGGATTTCCATTTACCCAAGGCAATGGGTTAACCTGTTTTGCACAGAGCAACTGTCAAATAAGATGAGGAG
The DNA here is from genome assembly GCF_030222135.1 of Aotus nancymaae. Taxonomy (NCBI): domain Eukaryota; kingdom Metazoa; phylum Chordata; class Mammalia; order Primates; family Aotidae; genus Aotus; species Aotus nancymaae. The sequence goes on from NW_026988455.1 coordinate 266,475, forward strand.
TTCAGCTCAGGAGAAGAGAATAATGCTCAAAATTCTCAAGATACCCCTTCAACAGCCTGCAACAATTGTTTCCCAGTACTCCATGGAGGCAGCTCAGCACCTTTGGCAAAGCCTAGATCGTGATGCTCGTCATGAAGACCCATACAATACACCCAGCTCTGCTTTGTGACATAGTCGCCGTGAGGGCCTGGGGACAATGTTACCACATTTAGCTTTCCTGAAGGTGGAGAAGAGTTCCCAGTTGACCGGCTTAAGATGTTGGTTTAAACCAAATCTTTCATCTCCCTTTGCTCATGAAGCTAAATACCCACAGTAGAATTGGGAAAACGGGACCTTAGGCCTCAGTTTCTTTGTAGAGAGAAAAAAGTTCAAACAAAAAAGAGAAAAAGAGAGGCTCTCACTTTTTAATTTAAGTGCCAGTCCTGAATCCCCAGTTGGCTAAGCCTTTTATAGTCAGTTCTTGTCCCAGAATTCTGCATCTGCAAGATCAGAGCTTATTAGGATCATCTCTTACTCTTCCTCCCAACACTGCCACCAGAGACTGTAAAAGGTTCAGACTATACACACTGAAAGGCAATGGCTCTTACTCAACTGTCACAGTGCAGGGTTTCGCTTGCACTAACAGACATATATTCCTCTAGCCATATCAATGATATTAAACACTCACTTCATCTCAAAGTCCTCTAGAACCTCAGTAAAACATAGAGAATATATTAGAAATCTCTATCTCTTGTAATGAACCATAGGTGAGTTACTATTTAGAGTAAGTCAAGAATACAGTCATATGCTACATAACAATGTTTTGGTCAATGCCAGACTGCATAAGTGATGGGGGTCCCATAAGATTATAATGGAGCTGAAAAATTCCTATTCCTTGTGATGTTGTAGCCATGGTAACTTCTTAGTGCAACACATTAATCACGTGTGTGTGGTGATGCCAGCATAAACAAACCTACTGCACTGGCAGGTGAAAAAGAAAAACACATACAATTATGTGCAGACATAATACTTGATAATAATAAACAACTATGTTACTGGTTTATGTATTTACCATACTATACTTTTTAATTGTCTTGGAGTGTACCCCTTCTACTTATAAAAAAAGGAAGTGCAAAACAGCTTTAGGCAGGTCCGTCAGGAGGTATCCCAGAAAAAGACATTATGATCACAGGAGATGACAGCCCCTGAGGACCACAGAAGTGGAGGTAGAAGACAGTAGAATTGATCATCCTGACCCTTTTCGTCATTGTGCAAACATGATAGAGCGCACAGCACTTAAACAAACCTACATCGTATAGCCTACTACACACCTAGGCTAGGCCTAGGATAATGTGTGTGTACATGCCTTCACTTTTAAGAAAAAAGTAAAAAAAAAAGCTAATAGTATATAAAGGAAATACTGTTGTGCACCCGTACAATGTGTTTGTATTTTAAGTATTACAAAATAATCAAAGAGCTAAAAAAGTTTATGAAGTAAAAATGTTACAGTAAGTTAATTTACTGTTGAAGAAAGAAAAAAATTAGCGTAGCCTAAGTGTACGACGTTTATGAAGTTTACAGTCGTGTTCAGTACTGTCCTAGGCCTTCACATTTACTCACCACTCACTAACAGAGCATCTTCCAGTCCTGCAACCTCCATTCATGGTAAGTGCCCTATACATCACCTAGTGATGCATTTCTCAGAATGTATCCCCATTGTTAAGTTTAACACATGACTGTAGTAGGATCCAGGAGCACCTTTGGTTTCACAGATCACGACAGTGATATTTATGTTCGTAGGCCATTGATCAATACTGGCAACACAACTATCATAGAACTTAGAGCTCTATTTGTGTTTTCTCACTTTAGTTTGTTCAAAGCAGCCCATTAAACACTGATAATTCTCAAAGTAGGAAGCCTATGGACTCTTAAAGATATAGTGGGACTTTGTGAATGAAATTTGTTACTGTCTTTTGTTAGGGTAATTTACAACATCTTTAGTAGGGACTATTATACACAGTTGAAACATATTAACCTTGTACATGGAAGCCCCATTCAACTATCAGACTGGATGTTAGGACCATGGCCACCCCAACGTGTAAGAAGGTAGAGCTTAGAGGTGGTCAGCTCCTCACTCTCAGTGACGTGTGAATCCAGGTGATGATGTCAGCAGACCAAATAGGATCTGCTCTCGTCTCTCCCCAAAATCTTCACAACCACATATGCCAACACACAGGCACGTACTTGCTAGATTTAAAAATTAGTTTCTGTGAAATACTGAACACTTCCGCTGAGAGTTCGAGGTATTGTCTTGAGAAGTAGCACGGTGAAGCTGCTGGGTTTTTTTAATGAGTTTATCAGATTCAGTTGAGCCTGGAGTAAAGGCATGAGGAAGGGAGTCTCCAGCTGACAGACTCTGTTAGATCACAGAATAAAAAAAACTAAAAAGAAGTCTGGAGACAAAGAGTGCTCTTTAAAGGGATGCAGCAGAAAGGAGACAATGGGACATTCTACATGTACTTTGCCTGCTTCAAAACTATGTCTTAGAAATTGGGCTAGTACACAACAGGTCAAAGCCAAGCTAAGGTCAACTGGAGGCATCCCCATTGTCGGGATGGGCTAAAGCTTTTAAGACAATTATTGGTTTCTTCTTTCCTATAAGAGTAGTCTGAATCTGCCTTTCCAGTACACCTCCTGCCACTCCAATTCTGACCTAATGCTGGCCACTTTTCTTGAATACTGCAGGCAATTCTGGGACTTTGTGACAGCTCAGGCTGTTTTATCTCTTTACAAACTCTTTGGGCCAGGCATTGTGGTTCATGCCTGTAATGCCAGCACTTTGAGAGGCTGAGGTGGGCAGATCACTTGAATTCAGAAGTTCGAGACTATCCTGGGCAACATGGCAAAACCCAATCTCTACCAAAAAAAAAAAATTAGCCTGGCATGGTGGCATGTACCTGTAGTCCCAGCTACTTGGGAGGCTGAGGTGGGAGAATCACTTAGCCTGGGAAGTCAAGCCTGCAGTGAGCCACGACTGTGCCATTGCACTCCAGCGTAGACATCAGTGTGAGACCTTTTCTCCAAAATAAAAATTAAATTTAAAAAATTCTCTTTGCCACCCTGTTTGAAAACCCTTACATATCTTTTACAGTCAAGCTCAGAGATAGTCTCTCCTATTACAGCTTTCTTGGATCAACCAGCTCCTCCCTCGTGTTTCCAGGATACGTTTTACACATTTATTGCCTTGTATTGGAATTGAGTGTCGCCTTCCCATAAGATGAACTCCCAGAGAGGAGTGATGATATTTAGTCATTATGAATCATCAATGTTTGTCCACAGTAAGTGCTCCATATATGCTTAATTGACAAATGAATGAATGAATAGAGCATGGCAATTATTAAGGGAAGCAGCAGATGAGGACCTAGCAGGTGAGAAAATTCCACACAAAGTGCTAATGAATACTCCAGCCACTTTCTTACAGTGGTTCATCTTTCACTTCCAGGCATTTGATTGTCAACATTTCTGTCCTTTTCCAAATCAGAGCTGTAACACAGGCAAATGTCAAGGCTTAGAAAAGCCTTGGGATCCTGATCAATTTGAAGACGAACATAAACTTCAGTGAAGTGACAACATTGCCTGCTTAAGTTGTTTCTTTATGCACCTAACAGAGGTTTACCTCTCCACACCCAGCTGTGGTTGATCTTACACTTCCTTCACACTTGCTTTAACACCTGTTAACCACAACCCTGAGGTTGCCGGGCCTGGGTTCATCTTGCTTTCTGGCTGTTGCTATGATGGTGTAACCGTGGCTTCGCAGCTGCTATGTTGGCAGCCATTCCAGGGGCCGGGGCCTGGGGCCTGGTCTCTGCCTTTGGGGAGATTTAACAGTCACACAAGTCTTAGGCAGTAGATGCTTCCCTTCTTCTTCTGGCTCCCACGGCCTTTTGCTTATCTGTCCTTGCACAGCCCCTCACACTTGGTTATAGTTAGCTTATGTGTATTTATTGCCCTCACTGTAAGGGAAGGACCATGTCCTATTTACTCATTTTTGTTTCTCCCACACTTACCAGTGCTAGCACTGGAAGGAAAGAATGAACACTGAGTGACTGAATGACTACATAAATTAATGAAACATTCTCCTTAAAATTATTTGTTGGAACTTTAAATAAAACACTCATCATCCTAGGAGTTATTACTCCTCCCGAAATGATACTTCTGATTTAGTGTAATCGCTTGGTTTTTTTTCCCCCTTCACCCTGGAAACAAGTAATCTTTCTTGATTATCAACAGCCCTGCTCTAATACAAAAATAGAAAAGAAAAACATGGATGTGGTGTAAACCGCTAATGGCTTCCTCTCTGAGAGCTACCTTTGTACTTCTCTAAATCATGTTGAACAATATTTGATCTCCTCAACCTCTCAGGTTACTGTGTCTGAGACATCATGAGGACCATGTGCACACTGCTTTTGTACCTGAATATATCTAATTCCATTAATGCCATGAATATAATGATACTCCCTTAAAAAATATTACATGGAATTTTTTCATTTAGAGAATGGAATGCTTCCGCTTTTTTTGGGTCTTGAGAATTAAGTATCTCTTTGGAGTCTTTAGAAAATTAGGCAAAATACTGAAACTTTATCACATATTTTAGTAATAAGGATGCCAAACAGATTAATTGCCACTTGAATGATCTATATTGACTCACCTAAATTTAACTCTCCATTTCGGAGCCAGGTCAGAGAGTGCTCACGGGCATGGGAAGGTGGAAAGTGAGGGCCTGGGTTCAAACCAGACTTCAGCTTGCTGTCCAGCTTGACCACATTAGTAAACTCTTTTCTCTTCTTGTCTGCAAAGCAGGGATAATATTACTGACTGCACCGGGTTATTGTGAAAATTAAAAGGCAACATTGCATGCATAACATTTTTAGCCATATTTTGTGAAGCAGCATTCCCTCTATTGAAGTTAGTATCCTTCCTTTTCTCACTCTCCGGCCACCAACAATGCTTCTTTTCCCAACAGGGTGTGCTGTGGTGTTGATACGCAGATATCACTTCCAATAGCCCAGGAAGTCGAGGTGTGTGCTCTATACGGTAACACAGTTGAAGCAAATGGTGAGAACAATTTCCCGGTATTTTGAGATAATGCACTCTGGGACCTCTGGTTCTTCTTTAGTGGCAGTGCCTTTTTTTAGTCCAGAAACTTCTCTTCTTAGCCTCAGTCTTTCAGACTATTATTACTTCACCCACACTCCTTTTCTCCTCAACCTCCAGACCCCAGGAGGAGGGTCTTGTGTTTGCTTTGCTTTTCCACATTCTCACCAGCTCAGCCAGCAGCCTCTCTGGGTTCTCCTCATAGGAAAATCTCCAGTTTCCCTAGTCCAGGCCCCACTTCTCTGATCTGAGGCTGTCCCCAGGATCACACCCTGACTGTCATTCTCAGCTCTGCTCGAGCCAACACTCCGGTCCTCAGATTGTCAGGTTCTCCTTGATGGGGTGTTTCTCTACATTCTTCAGCTGGGTCAGTTTACTTAATTCTTTTTTTACCTTTAGTTATCCTAAAGGCACATCTTAGCTTGTCACACTCGCTCTCATTTACCATTTTAATCCTCTTAAACTCATATGGAAAATCCCTGTCCTTGGCAAGAGTAATAGAGATGACCACAGACCGAGGCCCATTTACAGTCGAAGACCACCCTTGCCTTTGGAAGTGTTTCTCCTCTTCCTTTACAAAAGCAAAAGCACTTCAAGTGGACACTTTGTTATACCCACTATTTCTACCAGCTTCCCTCCAACTAACAGTTAGGTACATAAATGACTTTTAAATTTAAAATATTTATTTTTCATCTTTTAAAAAATTATCAAACCTATAAAAAATACAAAAAGAAAATACATTACCTAACCCTACAAACCAGACCTAAACGTTGCCAACAATTTTATTTCACATACCTTTCACATATCTATCTATATCTATATCCGTATATATGCTGCAAAATCTCTATACGAATTTATTTTTAAAAATGTTTAAGTGACCCAAAATGTCCTCTCCTATGTTCATTAAATTTGGCACACGATCTCCTCTTGCCATAATTATTTGTTTTCTTTAAATAATATGATGATGTTCTTATAGTAGCTGATTAATAAATCTCTTATTCATAATCAAACTAGGATTTGACTTAATGGCTTTAATTTTGCTAAAAGTACACCATCAATGCAACAGGTTTATGATAAATGCAAATTCTACTATTAGAAAGCACTTAACAAGAGTCCCTTCTTGCCATTCATAGCATTTATTGTTGAAACATTTATCCCTTCACTGACTCAGATTCATCATCAATTCAGAAAGCAGCAAACTGTGTCCTTTATTGTCTGTCCAAGTTCTTGTCTCTCTCTCATGGTCCTTTTATTGACAACCTACTGATGAGAATGGCACGCCTGCGCTGCCTTCACTCTGGTCCCCCTTTACACTGCGCACTCAGGGTTCCTCTCTCACCTCTCTGCTGAGGAGAACGGCACGCCTGCGCTGCCTTCACTCTGGTCCCCCTTTACCCTGCGTACTCAGGGTTCCTCTCTCACCTCTCTGCTGAGGAGAACGGCACGCCTGCGCTGCCTTCACTCTGGTCCCCCTTTACCCTGCGCACTCAGGGTTCCTCTCTCACCTCTCTGCTGAGGAGAACGGCACGCCTGCGCTGCCTTCACTCTGGTCCCCCTTTACCCTGCGCACTCAGGGTTCCTCTCTCACCTCTCTGCTGAGGAGAACGGCACGCCTGCGCTGCCTTCACTCTGGTCCCCCTTTACCCTGCGCACTCAGGGTTCCTCTCTCACCTCTCTGCTGATGAGAACGGCACGCCTGCGCTACCTTCACTCTGGTCCCCCTTTATCCTGCGTACTCAGGGTTCCTCTCTCACCTCTCTGCTGAGGAGAACGGCACGCCTGCGCTGCCTTCACTCTGGTCCCCCTTTACCCTGCGCACTCAGGGTTCCTCTCTCACCTCTCTGCTGATGAGAACGGCACGCCTGCGCTACCTTCACTCTGGTCCCCCTTTATCCTGCGTACTCAGGGTTCCTCTCTCACCTCTCTGCTGATGAGAACGGCACGCCTGCGCTGCCTTCACTCTGGTCCCCCTTTACCCTGCGTACTCAGGGTTCCTCTCTCACCTCTCTGCTGAGGAGAACGGCACGCCTGCGCTGCCTTCACTCTGGTCCCCCTTTACCCTGCGCACTCAGGGTTCCTCTCTCACCTCTCTGCTGATGAGAACGGCACGCCTGCGCTACCTTCACTCTGGTCCCCCTTTATCCTGCGTACTCAGGGTTCCTCTCTCACCTCTCTGCTGAGGAGAACGGCACGCCTGCGCTGCCTTCACTCTGGTCCCCCTTTACCCTGCGCACTCAGGGTTCCTCTCTCACCTCTCTGCTGAGGAGAACGGCACGCCTGCGCTGCCTTCACTCTGGTCCCCCTTTATCCTGCGTACTCAGGGTTCCTCTCTCACCTCTCTGCTGAGGAGAACGGCACGCCTGCGCTGCCTTCACTCTGGTCCCCCTTTACCCTGCGCACTCAGGGTTCCTCTCTCACCTCTCTGCTGAGGAGAACGGCACGCCTGCGCTGCCTTCACTCTGGTCCCCCTTTACACTGCGCACTCAGGGTTCCTCTCTCACCTCTCTGCTGAGGAGAACGGCACGCCTGCGCTGCCTTCACTCTGGTCCCCCTTTATCCTGCGCACTCAGGGTTCCTCTCTCACCTCTCTGCTGATGAGAACGGCACGCCTGCGCTACCTTCACTCTGGTCCCCCTTTATCCTGCGTACTCAGGGTTCCTCTCTCACCTCTCTGCTGATGAGAACGGCACGCCTGCGCTGCCTTCACTCTGGTCCCCCTTTACCCTGCGTACTCAGGGTTCCTCTCTCACCTCTCTGCTGAGGAGAACGGCACGCCTGCGCTGCCTTCACTCTGGTCCCCCTTTACCCTGCGCACTCAGGGTTCCTCTCTCACCTCTCTGCTGATGAGAACGGCACGCCTGCGCTACCTTCACTCTGGTCCCCCTTTATCCTGCGTACTCAGGGTTCCTCTCTCACCTCTCTGCTGAGGAGAACGGCACGCCTGCGCTGCCTTCACTCTGGTCCCCCTTTACCCTGCGCACTCAGGGTTCCTCTCTCACCTCTCTGCTGAGGAGAACGGCACGCCTGCGCTGCCTTCACTCTGGTCCCCCTTTATCCTGCGTACTCAGGGTTCCTCTCTCACCTCTCTGCTGAGGAGAACGGCACGCCTGCGCTGCCTTCACTCTGGTCCCCCTTTACCCTGCGCACTCAGGGTTCCTCTCTCACCTCTCTGCTGAGGAGAACGGCACGCCTGCGCTGCCTTCACTCTGGTCCCCCTTTACCCTGCGCACTCAGGGTTCCTCTCTCACCTCTCTGCTGAGGAGAACGGCACGCCTGCGCTGCCTTCACTCTCGTCCCCCTTTACCCTGCGCACTCAGGGTTCCTCTCTCACCTCTCTGCTGAGGAGAACGGCACGCCTGCGCTGCCTTCACTCTGGTCCCCCTTTATCCTGCGCACTCAGGGTTCCTCTCTCACCTCTCTGCTGAGGAGAACGGCACGCCTGCGCTACCTTCACTCTCGTCCCCCTTTACCCTGCGCACTCAGGGTTCCTCTCTCACCTCTCTGCTGAGGAGAACGGCACGCCTGCGCTGCCTTCACTCTGGTCCCCCTTTATCCTGCGCACTCAGGGTTCCTCTCTCACCTCTCTGCTGAGGAGAACGGCACGCCTGCGCTGCCTTCACTCTGGTCCCCCTTTATCCTGCGCACTCAGGGTTCCTCTCTCACCTCTCTGCTGAGGAGAACGGCACGCCTGCGCTGCCTTCACTCTGGTCCCCCTTTATCCTGCGCACTCAGGGTTCCTCTCTCACCTCTCTGCTGAGGAGAACGGCACGCCTGCGCTGCCTTCACTCTGGTCCCCCTTTACCCTGCGCACTCAGGGTTCCTCTCTCACCTCTCTGCTGAGGAGAACGGCACGCCTGCGCTGCCTTCACTCTGGTCCCCCTTTACCCTGCGCACTCAGGGTTCCTCTCTCACCTCTCTGCTGAGGAGAACGGCACGCCTGCGCTACCTTCACTCTGGTCCCCCTTTACCCTGCACACTCAGGGTTCCTCTCTCACCTCTCTACTGATGAGAACGGCACGCCTGCGCTACCTTCACTCTGGTCCCCCTTTACCCTGCACACTCAGGGTTCCTCTCTCACCTCTCTACTGATGAGAACGGCACGCCTGCGCTACCTTCTCTCTGATCCCCGTTTACCCTGCGCACTCAGGGTTCCTCTCTCACCTCTCTACTGATGAGAACGGCACGCCTGCGCTACCTTCTCTCTGATCCCCGTTTACCCTGCGCACTCAGGGTTCCTCTCTCACCTCTCTGCTGAGGAGAACGGCACGCCTGCGCTGCCTTCACTCTGGTCCCCCTTTACCCTGCGCACTCAGGGTTCCTCTCTCACCTCTCTGCTGAGGAGAACGGCACGCCTGCGCTGCCTTCACTCTGGTCCCCCTTTACCCTGCGCACTCAGGGTTCCTCTCTCACCTCTCTGCTGAGGAGAACGGCACGCCTGCGCTACCTTCACTCTGGTCCCCCTTTACCCTGCACACTCAGGGTTCCTCTCTCACCTCTCTACTGATGAGAACGGCACGCCTGCGCTACCTTCTCTCTGATCCCCGTTTACCCTGCGCACTCAGGGTTCCTCTCTCACCTCTCTACTGATGAGAACGGCACGCCTGCGCTGCCTTCACTCTGGTCCCCCTTTACCCTGCGCACTCAGGGTTCCTCTCTCACCTCTCTGCTGATGAGAACGGCACGCCTGCGCTGCCTTCACTCTGGTCCCCCTTTACACTGCGCACTCAGGGTTCCTCTCTCACCTCTCTGCTGAGGAGAACGGCACGCCTGCGCTGCCTTCACTCTGGTCCCCCTTTATCCTGCGCACTCAGGGTTCCTCTCTCACCTCTCTGCTGAGGAGAACGGCGCGCCTGCGCTGCCTTCACTCTGGTCCCCCTTTATCCTGCGCACTCAGGGTTCCTCTCTCACCTCTCTGCTGAGGAGAACGGCACGCCTGCGCTGCCTTCACTCTGGTCCCCCTTTACACTGCGCACTCAGGGTTCCTCTCTCACCTCTCTGCTGAGGAGAACGGCACGCCTGCGCTGCCTTCACTCTGGTCCCCCTTTACCCTGCGCACTCAGGGTTCCTCTCTCACCTCTCTGCTGAGGAGAACGGCACGCCTGCGCTGCCTTCACTCTGGTCCCCCTTTACCCTGCGCACTCAGGGTTCCTCTCTCACCTCTCTGCTGAGGAGAACGGCACGCCTGCGCTGCCTTCACTCTCGTCCCCCTTTACCCTGCGCACTCAGGGTTCCTCTCTCACCTCTCTGCTGAGGAGAACGGCACGCCTGCGCTGCCTTCACTCTGGTCCCCCTTTACCCTGCGCACTCAGGGTTCCTCTCTCACCTCTCTGCTGAGGAGAACGGCACGCCTTCGCTACCTTCACTCTGGTCCCCCTTTACCCTGCGCACTCAGGGTTCCTCTCTCACCTCTCTGCTGAGTAGAACGGCACGCCTGCGCTGCCTTCACTCTGGTCCCCCTTTACCCTGCGCACTCAGGGTTCCTCTCTCACCTCTCTGCTGAGTAGAACGGCACGCCTGCGCTACCTTCACTCTGGTCCCCGTTTACCCTGCACACTCAGGGTTCCTCTCTCACCTCTCTACTGATGAGAACGGCACGCCTGCGCTACCTTCTCTCTGATCCCCGTTTACCCTGCGCACTCAGGGTTCCTCTCTCACCTCTCTACTGATGAGAACGGCACGCCTGCGCTACCTTCTCTCTGATCCCCGTTTACACTGCGCACTCAGGGTTCCTCTCTCACCTCTCTGCTGAGGAGAACGGCACGCCTGCGCTGCCTTCACTCTGGTCCCCCTTTACCCTGCGCACTCAGGGTTCCTCTCTCACCTCTCTGCTGAGGAGAACGGCACGCCTGCGCTGCCTTCACTCTGGTCCCCCTTTATCCTGCGCACTCAGGGTTCCTCTCTCACCTCTCTGCTGAGGAGAACGGCACGCCTGCGCTGCCTTCACTCTGGTCCCCGTTTACCCTGCGCACTCAGGGTTCCTCTCTCACCTCTCTGCTGAGGAGAACGGCACGCCTGCGCTGCCTTCACTCTGGTCCCCCTTTATCCTGCGCACTCAGGGTTCCTCTCTCACCTCTCTACTGAGGAGAACGGCACGCCTGCGCTACCTTCACTCTGGTCCCCCTTTACCCTGCACACTCAGGGTTCCTCTCTCACCTCTCTACTGAGGAGAACGGCACGCCTGCGCTGCCTTCACTCTGGTCCCCCTTTATCCTGCGCACTCAGGGTTCCTCTCTCACCTCTCTACTGAGGAGAACGGCACGCCTGCGCTGCCTTCACTCTGGTCCCCCTTTATCCTGCGCACTCAGGGTTCCTCTCTCACCTCTCTGCTGAGGAGAACGGCACGCCTGCGCTACCTTCACTCTGGTCCCCCTTTATCCTGCGCACTCAGGGTTCCTCTCTCACCTCTCTACTGATGAGAACGGCACGCCTGCGCTACCTTCTCTCTGATCCCCGTTTACCCTGCGCACTCAGGGTTCCTCTCTCACCTCTCTACTGATGAGAACGGCACGCCTGCGCTGCCTTCACTCTGATCCCCGTTTACCCTGCGCACTCAGGGTTCCTTCCTCACTTCTCTGCTGGTACCAGGCTCCTGTATTGCTAGGTAGCGGCTCAGTTCATTCTAATGGGGACCTTCAAATAATATCTAGAGCTCATATAGTAATCTGTAATGTTAGGGACCCAGATTCCTTCCACTCATCATTTAATCCCTGTTTACATGATCTAAATGGCTCCTCACCATGTCCCCGTCCAGCAGCAAGAAGGGAAGGAAAGAGGAGGGGCTCCCATCCCTATAATATAGCTGTCATTACTTTGTCCATAAGTTGTAATCTTCAGATACATTGCTGCATTGTTATTTTGAACAATGTGTCATCATATTCGTTAATACGAAAAATAAAACATTTTATGTTACTTATAATTTCTTTCCTGATGCTCTCTTTTGCTTATGCAGATCCAAGTTTCTGACCTATGTCATTTTCCTTCTCTCTGAAGAACTTCTTGTAATGCTTTTTGCAAGTTAGGTCTACATCAATTTTTGGTGTGTGTGTGAGAAGGTCTTTATTTTTTCTTCACTTTTGGAGGACAATTTCACTGGGTACAAAATTCTAGGTAGATGTTTTTTTCTTTCAATTCTTTATGCTCTTCTTACTTGCATGGTTTCTGAAGAAAAATCCAAAGTCATTCTAAATTTTGTTCTTCTACAGGTAGGTTTTTACCAGCCTGCAGTTTGTCTTACCATTTATAAAAAAGGAAAAGTTTTTAATGGTAGTGAAGTACAAGTTATGATTTTAGAAATGAATTGTGCTTATGGTGTCATATCCAATGAATATTTGACTAACCTAAGGTTACAAAATTTTTTACCTATGTTTTCCTCTAGAATTTTATAGTTGTAGTTTTACACCTAGGTCTACGTTTCATTTGGAGCTAATTTTTGTCTATTGTGTGAGGTAATGGCCTATGTTCTTTTAGATAAATTGATAGATACATACATACATAGACATAATTATTCCAGCTCCATTTAAAACAAAAATTGTTCTTCCCCTACATTGAATTGTTTTGGAATCTTTGTCAAAAATCAACTGATCATATATATGTGTATTTATTTCTGAATTCTGTTGTTTTTACATTAATTTATTTCTCTCTCTTTATGCCAATGCTACACTGTATTAATTTCTGGAATTTTATAGTAAGTTTTGAAACCAGGTAGTGTAGTCATCCAGTCTTTTTCTTTGGAATTCTTTTAAACTATTTTAGGTGTTTTTAAGTCTAGATGTTAATCTAAATCTTAGGATATTTCTGTCCATATCTGCAGAAAACCTGCCTGGATTTTGATAAGAATTTTATAGATTTGATTGTTTAATTTGAGGACTATTAATCATCTTAATATTAACTCTTTCAATCCATGAACACATATATCTTGATTTATTTCAATCCTTAATTTCTTTCAATAATGTTTTATAGTTTTTAGTATAAAGGTCTTATTCTTCTTTCATTAACTTTATTCCTAAGTATTTTATTCTTTTGATTATTCCTACTGTGAAAGAAAATGTTTCATTCATTTTATTATTGGATTGCTGTATTAATCTTGTATCCTGTGACCTTGCTAACCTTCTTAGTTCTTATTAAGAATTTTTGTTTTGCTTAGTTTCTACTAGATTCCATAGAGTTCTTGCAGAGTAGAGGAGAAACAGAATCAGCATTCTCCCTGGGAAAAAGTAACTACCTACCCCATGTCCACCACACCATCTCTAGCTTACCTTTTGCATATGTTGAAAAAAAAATCTTAAAAACAGTTTGAAGACAAATAATCTATCTTACTCTCCTTTTATTTTGCAAATGAGGAAACTGATCTTCAAATTTCTGAGTAAATTTGATGTGTAGTTTAAAATAAAGTGAAACAATTACAGGCCAGGCAAGGTGGCTCATGCCTGTAATTCCAGCACTTTGGGAGGCCGACATGGGCGGATCATGAGGTCAGGAGTTCGAGACCAGCCTGACCAATATGGTGAAACCCCGTCTCTACTAGGACTACAAAAATTAGCCTGGCATGGTGGCACGCTTCTGTAGTCCCAGCTACTCAGGAGGCTGAGGCAGGAGAATCGCTTCAACCTGGGAGTTGGAAGTTGCAGTGAGCCAAGATCACACCACTGCACTCCAGCCTGGGCAACAGAGTGAGACTCCATCTCAAAAAAAAAAAAAAAAATACAAAGACGAAAAAAGGTATGACATGGATATACAAAAGTAGTAAGTGAATCAGTAAAATGGCACTCAGTCTTGCTCCTAATGAAACATTATATTCTGTCATTATAAATATTTATTCACAGATTCAGCTATTCAGCTTTATGCAAATTTCATAGTAGAAAAAATATGTAGATTTGTCATTTTTCTTATCTCAAATTGGAGCTGCATTTGAAAAGGTTAAAAGGCTATGTATAATTACACTGTTATTAAATGTCACATGCATCAGTATCATTCAGGTTAGGCCAAGTGGTTGTGTAACACAAGTGTCAGTTATTTGCAAACCCGCTCATGGGTAGCCCCCAGGGTTATTATTAGTGAGGTAGCAGCTCTTCTCCTGACTTCATTGCTCTTAGTGTCAGCAAACCAGTGAACCCCTGCCATGTCTTACCTGTTTATTCATAGAGTGTAGCATTAGAATGTTCTTGCTTTTCATGTGTAATTGTTTCTACCTTTGAGTTTATATCTCATGTAACATTTTAATAATCCTGTTAATATGCATAGCTCATTTAAAATGTATAATAGCCAGCTTCCTATTAACTCTCTTTGGTAGAGGTAAGTTAGCTGAATACTAACAAGCAGAGAAAGAAAGCCACCAGGACTCTCAATTATTAATAGGAGTTATACCCACAGACTTTTTGACACTGGATACAGGTAGTGAAAGGTCTTATTTTAAAATGGCACAAGACTGACAGCAAAAGTGCTCTGAAAATCTCAAGCGAAATGATGGAAACAAGAACAGAGAATAATGTATATATGTTTACAAGATTTAGAGAAGTCTGAGACTTAATCTTGGAAGAAAAACTAACCAAAGTTATTTCACAGTAATTAGAAACCACTGAATTTTTGTCACTTACCTAACATATTTATATACTGTAGTGATTGTCTTTAATAGGGTAAGAACAGGACAAAATTGTGACTTATTATAAAGCATAAGGTAATAGTTACTGTTTAAAATCTACATTTTTAATTGTCTGTTATCAGGAGGGTGTCAAGAAGCAGCTGAAGGAATAAATGGGGTATTGCTATATGAGATAGTTGAAATTTTAATATCACATTAGAATTTTGACGTAGAAAAAAGTTTATAATTGGATATTTGTGTACCTGACCAAACATACAACTATAGCACTCCACTGTATTCTGAAAAGAGAAAACTTACATGCCAAGTTCCAACGAATTTTTATGCATATGTTGCTCAAAGGATCACAACATTTCATAAATTACAAATGCAGCACGTGTGGAATAGAAATATAACATATTTTAAATTGCACAAAATAATTTCACGAGTCACTTTAGAACTTCAAAGCATTTTGGTGTAGAATTTGGTGGCTCAAGGGTCATTTAAAACCTATTAAGATCATATGCACTAACGGCTTCCTTGCTTTTGATTTTCCTACAGCAATAAAAAGCATTCAAGATGGTTAACTTGATCCCAAAGCTGTGCATACAATTTATTTATTTTTGGTGACAGCAGGATTTTTCTTATTGAGAAGCATGTTTGTAAAGTGTCTACCACCTTTCTGTACCTGTCACAGGGAGAGAGCCACTGCCACGCATCATGTCTTAGAATGGGGCTGTCTCTGTAAGGCAGCATGCACCCTGTCGGGGAGGTCAAGTCTCTGGGGTCAAATCTTGGCTATGTTCTTTACTAACATGTGAAGTTTAACCTCCCCTAAACTTAGTTTCATTATCTGTTCACTGGGATGGCAATACCAACCTGGAATTGTCCTGAGGGTTAAAATGACTGTATTTAAACGTAAGACTCGGCCAGTCGCGGTGGCTCACGCCTATAATCCCAGCACTTTGGGAGGCCAAGGCAGGCAGATCACGGGGTCAGGAGCTCCAGATCAGCCTGACCAACATGGTGAAACACCGTCTCTACTAAAAATACAAAAATTAGCTGGGCATGGTGGTGCACGCCTGTAGTCCCAGCTCCTCAGAAGGCTGAGGCAGAGAATCACTTGAACACGGGAGGCAGAGTTTGCAGTGAGCTGATTGTGCCATTGCACTCCACCCTGGGTGACAGAGCAACTCTCCATCTCAAAATAATAATAATAATAATAACACAAAAGACCCAACTCCAAATAAGCACTAAATAATACATGGTAGCTATGCAGTAACAATGCTTCACTTTTTACTGTTTCAGGACCAGGAGATAATATCTTTGGTGGAAAGAGTGAGGAAATAATGCAAATCTTCTTCGGCTCTATCTCTTCCTTGCCAGTGGTCCTCTTTGTATCCCTCCACTGGGGCCAGCAGTAGCAAGGGGTGGATGAGGCTCAGGAATGTTGGGCAGAGCCACAGCCAGGCTCCAGGACCACCTCAGTGTTGGTTTCAGGATTTCGGTGAAAAGGGTGATGTGGATCATTGAGTTAATGTTAAGGCAAGCTCATCAGGGTTGTAAAGCGGACAAAGGTTGAATGAAAAACTTCAGTTTGGAGTGTAGATTATGCATTGGGCTACAGAGTCCTCTTTGTTGCATTTCTCAAGGAGTCTGAGAAAAGCAATATAAGACAAGATGGGCTGTAGTTTCAGAATTCTAAACTTAGGTGACTCTCATACTATTAAATTAGTAAAGGCAATTTTAAAAAATTCTGAAACCATGTATGTGGGGCAATGGGGATGTAGGTCAACTCATACCCTGCTAGTAACATTGCAAATAAGTAATCTTTGTGGATAGCAAATTGAGTAAGATTTAGAGGAAAAAAAAAGTATAAAACCATCATATTGGTCAAGGCTTTCTGAAATAAGTAAAAATTACATTTCTCTGTAATTTTGAAGGACCCTCGTGTTGCTCATGCCACTGAAGTCTGAGCTGTTGACCATCTAAGGCCTACATCCTATATCTCAAGATGCAAGAGAAAAAGAGGACTGGATCTTTCCCTCTCCAACGTGGACACTGATTGGACAGACTCAGGTCACATGCCCTTCCCCCAACTGTCACAAACCAGTCATTTCCCAGAGGTATACAGGACAATGAAGAACCCAGCCAGTGAAGGTGAGCGCTATAAATCACCACTCTCTGGACCACACTCTTCCTTGTGCATTTCCCGAAGAAAAGGGGATGATGAACAAGAAGATAGAAGATGGGAAAACATCCTAGACAAAATAATAGAACCACCACAATCCAATATTCTAATCATGCTCTTTGTTGTGACAATAATATTCCTGAGAATATATCCCAAGATGTAAGTTGGAATGGGGGCAGGGAAGGGTTTGTATGATTACTGTGCCAACATATGTACATTTGAACATTAAAAAAATACCTGGAAATGGTCCAAATGCTCAAATGCTAAGGAGTGGTTAAATACACTTTGGCAGTTTTCAATAATAAGCCATTTAACCCATTCAATTTTTTAGTTTTCTAAATGACAAGTAACCATTGTACATATTCATAGGTACATTGTAATGTTTCAATGATATATAGACATCAGATTAGGGTAATTATCATATTCATATCTCAAATATTTATCACTTCTTTGTGTTGAGAACATTCAGTATCCTCCTTCTAGGTATTTTTAAGTATGTATTATTGTGCACTACAGCCATCTTACAGTGGTACAGAACACCGGGACTTATTCCTCCTATGTAGCTGTCATTGAGAGTATACTTTTGTTCAACAGTTAGACAGTAGGAATATAAGGATGGATAAAACATGGTGTCTGTCCTTAAGTGTTATTTAATTCTTTGAACAATATTCTGAGAGAAGCACTTTAGCTATATCCATTTTACAGATGATGAAACTGATTTTAACTTCCCTAAAGTCACATGCTTTATAATTAATGGAAATGGGACTCCATCCCACACCTTCTAACTCGAAAGTTTTTAACTTCAAAGTTAATACTGTAATAGAGATTTAAAACAAAATTCTGCAGAAATACCAAATAGATAACTCTTTTAAACATATTGAGTTATAATTTGGCAAATAATAAGCTGCATATGTTTAAGGCTTACCATCTGACAAGCACTGAAATGCACCTGTGAAGCCATCTGACCATCTATGACTATAGATCAATGTGCATTTCTAGAATTTTATATTTGTCTGACTCACCTAATTATATTAAGAGCCAACCATAATGCTGCATGTATCAAAAGTTTGGTTTATGTTATTGCTGGGTAATATTCCATTGTTTGGATATACCTCAATATATTTATCCATTCATCTGTTGAAAGACATTTAGATTGCTTCCAGTTTTAGTCTATTACAAGTAAAACTGCTGTAACACCAAAAGCACAGCCACAAAAAGTAAAAATAGATAAACTGTACTACATCAAAATTTAAAACTTATATGCATCAAAGGATACAATCAACAATGAAAAGACAACCTACAGAATGGGAGAAAATATTTGCAAAGTATACATCTAACAAGGGATTCGTATCCAGAATATATAAAGAACTTCTACAATCTAACAATAACACAAAAACCCCAATTAAAAAATGGACAAAGGACTTGAGTAGACATTTCTCAAAGAAATATAACAAAGAAATAAACAAATTTCTCAAAAAAATATACAAATACAACAAATACATAAAAAGACATTCAACATCATGAATTATTAGAGAAATGCAAATCAAAATGAACTGGTACCACCTCTCACCCAAAGGATGACTATTGTAAAAAACAAACAAACAAAAAAAAACTAGAAAAATAACAAGTGCTGGTTAGGATGTGGAGAAATTGGAACCGTTGTGCCTTGTTGATGAGAATGTAAAATGGTGTGGCTACAGTGGGAAACAATACGATGGTTCCTCAGAAACTGAAAAAATAGAATATAATCTAGTAATCTTACTTCTGGGTATATACCCTCCAATACTGAAAGAAGAGTCTCAAGAAAGATATTTGTATACCTGTGTTCATAACACCATTATTTGCAATAGCCAAAAGGTGGAAGCAACCCAAGTATTCATCAACAGATGAACAAATAAACAAAATATGTTATATACATACACTGAAATATTATTGAGCCTTAAAAAGGAGTAAAATTCCGACACTTGCTGCAACATAGATAAACCTTGAGCATATTATGCAAAGTGAAATAAGCCAGTAAAAAAAAGGATAAGTATTCTATGATTCCACTTATGTGAGGTATTCAGAATAGCGAAAATCATACAGACGTAAAGTAGAATGGTGGTTACCAGGGGCTGGAGGGAGGGATGAATGGGTAGTTGCTGTTAGTGGGTATAATTTTTCAGTTTTGCAAGTGAAAAGCATTCTGGAGATTGGTTGTACAATGATGTGAGTGAACATACTATTGAACTGTGTACTTTAAAACGGTTAAGATGGTAAATTTCATGTTCTGTGTATTTTAACACGGTTTTTTTTAAAAAAATCAGTATAGTGGTTACCTTTGGAGAGGTGGAAGGGATTTTGATTGAGAAAAGGCATATCCATCTATTGTCATTTTATCCCTTTACTATAATCTTAATAGAGTTTTGGGAGAAAGAGACACAAAGGCATGAATTTAAACTGTTGCACAAGTTTTTGGGTTTTGATTTTGTTTTAGACAACACTACCCAGGTACCAATGTGGGAAACATAGACTGAAATCAGAAAAACCTCATGGCTGTAGATACCTATAAGGGAATGGTTAATCATAGTCAAATTTGAACACACTCATGTAACTGGACCCTAGATAAGGAGAATAGGCAAAAAGGATAAATAGGCATCAGGTGATTGGGTCATATGGCCTTTAAGAATATGTACATATTAGTTTCTGTTACTTTTCAAGGAAATCTTTCTCTCCAGTACCTCCAGAACTAATGCAATACACTGACAATCCAATGTGAAGAAGTCATTTTGGTATGCTCACATATATTCTATTATGATTCTAAAAAATTTTTCCATTTATCTGAACTCACTGTACCTCTCAGGTTCACTTCCATCAAATATTGAAGCTTCACTTGGATTATTTTCTTCCTTTCATTAGAGATCTGCCTCAACCTCAGATTATTACATTGCATCATCCAAACTAGAGGTTTAGATAGATAAGTGAAGTCCAGGTACATTTTACCAGGGGAAGAGAACTCGTAGAGAAAACTACTAGACAGAAGAAACCAGCATCTATTGAACACATCTGTAAAGCTGTGCTATTAATTTCAAATAGGTTATGCCATTTAATATTTATGACAAGCCTATGATGTATATATTATCATTTCCTATTGAATAAATTAATATACAGAGGCTTAGAGAGCTTTGATAACATTCCCAAAGTTAGAAAAGTCACACAGAATAAGGAAATAGAATTCACAACTCATGGGTTTGTCTGTTCTGAGGTTGTTTTCTATCCTGCCTGGAGTGAACTGAGTTTGTGAAACTTGATTGTAACCAAAATGAATCCGAAAAGGCCCTTGACTGAGTGAGGTAAGATCATATGCCCTTCTCATTTCTTCATGTACATTTTCCCAGTTGCTGTGGCAAAGATGCTCCCCTAAAGAGAGAATGCAACTACGCTTTGCCGAAAGGAAACAGAATTCATACACCACAGTTTGGCTTTGGTTCCTATATTAATACTGCCAGAGGATAAATGAATTCAAATTCTATACTGTGAAATTTGGAGTTGTAGAATAAAGTATCACAAATTCAATGATAATTATGTTTAGATGTTAAGATTATCCTTGCTGCCAAATGACAAAACAAAATAGTGATGATCATTGAATCTGCATCAATCCAGACTTTGTGCTTACTTATTCATGAATCCTACACTGATTTTTACCCAACTCATAAAAGGTTTATAAGAATACAAGAGGAAACATACTGAAAAGTTTTTAAATATTTAGTAAACAAATGGCAAGTTTTCAAATTATGGTGGAAAATTAAAGTCATCTTTTTAGTTCAATGCAACAAAACTGCATTACAATTTTCAAGTACTTTGTTGCTTAAAACAGATAAAAACTCCTACTTTTGCATTTAGAATCTGCCTTCTTGTATGGAGAGTTATGGAAAAAGTGAATACGCTTCTAGATCTATGTAAAACAAACTTTTGCTGAAATACCACTTCCTCCAATTTATCTGTCCCAGTCTGACCTATTTAGCCATTTTTTAATCTTGGATGCCTACTTATTGTGAAAAGCACCTGAACATTTAGATTACTGCTAATTCTTTGAAGAAAGTTCCAGACTTTAAATGCCATTCTTTCCAGTATCCAGAGCAGTGGTTCTCAGCCTTGGCTGCAGGTAAGAACCAGTTATGATGGTTAATTTTATGTGTGAACTTGACTGGGCCACAAGATGCCAAGATATTCAGTTAAACCTTATTTCTGGGTGTGTCTGTAAGGGTATTTCTGGATGAGAATAACATTTGATCAGTAGACTGAGTCAACTAGATTGTCCTTCCTAACGTGGGTGAGGCTTATCCAATCTGTTGAAATCATAAATAGAATAAAAGGCTGAGTAAGAAAGAAATCTTTCTATTTTCAAGCTGGGACACTAATCTTTGCCTCAGACTTTGGACTTGGACTATTACTGAAACACCAGGGGTTTGGTCTAGGTCCTACGGTTCACTGCACAGAAAGCCAGTCACTGAGACAAGTATTGCCAAGGAACAAGGCTTTAATCTGGTGCTGTAGCCAAGGAGATGGGAGCTCAGTCTTAAATCCATCTCCCTGATCCACTAAAACCAGGGATTTATATAGCAGGGAAGAGATGTAACAATATATAAGAAAACAGGAACTGGGGAGGGGCAAGGAAGCAATCATGATGAATGAGGGGTCCAAAGTCTCATCATTTGAATGTGGTGATCTGGTTATGTTCAGTTCTTTGATACTTTTTTTTGTTTTTTGTGGTGTTTTTTTGTTTGTTTTTTTTTTTTTTGAGAGGCTTGAAGATCCTTTCCTGAGGAAGGAACTCAGATAAAACAAAAAGTTTCAAACTTTAACAGCAGAAAAGCCCATTTCTATGTTTATCCATAACAACAGTCTATGGGACTATTAAATCAGTTTCAGGACCTAGACTAGAAATTATGCCATCAGCTTTCCTTCTTCTTGTTCCTTTGTACTTGGACTGGACTGAAATGTATAATCAGCTCTTGGGTTTCCAGCTCATAGGCTCCAGCTTATAGATTGTAGATTGTTGCCTTCATAATCACATGAGCCAATTCCTTATTTAAGATATTTAGTGTATATATAAATTATATATTTTTATTTTATATGGGTATATATATGTGATATATTGGTTTTGTTTTATATATGTATGTGTACATATATATAATATATTTTGTTTTTGTTTTACTAGATCTCTAGGACTTATCAATCTTGCTAAGTGACACCTTGTGCACTTTGACCATACTTCCCCATATTTCTCTTTCCCCAGCCCCCAGAAACCACCATTCTTCTCTGTTTCTATGACTATTTTAGATTCCTCATATAAGTGGGATCATGTAGTATTTGTCCTCTGTGAGTGGCCTATATTATTTGTTGTAATGTCTTCCAGGTTCATCCATTTTGTTTCAAATGGCAGGGTTTTACTCTTTTTAAAGGCCAAGTAATATTCCATTGTATGTATATTACCACATTTTTTTGTCCTTTATCCATCCATGAACATTTAGGTTGCTTTCACATTTTGGCTATTATGATAATGCTGCAATGAACATGGGATTCTGGGTATCTATTCAAGAATCTGACTTCAGTTGTTTCGGATATGCACCCAGAAGTGAGACTGCTGGATCAAAGAGTAATTCTTTTTTTAATGTTTGAGGAAACTCTATATTGTTTTTCATAATGGCTATATATTTTATATTCCCACCAACAGTGTACAATGGTTCCTTTTTCTCTACATTCTTGCCAACACTTGTGATCTTTTGTTTCTTTGCTAAGAGCCATCATAACAAGTGTAAGGTGATATCTCATTGTGGTTTTGATTTGGGGTCCCCTGATAATTAGTGATGTTGAGCACATTTTCATATACCTGGTAGCCATTTCTATATCTTCCTGGAGAAATTTCTATTCAGTTCCTTTGCCCATTTTTAAATTGGCTTCTTTGTGGGAGTTTTTTGTTTGTTTTTTGCTATTGAGTTATAGGACTTCTAGCTGTATTTTGGATATTAACCCTTTATCAATACATGATTTGCAAATATTTCCCCCATTTCATAGACCGCCTTTTCCTTTTGTTGATTTTTGTTTGTTTTTATTTTTGTTTTTGTTTTTTTGCTGTGCAGAAACTTTTTTGTTTGATTGAATCCCACTTATCTTTTATTTTGTTGCCTATGCTTTTGGTATATCTGTGAAATCATTACCAAAGCCAATGTCAGGAAGTTTTTTCCCCATGTTTTCTTCTAGGAGATTTACAGTTTCAGGTCTTACATTTAAGTCTTTAATCCACTTTTAGAAAATTGTTCTGTATTATGTAATATAAAGTTCCAATATCATTCTTTTATATGTAGACATCTAGTTTTCTCAGCATAATTTATTGAAGGGATTGTCCTTTACCCATTGTATATTCTTGGCATCTTTGTGGGAGATTAGTTGACTGTACATGTAAGGGCTTATTTCTGTTCTATTTGTTCCAATGGCCTAAGACGTGCATTTTATGTCAGTACTATCGTGTTCTGAATACTACAGCTTTATAATATATTGTGAAATCAGAAAGTACGATGCCTTCAATTTTGTTTTCCTTGCTCAAAATTGCTTTGGCTACTTAGGGATTTCTATGGTTCCATAGAATTTTGGAATTTTTTTGTATTTTTGTAAAAAATGTTCTTGCAGTTTTCATAGGGATTGCATTATATTGCTTTTAGTATGAATATTTAAACAATATTAATTCCTCCAATCTATGAACAGGGGATATCTTTTCATTTATTTGTTTGCTTTAATTCTTTTCCTCAAGGTTTTATGGTTTGCAGTGTACATGTCTTTCATCTCTTTGAAAGTTTATTCTTAAGTATTCTAGCTGATTAAATGGGACTGTTTTCTTAATCCTTTTCAGACCATTTGTTGTTCATATGTAGAAATGCAACTAATATTTGCATGTTGATTTTGGATCTGCAACTTTTACTAAATTCATTTATTATTTCTTACAGGTTTCGGTTGGGTATTTGGTGCAATCTTAGGTTATTCTACATATAAAATCACGTCTTCCACAAACAGGTCATTTAACTTCTTCCTTTCCAATTTGAATGCATTTTATTACTTTCTACTGCCTGATTACTTTGGCTAGGACTTCTAGAACTATATGTTGAATGTCAGTGGGAAGAGTGGACATCTTTGCCTTGTTCAGAATCTTAGACGAAAATGTTTTTAGATTTTTACCACTGAGTATATTAGCTGTGGGATTTTGTATATGGCCTTCTTTGTTCAGGTAAGTTCTTTCTATACCTAATTGTTGAAATTTCTTAACATGAAGGAGTGTTAAATTTTGTCAAAAAAATTTTTTTCTGCACCTACTGAGATGATCATGTGATTTTTATCTTCTATTTTGTTAACGGTATATCACAATGTGGTATATCACATTGATTTATTTGTATATATTAACCATCCTTGCATTCTAGGAATAAATACCATGTAGTCATGCTGTATGATCCTTTCAATGTACTGTTAAATTCAGTTTTCTAATATTTTGGGGGCCTTTTACATCTATGTTCATCAAGGATATTGGCCTGTCATTTTTTTTCTTGTGATGTCTTTGACTGGTTTTAGTATCACGTTAATACTGTCCTCTTAAAATGAGTTTTGAAGTGTTTATTCTTCTATTTTTTGGAAGAGTCACAAAGGATTGGTATTCATTCTTTAAGTATTTCGTAGAATTCAACTGTGAAGCCATCTGGTGCTGGGCTTGTTTTTATTGGGCTATTTTTGATTACTCATTAAATCTCTTGATTTGTTATTGGTCTTTTCTGGTAGCCTATTGCTTCCTGATTGCATTTTGCTAGGTATTTTGTTTCTAGTATTTATTCATTTATTCTAAGCTGTCCAATTTAGTTCTCATATAATTGTTCATAATAGCCCCTTAAATCTTTTATATTATTTCTGTCACATCCAGAAAGACCTTCTCTTATTTCTGATTTAACTTTCATCTTTTCTCTGTTTTTATTTGTTAGTCTAGCTAAGGGCTTGTTGATATTTATCTGTTCAAAAATCAATTCTTTTGACAATTTTTCTGTTGTCTCTTCCCTATTACTATATTCATCTCTGCTCTAACTTTATTATTTCCTTCCTTCTTTCCTTTGAACTTGATTTATTTTTCTTTTTCGAGTCATTTGAAGTATAATATTAGGTTATTTATAAGGGCTCAACTTTGCTCTTAGCACTGCTTTTGTGTATCTCATAAGTTTGGGTGTGCTGTGTTCTTGTTTTCCTTTGCCTTGAGATATTACCAAATTTTCCTTTTGAGTTTTTCTTTGACCCAATGATTGTTCAGAGTGTGTTGTTTAACTTGCATGAAGTGTGAATTTTCAATTTCCTTTTGTTATTGATTCCTAGTTTCAGCCCATGTTGCTTAGAAAAGATACTTGGAATTATTTCTGTCGTCTTACATTAAGACTTACTTTGTGACGTAGCATGATGTATCCTGAAGAACAATCCATGTGCACTTGAGTAGAATCTGTACTCTATTGTTGTAAGATGGAATGTTATAAGATGGAACTATTAAGAATAGTTGGTCTTTAATATTGTTTAAGTCTGCATTTTCCTTATGATATTCTATCTGGATGCAATATCCATTATTGAAAGTGGAGTATTAATGTCTACACTATTATTATATTGCTATCTATTTCCCTCTTCAGATCTGTCAGTATTTGCTTTAAATATTTAGGCATGCTGACGTCGGACACCTATATTTGTTATATCTTCCTGTTGAATTGACCCTTTTATCATTACTTAATCTCCTTCTTTTTCCCTTGTTACAGCTTTTGTCTGAAAGTCTATTTTGTCTTAAATAACTGTATCCGTGCCTGCTCTCTTTTGGTTATCATTTGCATATGTAAAAGTTGCAAGATTAAAAATGGAGTCACTCATGTTTAAAATCCTGACAAATCGAGCCAGAGAAGGCCACAAAAGGAGGGTTCTCATGCACAAAATACCTGATAAGAACTTTTACAAAAGACTGCAAGATCACAAACTTGCACAAAAGCCACTGCAATCTTACACGCACACAAATTCTTATACAAGGACATCTGCCCAACAACTGCCTGTCCAATCTTAAACTAGTGCCACTCTTGTTATTGGTCCTTGTAGCCAAGGATAATTGATTCTAAAAACTTATGTAATTCTCTCATTTTTCCTTTAAAAACCTGTATCTGTCTTAACCTCCCTGAAATATGTACATAGTTATTTTTGCGTTGTTGAAATTCTCCATTTGATATTGGAATACATTCTTAAGTAAATGTGGCTATGTTATACATCATTTTAATGTGCATTTCTTTATTTTGTTTTTGCTAATGACTTATTACTTGATGTTAATTTTATGTTTATTTTAGACAATGGAAATGATATTAGACAAAAGCAAATCTGAGTGATTTTCTTATTCAAGTTCAAAATGGGTCACAAAGCAGCGAGGACAACCCACAACATCAATGCACTGAGCCCAACTACTAATGAACTGTACAGTGCAGTGGGGTTTCAAGAAGTTTTACAAAGGAGCAAGAGCCTTAAAGATGAGGGGCATAGTGGCCAGCCATTGGAAATTGACAAGGACCAAGTGAGAGCAATCACCAAGGCCGATCCTCTTACAACTACACAAGAAGTTGCCAAAGGAATCATCACTGACCATTCTATGATCATTTGGCATTAGAAGCAAATTGGAAAGGTGAAAAACTTGATAAGTGGGTACCTCATGAGCTGAAGGAATATTTTTTAAAATTGTCGCTTTGAAGTGTTGTCCTCTCTTATTCTACGCAACAGCAATGAACCATTTCTCAGATTGTGACATGTGACAAAAAGTGGATTTTATGTGACAACCAGTTCAGTAGTTGAACTGAGAAGAAGTTCCAAAGAACTTCCCAAAGCCAAACTTGTACCAAAAAGAGATCCTTGTCACTGTTTGGTGGTCTACTGCTAGTCTGATCCTCTACGGCTTTCTTTTCTTTCCATTTCTTTTTGAGTTGGAGTTTTACTCTTGTTTCCCAGGCTGGAGTGCAATGGCGCCATCTCAGCTCATTGCAATCTCCACCTCCCAGGTTCAAGCAATTCTCCAGCTTTAGCCTCCTGAGTAGCTAGGATTACAGGTGTGCGTGTGCCACTACGCCTGGCTAATTTTGTATTTGTAGTAGAGATGGGGTTTCACCATGTTGATCAGCCGGGTCTTGAACTCCTGACTTCAGTGATCCACCCACCATAGCCTCCCAAAGTGCTGGGATTGCAGGCATGAGCCACTGCACCTGGCCCACTACAACTTTCTGAATCCCAGCAAAACCATTATATCTCACAAGTCTACTCAGCAAATTAATGAGCTGTGTCAAAAACTGCTACACCTGCAGCCAGCATTGGTCAACAAAAAGGGCCCAATTCTTCTCCATGAAAATGCCCAACTGCACATTGCACAACTAACGCTCCAAAAGTTGAACAAATTGCACTAAGAAGTTTTGCCTCATCCGCTATATTCACCTGACTCTCACAAACTGACTCCCACTTCTTCAAGCATTTTGACAACTTTTTGCAGACAAAACCCTTCCACAAACAGCAAGATGCAGAAAATGCTTTCCAAGAGTTGGTCAAATCCTGAAGCATGGATTTTCATGCTACAAGAATAAACAAACTTATTTCTCATTGGCAAAAATGTATTGATTACAGTGGTTCCTATTTTGATTAATAAAGATGTGTTTGAGCCTAGTTATAATGATTTAAAATTCATGGTCCAAAACTGCAATTACTTTTGCACTAACCTATATTTCCATTGCAATGCCCATTCCCAAATAAATATAATTTGCTTTCTGAAAGTTTCTCCCTGTTGTTTAGGTTGATCTCATTTGGTGTCCACTAAGCAGGAAGAAAGTGACCTCACCACAGACAGATCAGTGGCCCCTGGAATCAAGTGCAGTACTAACTGAGCCCTTGGCATTCTCCACTTCCATGAGTTACTTTTTTTGCCCAGGTGAATCTCTTGAATTTTTAGATTCTTTCCCTTTGGTGAGTTCCTTTTTACTTTATTCAGGATCTGATTGGCTTATAAGGTTGCTGTAAATAAAGAAACTTGCAAATATGGTGAGTACCCAAATGGTGGAAGTGGGAAAGGGAGATCATCTGCCCCGAACACACACTCCAGTGAAAAAACTGAAGGTCTAGATTATGGAAGAAAATTATGATCTTACCTGGAGCTGAGTCAATTGAGAGAGCCAATCAAAATACAGGGGTAGAAGAAGCGGTGGGAAAAGTTCTGTGAGTTCTCTGGGTCCCCTAGCAAACCATTTCTGCCTGGCCTCACAGTTGTCCTTTGGTAGGGAGGCCAGAGGCACTGGGAAAGGCCACAGGGAGAAGGAAATTTCCAGCTGAACTTGTAACAATTTGAATTGATCAAGAAGTCTCTTGGCCAGAACTCAGGAGAGGGCATAAATCCTGTGTGCAGACTCCATAGGCAGGGAAAGAAGGAAAGCCATGAGTGCTTTCACAGCTAGGAGGCATGTAGCCTGAGGCAAGTTCTCAGCCCTGCTTGCTCACTGCCTAGAAACACTCAGTGCTATTGAGGGCGGGGGCAGTGGGAGTGACACCAGCTTTCTGGATTATGTAGGGGCTGTGTGAGGCCTGTAACTGCTGGCTTTCCTCCACCTCCCTGACAACCTGCATGACACATGTAGAGACAACCATAATCTTCCTAGAAACGTAACTCCATTGACCTGGGAACTTCAGCCCATCCCCCAGAGCAGCTGCAGCAAGACCTGGCCAAGGAGAGTCTGACCTCAGACATATCTAGCCCTGCCCCACCCAACTGTCCTTCCCTACCTATCCCCATAGCTGAAGACAAAGGGCATATACTCTTGGGAGTTCCACTGCCTGTTCCTCTCCATACTACCACCGCTGATGCTCTCTGGAAAGCACCACCTCCCGGCAGGAGGTCAACCAGAATAAAAATAGTGCATTAAACCACCAAAGCTAAGAACCCTCACAGAGTCCATTTCAACCCCCTACCACCTCCACCAGAACAGGTGCTGGTATCCATGGCTAAGAGACCCAAAGACAGTTCACATCGCAGGACTCTGTGGAGACAACCCCCAGTACCAGCCCAGAGCCTTGCTGAGTGGCTAGATTCCAAAGAGAGATAACAATTACTGCAGCTTGGCTCTCAGGATGCCACATCCACAGGAAAATGGGGAGAGTACTACATCAAGGGAACAAACCTAAGAATAACTGGCATTCCTGAGGAAGAAGAGAAATCTAAAAGTTTGAAAAATATATTTGGGGGAATAATCAATGAAAACCTCCCTGGCCTTGTTAGAGGCCTAGACACTCAAAAACAAGGCGCACAAAGAACACCTGGGAAATTTATCACAAAAAGATCATTGCCTACGCACAGTAACATCAGTTTATCTAAAGTTAAGATGAAGGAAAGAATCTTAAGAACTGAGACAAAAGCACCAGGTAACCTAAAAAGGAAGACCTATTCCATTAACAGCAGATTTCTCAACAGTAACCCTGCAGCCTAGAAGGGATTGGGACCCTATCTTCAGCCTCCTCAAAACAATTATCAGCCAGTAATTTTTTATCCAACAAAACTAAGCTTCATATATGAAAGAAAGATAAGATCTTTTTCAAACAAATGCTGAAAGAACTCACCACTACCAAGCCACCAGTATAAGAACTGCTAAAAGGAGTTCTAAAACTTGAAATAAATCCTGGAAACACATCAAAACAGAACCTCTAGAACCTCTTTAAATCATAAATCTCACAGGACCTATGAAACAAAAATACAATTTAGAAAACAAAAACAAAAAACAAAAAACCAAGGTATACAGGCAATAAACAGCATGATGAATGGAATGGTACGTCACATCTCAATAACAACATTGAATGTAAATGGCCTAAATGCTCCACTTAAAATATACAGAACTACAGAATGGGTATGAATTCACCAACCAACTACCTGCTGCCTTCAAGAGACTCACCTAACACATAAGGACTCACATAAACTCAAGGTAAAGGGGTGGAAAAAGAGATTTCATGCAAATGGACACCAAAAGTGAGCAGGAGTAGCTATTCTTATACCAGACAAAACAAATTTTAAAGCAACAACAGTTAAAAAAGACAAAGAGGGATATTATATAATGATAAAAGGTCTTATCCAACAGGAAAATATCACAATCCAAAATATATATGCACCTAACATTGGAGCTCCCACATTTATAAAACAATTACTAATACACCTAAGAAATGAGATAGAGAGCAACACGGTAATAGTAGGGGATGTCAACACCCCACTGTCAGCACTAGACAGGTCACCAAGACAGGAAGTCAACAAAGCAACAATGAATTCAACCTATACCCTGGGGTACTTCCACCAAGATGGCAGAATAGGAGAAGCTCCGGTCTGCAGTTCCCAGCAAGAGTGCACTAGAAGACAAGTAGTCTCCGCGTTTCCAACGGAGGCACCAGGTTCATTTCACTGGGACTCGTTAGATAGTAGGAACAGCCCAAGGTGGGCAAGCTGAAGCATGGTGGGGCCTCACCTCACCCAGGTGGTGCAAGGGGCCAGAGAACTCTCTCTCCCAGCCAAGGGAAGCCATTAGGGACTTTTCTGGACACTCTGGCACTCCAGCTTAGATACTGTGCTTTTCCCACAGTCTACACAACCCACAGACCAGGAGATTCCCTCCGGCACCTACAATGCCAGTGCCCTAGGTTTCCAGCACAAAACTGGGTGGCCGTTTTAGTTGAGTGGCACCTGGAACACCAGCGAGACAGAACCACTCATTCCCCCTGAAAAAGGGGGCTGAAACCAGGAAGTCAAGTAAGCTGGCTTGGCAGGTCCCACCCCCATGAAGACCGGCAAGCTAAGATCCACCGCTTGAAATTCTCGCAGCCAGAACAGCAGTCTGAGCTCCACCTGGGATGCTTGAGCTTAACAGGGGGATGGCCACCCACCATTGATGAGGCTCTGGTAGGCGGTTTCAACACTGCCTGTGTAAACAAAGCCACTGGGAAATTTACACAGCAGCTGGGCAGAGCCCAGCATGGCAACTCAGCAAGGCCTCTGCAGGCAGACTGTCAAGTAGGTTCTCTTCTTGCTGAGCAGGACATCTCAGAAAAAAAGACAGCAGCCCATCAGGGAGTTATAAAGCCCCTACCTTCCTGGGACAGACCACCTGGGAAAAGCGGCAGTTGTGGGTTCCACTTCAGCAAACTTAAACGTCCCTACCTGGCAGCCCTGAAGGGAGCAACAGATTCCCCACCACAGTGCTTGAGCTCCACTAAGGGACAGGCTGCCTTCTCAAGTGGCTCCCTGACCCCCCGTGTAGCCTAACTGGGAGACACGTCATACAGGAGAGCTCTGGCTGGCATCTGGCAGGTACCCTTTTGGGACGAAGCTACCAGAGGAAGGAACAGGCAGCAATATTTGCTTTTCTGCAGCCCCCATGGGTGATTCCCAGGCAAGCAAGGACTGGAGTGGACCTCCAGCAAACTCCAGCAGACCTGAAGCAGAGGGGCCTGTTTGAAGGAAAACTAACAAACAGAAAGAAATAGCTTCAACATCAACAGAAAGGACATCCACTCAGAAACCCCATCCAAAAGTCACCAGCTTTAAAGACCAAAGGTAGATAAATCCATGAAGATGGGAAGAAACCAGAACAAAAAGGCTGAAATTGCCAAACCAGAGCACCTCTTCTCCAACGGATCACAACTCCTTACCAGCAAGGGAACAAAACTGGATTGAACATGAGTGACGAATTGACAGAAGCAGGCTTCAGAAGGTGTGTAATAACAAACTTCTTTGAGCTAAAGAAGCATATTCCAACCCAATGCAAGGAAGCTAAGAACATTGAAAAAAGGTTAGACAAAATGCTAACTAGAATAATCAGCATGGAGAACATAAATGACATGATGGAGCTGAAAAACACAGCATGAAAACTTCATGAAGCATACACAAGTTTCAATAGCTGAATTGATCAAGCAGAAGAAGACATATCAGAGATTGAAGATCAACTCAATGAAATAAAATGAGAATACAAGATTAGAGAAAAGAGAGTGAAAATAAATGAACAAAGCCTTCAAGAAATATGGGATTATGTGAAAAGACCAAATTTTCATTTGATAGGTGTACCCAAAAGTGATGGGGAGAATGAAACCAAGTTGGAAAACACTCTTCAGGATATTATCCAGGAGAACTTCCCCAACTTAACAAGTCAGGCCAACATTCAAATACAGGAAATACAGAGAACACCACAAAGGTATTCCTCGAGAAGAAAAACCTCAAGGCGTATAATTATCAGATTCACCAGGGTTGAAAGGAAGGAAAAAAATGCTAAGAGCAGTCAGAAAGAAAGGTCAGGTTACCCACAAAGGGAAGCCCATCAGACTCAAAGCAGATCTCTCAGCAGAAATCCTAGAAGCCAGAAGAGAGTGGGGGCCAATATTCAACATCCTAAAAGAAAAGAATTTTCAACCCAGAATTTCATATACAGCCAAACTAAGCTTCATACGTGAAGGAGAAGTAAAATCCTTTACAGACAAGCAACTGCAGAGAGATTTCATCACCATCAGGTGTGCCTTACAAGAGCTCCTGAAAGAGGCACTAAACATGGAAAGGAACAAGCAGTACCAGCCCCGCAAAAACATAAAAAACTGTAAAGATCATCGATACTATGAAGAAACTGCATCGACTAATGGGCAAAACAACCAGCTAGCATCAAAATTGACACATAACAATATTAACCTTAAATGTAAATAGGCTAAATGCCCCAATCAAAAGACACAGACTGGCAAATTGGATAAAAAGTCAAGACCCATCAGTGTACTGTATTTAGGAGACCCATCTCACATGCAAAGACACACATAGGCTCAAAATAAAAAGATGGAGGAAGATTTACCAAGCAAATGGAGAGAGAGAGAAAAAAGCAGGGGTTACAATCCTAGTCTCTGATAAAACAGACTTTAAACCAACAAAAATTAAAAGAGACAAAGAAGGGTATTATATAAGGGTAAAGGGATTAATGCAACAAGAAGAGCTAACTATCCTAAATATATATGCACTCAATACAGAAGAAACTAGATACATAAAGCAAGTTCTTAAGGACCTACAAAGAGACTTAGAATCCCACACAATAATAGTGGGAGACTTTAACACCCCACTGTCAATACTAGAAAGATCAATGAGACAAAAAATTAGCAGGACTTGAACTCAGATCTGGACCAAGCAGACCTAATAGACATTTACAGAACTCTCCATCTCCAAACCACAGAATATACATTCTTCTCAGCACCACATTGCACTTATTCTAAAAATGACCACATAATTGGAAGTGAAATACTCCTTGGCAAATGCAAAAGAATGGAAATCATAACAAACAGTCTCTCAGACCACAGTGCAATCAACTTAGAACTCAGGATTAAGAAGCTCACTCAAAACTGCACAATGGAAACTAAACTCATTCAAAACCGTACATGGAAACTAAACAACCTGCTCCTGAATGACCACTGGATAAACAATGAAATGAAGGCTTAAATAAAGATGTTCTTCGAAACCAATGAGAATGAAGACACAACATACCAGAATCTCTGGGACACATTTAAAGCAGTGTCTAGAGGGAAATTTACAGTATGAAATGCCAACATGAGAAGCAAGGAAAGATCTTAAATCAACACCCTAACATCACAATTAAAAGAACTAGAGGAGCAAGATCAAACAAATTCAAAAGCTAGCAGAAGGCACGAAACAACTGAGATCAAAGAAGAACTGAAGGAGCTAGAGACACAAAAAACTCTTCAAAAAAAATCAATAAATTCAGGAGCTGGTTTTTTGAAATGATCAACAAAATAGATAGACTGCTAACCAGACTAATAAAAAAGAAAAAACAAAAGATTCAAATAGATGCAATAAAAAATGATAAAGGGGATATTACCACTGATCCCATTGAAATACAAACTACCATCAGAGATTACTACAAACACCTCTATGCAAATAAACCAGTAAATCTAAAGGAAATAGATGAATTCCTGGACACTTACACCCTTCCAAGGCTAAACCAGGAAGAAGTTGAATTCCTGAATAGACCAATAATGAAGTCTGAAGTTGAGGCAGTAAGTAATAGCCTACCAACCAAAAAAAAGTCCAGGACCAGACGGGTTCATGGCCAAATTCTACAAGAGGTACAAGGAGGAGTTGATACCCCTTCTGAAACTATTCCAAACAATGCAAAAAGGGGGAATCCTCCCTAAGTCATTTTATGAGACCAACATCATCCTGATACCAAAACCTGGCAGAGACACAACTAAAAAAGAAAATTTCAGGCCAGTATCCATGATGAATACTGATACAAAAATCTTCAATAAAATATTGGCAAACCAAATCCAACAGCACATAAAAAGCTTATCCATCATGATCAAGTTGGTTTCATCCCAGGGATGCAAGGCTGGTTCAACATACACAAATTTATAAATGTAATCCATCACATAAACAAAACCAAAGACAAAAACCACATGATTATCTCAAAAGATGCAGAGAATGCCTTCGACAAAATTCAACAGCCCTTTATGCTAAAAACTCTCAATAAACTAAGTATCGATGGATGATATCTCAAAATAATAAGAGCTATTTATGACAAACCCACAGCCAATATCATACTGAATGGACAAAAACTGGAAGCATTCCCTTTGAAAACTGGCACAAGACAAGGATGCCCTCTCTCACCACTCCTATTCAACATAGTATTCAAAGATCTGTCTAGGGTCATCAGGCAAGAGAAAGAAATAAAGTGTATTTGACTGGAAGAGAGGATGTCAAATTGTCCCTGTTTGCAGATGACATGATTGTATATTTAGAAAACCTCATCGTCTCAGCCCAAAATCTTCTTAAGCTGATAAGCAACTTCAGCAAAGTCTTAGGATAGAAAATCAATGTGCAAAAATAGCAA
Organism: Aotus nancymaae; assembly: GCF_030222135.1. NCBI lineage: Eukaryota > Metazoa > Chordata > Mammalia > Primates > Aotidae > Aotus > Aotus nancymaae. Next base: position 301,330 of record NW_026988455.1, read on the forward strand.
GCATTCCAATACACAAATAATAGACAAACAGAGAGCCAAATCATGAGTGAACTACCATTCATAATTGCTACAAAGAGAATAAAATGCCTAGGAATACAACTAACAAGAGACATGAAAGACCTCTTCAAGAAGAACTACAAACCACTGCTCAAGGAAATAAGAGAGAACACAAGTAGATGGGAAAACGTTCCATGCTCATAGTTAGGTAGAATCAATATTGTGAAAATGGCCATACTGCTCAAAGTAATTCATAGATTCAATGCTATTCTCATCAACCTACCAATGGCCTTCTTCCTAGAACTGGAAACACATACACGCATGCACACACACACACACACACACCCCTTAAACTTCATATGGAACCAAAAAAGAGCCTACACAGCCAAGACAATCGTAAGCAAAAAAAAAAAAAAAAAAAAAAAAAAGGCTGAAGGCCTCATGCTACCTGACTTCAAGCTATATTACAAGGCTACTATAATCAAAACAGCATGGTACTGGTACCAAAACAGAGATATAGACCAATGGAACATAACAGAGGCCTCAGAAATAACACCACACATCTACAACCATCTAATCTTTGACAAACCTGACAAAAACATGCAATGGGGAAAGGATTTCCTATTTAATAAACAGTGTTGGGAAAACTGGCTAGGCATATGCAGGAAGCTGAAACTGGGTCCCTTCCTTACACATTACACAAAAACCTCTAGATGGATTAAAGATTTAAATATGAGGTCTAACACCATAAAAACCCTAGAAGAAAACCTAGACAATACCATTCAGGACATAGGCGTAGGCAAGTACTTCATGACTAAAACACCAAAAGGAATGGCAACAAAAGCCAAAATAGACAAATGGGATCTAATTAAACTTCAGAGTTTCTGTACAGCAAAAGAAACAATCATTAGAGCAAACTGGCAACAAAGAGAATGGGAAAAAATTTTGCAACTACCCCTCTGACAAAGGGCTAATATCCAGAATCACAGAGAACTTAAACAAATTTACAAACAAACAAACAACCCCATCAAAAAGTGGGCAAAGGATATGAACAGACACTTTTCAATACAAGACATTTATGCAGCCAACAAACCTATGAAAAAAACAAAAAAGCTCATCATCACTGGTCATTAGAGAAATGCAAATCAAAGCCACACTGAGATACCACCTCACGCCAGTTAGAATGGCAATCATGAAAAAATCAGGAGACAACAGATGCTGGAGAGGATGTGGAGAAATAGGAACACTTTTACACTGTTGGTGGGACTGTAAATTAATTCAACAATTGTGGAAGACAGTGTGGCGATTCCTCAAGGATCTAGAAACAGAAATACTATTTGACCCAGCAATCCCATTACTGGGTATATATCCAAAGGATTATAAATCATTGTTATAAAGACACATGCACATATATGTTTATTGCAGCACTGTTCACAATAGCAAAGGCTTCAAACCAACCCAAATGCCCATCAATAATAGACTGGATAAAGAAAATGAGTCACATATGTACCATGGAATACTATGCAGCCACAAAAAAGGATGATTTCCTGTCCTTTGCAGGGACATGGGTGAAACTGGAAACCACCATTCTCAGCAAATTGACACAAGAACACAAAATCAAACACTTCATGTTCTCACTCATAGGCGGTGTTGAACAATGAGAACACATGGACACAGGGAGAGGAACATCACACACCAGGGCCTAGGGGTGGGGGACTAGGGGAGGAAAGCAGGGGGTGTGGGGACTGGGGAGGGAAATACCTAATGTAGATACTGGAGTAATGGATGCGGCAAACCACCACCATGGCACATGTATACTTACGTAACAAACCTGCATGATCTGCACATGTACTCCAGAACTGAAAGTCTAATAAATTTTTTAAAAATAAAAATTTTAAAACTTCAACAAAAAAAAAAGGGAAAAAATAATAAAATCCAGAATCCCACACGGCAAAAACAAAACAAAACAAAACAAAAAACTATACCCTGGAACAAATGGACTTAACAGATAGAACATTCCATCCAAAATCACAGAATGTACATTCTTTTCAACAGCACATGGAACTTTATCCAAGACAGACCATATGATAGGCCACAAAACGAGCATCAATAAATTTAAGAAAACCAAAATTACATCAAGCACTGTCTCAGATCACAGTGGAATAAAACTGGAAACCAACTCCAAAAGGAACCTTCAACATCTTGGAAATAGTGGAAATTAAAAAACCTGCTCCTAAATAATCATTGAGTCAAAAATGAAATCAAGATGGAAATTTAAAAAATTCTTTCAGCTGAACAGTAGTCACACAACCTATCAAAACCTCTGGGATACAGCAAAGGCAGTGCTAAGAGGAAAGTTCACGGCTCTAAATGCCTACATCAAAGAGACTGAAAGAGCACGCACAGGCAATCTAAGGTCACACCTCAAGGAATTAGACAAACAAGAACACAACTAAACAAATCCAAACCCAGTAGAAGAAAGGAAAAAAACAAGATGAGAACAGAACTAAATAAAACTGAAACAACAAAAATACAAATGATAAATGAAACAAAATCCTGGTTCTCTGAATAGATAAATAAAAGTGATAGACCATTAGCAAGATTAACCAAGAAAAGAAGAGAGAAAAATCCAAATAAGCTAAATAAGAAGCAAAACAGAAGATCTTACACCTGACACTACAGAAATACAAAAGATCACTCAAGGCTACTCTTAACAACTTTCTATACACAAACCAGAAAATCCAGAAGAGATGATAAATTCTGGGAAAGATACCATCCTCTTAGCTTAAATCAGGAAGAACTTAGATACCCTGAACACACCAAAAACAAGCAGTTAGCCTAAAATGATAATTTTAGAATTACCAACAACAACAAAAAAGTCCAGAAGCAGATGAATTAACAGCAGAATTCTACCAGACACTGAAAGAATTGATACCAATTCTATTGATACGATTCCACAAGAGAGAGAGGGGACCTCCCTAAATCATTCTATGAAGCCAGTATCACCCTAACACCAAAACCAGGAAAAGACATAACCAAAAAAGGAAACCAACATCTCTAATGAACATAGATGCTAAATCCTTAACAAAAATACCAGCTAACCAAATTCAACAGTATATCAAAAAGATAATCCACCATGATCAAGTGGGTTTCATACCACAGATACAGGGATAGTTTAACGTGCACACATCAAGGAACGTAATACATCACATAAATAGAATTGAAAACAAAAATCACATGATCATCTCAATAGATGCTGAAAAAGCATCTGACAAAATCCATCATCCCTTTATGATTAAAACTCTCAGCAAAATCAGAATACAAGGGACACACCTCAAATGTAATAAAAGCCATCTATGACAAACCCACAGCCAGCATAATACAGAATCAGGAAAAGCTGGAAGCATTCCCTCTGAGAACTGGGACAAGACAAGGATGCCCACTCTCACCACTCCTCTTCAACATAGTACTGGAAATTCTAGCCAGACCAATGAGACAAGAGAAAGGAATAAGGGCATCCAAATCAGTAAGGAGGAAGTCAAGCTGTTGTTATTTGCTGATGATTTGACTGTTACCTAGAAAACCCTAAAGACTCCTCCCGAAAGCTCTTAGAACTGATAAAAGAATTCAGCAAAGTTTCCAGATACAAAAATAGTGTACACAAATCATTAGCTCTCCCATACACCAACAGCAACCAAGTTGAGAATTAAATCAAGAACTCAACCCCTTTCACGACAGCTGCAAAAAAATTTTAAATACTTAAGAAAATACCTAACCAACGAGGTAAAAGACCTCTACAAGGGACACTACCGAACACTACTGAAAGAAACCTAGACAACACAAACAAATGGAAACATATCCCATGCTCATGCATAGGTAGAATCAGTATTGTGAAAATGACCACACTGCCGAAAGCAATCTGTAAATACAAGGCAATCCTACCAAACCCCCATCATTCTTCACAGAATTAGAAAAAAAAATTCTAAAATTCATACAGAACCAAAAAAGAGGCCACATAGCCAACGCCAAATCAAGCAAAAAGAACGAATCTAGAAGCGTCACATTGCCTGATTTTAAACTATATTATAAGGCCATAGTCACCAAAAAAACATGGTACAGATATAAAAAAATAGTCACATAGACCAAAGGAACAGAACAGAGAACCCAGAAATAAACCCAAACACTTACAGCCAATTGATCTTCGAAAAAGCAAACAAAAGCACAGAGAAAGGACATCCTTTTCAACAAATGGTGCTGGGATAATTGGCTAGGTGAATAAAACTGGATTCTTATCTCTGACCTTACACAAAAATCAACTCAAAGTGAATTAAAGACTTAAATCTAAGACCTGAAACTATAAGAATTCTAGAAGATAACATTGGAAAAACCCTTCTAGACATTGGCTTAGGCAAGCATTTCATGACCAAAAATCCAAAAGCAAATGCAATAAAACAAAGGTAAACAGCTGGGACTTAATTAAAATAAAGAGCTTTTGCAGGGCAAAAGGAAGAGTCAGCAGAGAAAACACACAACCCACGGAGTGGGAGAAAATCTTCACAATCAATACATCTGACAAAGGACTAATATCCAGAATCTACAACAAACTCAAACAAATCTGCAAGAAAACAAAATCTCATCCAAAAGTGGGTAAAGGACATGAATAGACCATTCTCAAAAGAAGATACACAAATGGCTGCCAAACTATGAAAAAAATGCTCAACATCACTGATGATCAGGGAAATGGAAATCAGAATCACAATGTGATACCACCTTACACCTGCAAGAATGGCCACAATCAAAAAACTAAAAAATAGTAGATGTTGGCATGACTGTAGTGAACAGGAAACACTTTTACACTTCTGGTGGGAATGTAAACTAGTACAACCACTATGGAAAATAGTGTGTAGATTCCTTAAAGAATTAAAAGTAGAACGACCACTTGATCCAGCAATCCCACTACAGGGATTCTGCCCAGAGGAAAGGAAATCATTATACACAAAAGATACTTGCACATGCATGTTTATAATGTTTATAGCAGCACAATTCACAATTGCAAAACTGAAACCAACCCAAACTCCCATCACTCAACAAGAGGATAAAAAAACTACATAAATATATATATGATGGAATACTACTGAACCATAAAAGGAATGAATTAATGGCATTCGCAGCGACCTGGATGAGACTGGAGACTATAATTCTAAGTGAAGTAACTCAGGAATGGAAAACCAAACATTGTATGTTCTCACTCTTTGTTGGGAGCTAAGCCATGAGGATGCCAAGGCATAAGAATGACACAGTGGACTTTGAGGACTCGGAGAGGCTGGGAAGTGGCTGAAGAATAAAAGACTACACAAAGGGTGCAGTGTATACTGGTGGGGTGATGGGTATACCAACATCTCACAAATCACCACTAAGGAATTTACTCAGGTAATCAAACACCACCTGTTCCCCCAATAACCTATGGAAATAAAAAAATAATAAAAAATAAAATAAAGCAAACAGAAAATAAAAGGAATGGAATGGGATCCTTGTAATTCTAAATCATGCCAAACCTCTAGGACTTCAAACAGCTATAAATTCAAGACTTATGGTCCATTCTGGTGTATATTTTAAATCAATGGACAAAAATCACACCCAGGACAATTTATGGCCATTAAAGGAGACCATTCAAACCCTCCAACCTTGTTTTTCTTATAACTAAATTAGAAACTGCAACCATCTGTAGCATTAACATGTAGAGTCTTCTAAGTTCTGCGTCTATGTCTGTTTTTTTCTGCCTACTTTCAATCTGCTGACCTTTCTTTTGGTATTAAGGTAAGCTCACTGCTTATGGAATTCCAGTCAAGCTTTGTTTTTTGTTATTGTTGTTGTTTGTTTGTTTGTAGTTTTAAAGGGCTTTCAAATTAACGGCTTTACAAATCGAAACAGCTCCATCGTAACCAACAACCTAGACACGTTTTGGAAATATACATTTAGGTTTGCCTGGAAGACAATCATTTAGGTTGACAGAAGAATTGAAGGATTGACATTCTAAAAAAAAAAAAAAAAGAAGAAAAAAAGAAATAGATAAATGTTAATCTATGTTATGTTCTCAGATCAAATGCATCAAACTCTTAAGCTCAGAGCAATAATCTCTGTCTGGCATGACAATTTCATTGTCTGCTATGCATGAACCAGAGAAGTCTGGGGGGGAAAAACTGCAAATAACTTTTCCTCCAACATTTTCCTGCCCAAATTGACTAGTCAAGCAAACAAAACCAATAAACAAAAGACAAATTTGTTACTAAAATTCAAGACTACTTGGAGATTTTGTTTTTCTCACACAAGTCAGATCATACCAGTTAATATGTAAACATTTAAAAATCGTAACCACTAAACTCATTGGAAACTGAAAAAAGGGGAGAGTAAAAAACTATTTTTTTAAACTGCTTTATCCAAAGTTTTGGCCCACAGCCTTCATTAGACTACCCAACAGGGAAAATAAAATTTAGTCAGGTGAACAGGTCATGTTGTCAGAAATATGATTTAGATCTAACTGCCTTTTATAAACTGGTGAGATTATACCATGTATTATGTTTTATTGCCTCATGACTAAAATTCTAAAATGAAAGCTAAAAGATCTTTGTATGTATATTTATGTTTAGAGATGTCTATTTATATGCACATGTATTATGTTGTGTGTTGTGTCTACAAGGTAGAATTTGGCATAGTTTGCCAAAAATCCCTTAAGGAATTCCATCCACACTGGCTTAGATAAGTGCGTACTCATAGAAACTGTTAAAATATCTAATAACCCAAATGGCTTTAGTTCATGTGACATAAGTAGATCTTTAATAACTACGTTGGTTTTGAAATTCTTGGTAAAAATATAAAAATATAATTCAAAATTGCTGGCATATATTTTTGCTTGGACTTGCTAGTCAGTTTTATATTTGCCTTTGCTAGATGTTTTAAGGTATCAGGGTTTGATACAAAGGTAAAATACTATGAAACCAACCTGAAAACAGAATGTATCCTTATTTGTGTATAATTACTTTAGTAATTATTCTATGATAATTTATAGGTTGGGTGCGGTGCTGCATACCTGTAATCCCAGCACTTTGGGAGGGCAAGTCAGGCGGATCAGGAGGTCAAGAGATGGAGACCATCCTGGTCAACATGTTGAAACCCTGTCTCTACTAAAAAATACAAAAATTGGCTGGGCATGGTGGCACACACCTGTGGTCCCAGCTACTTGGGAGGAGAATCGCTCAAAACTGGGATGCAGAGTTGCAGTGAGCCAAGATTGTGCCACTGCATTCCAGCCTGGTTACAGAGCAAGACTCCATCTCAAAAAATATATATATATATATATAATTACTCTAATAAATAAGAGCAATTTGTTACTTATGGTATCATGAAAACAGCTGTATCTTCCGATTTATTGGCAAAATGCTCACATAAGTTTCTTACTCGGGTGAACACTTGATATTCACAGGCTATGAAAATCATTAACAGAAAAATAATCTGAAAGAACAGCTAGCTTTGTCTAATATTTCAGTTTTCATAAATAATCTAGGTATAATTGATAAAAATGAATTAGGTAAATGTAAATGACATAAATGTTTATAAACAAACTATTATAATTTGACATGTTAAAGTTATGTTATATTAAATTTACTGATAGATGCTCATCATATGTCTGGATAATTTTCAAAGAAGATAAAATAATGAAACATAAATTGCTAAACATAAATATAGGATTTGACTTTGCTTCATATATTTTATAGAAAAACTAAATATATGGGCCTATCAAAGTATATAAAAATTATGTTATGGAAAAACATCTTTCTAAAAATTATAAAATGTTTCTTCTCTACAAAACACTGATATGACAGTTCAAAATTTCTTGTTTCCTAGGTTATCACTAAAAATTAAGGTTACTAAGAATTAGACATTCTAATTAATATATATAATTCGGTATACAAAGTATACAGAAATTCACATATTTCTGATGAGAAAAATTATAAGGCATTAAAAATTGTCATTTAAAATTTTTTTCCTAAAATCAGAGGCTAGTTATTTCAAAAAGTAAAATTATTGAAGGAAATAGAAAGATACATCTCAGTGAGATGTAAAGAAAGTTATCCAAACGTCTCATGTACAACATCCATAAAAATACCTACTTTGTATCCACAAAAAATTTTAAATAATTTTTTAAAATTTAAGAGAATTTTCTGTGAACAAGAAACTTGTGAGCTAAATTTTCTATCCTAAAGTAAAATGGTTGGTTATTTAACAAAGAAGAAATATAGAACAAAACTAATAGTCTAAGCATGTCATGGAAGGTTGGCATAAGTCACGGAAAGTTTGTAAAGAATGAATTTATGAAAAAAAATTGTATGCTGGCTATTAGAAGGGAATTATAAGTCTAAAGATTAGTTTTGATTTATGTGTGCATGCTACATATACACAGTGATACAAAATTAAAAATTTGGTCTCCTATGGTAGAACAAGATTTTCTTGAGGTATTAATCTGCTCTCAGTAAACAATTATGAGAGGTTTTGACATTTAATTCTGAAATGTTTCTTTAAAATTTCAACCTGAACTGCAGCTTTCCATTTTTAGGGCAACGTTTCGCTCCAGTGTAACTTGATTCTATACTTTTGGCTTTTCCAGATACGTCTGAATTATTTCACATAACCAGAAAATTTCCCATCCTTTTACTAGAAGCCATGTATTTCCATGCTCAAGGTATTCGTTTTCTCATTTACCTTCCTCTGTGGTATGATACACACTCATAACCTTGGACACACACTCTTCCTGTATTGATTAAATTTAAGTGTCTTTCATTAGACTTGACTTCCAGGTTATCTAAATAGCCTCCCATAAGGAGAAACAATCACATTGAAAAATATTTTTCCTTACATTTTTGAAAACTGGCTTAAGAAAAGATTTTATGTTTTATCAATAATTCCCTGAGTTATGATGTCATCGTTAACTAGTCTGTTTTTATTACTTAGGAAAACTGAGTTTTGTAAGGGTTAAGGCATTTTTTACATCCAAGTGACTTTTCTGTATTGTTTTTGAAGTCTTTTGATTATCACTCTGTTCAAATGAATGATTATAGTGTCATAGTGATTACATGATTATGGGTCACAGTGACCTGTGATTCCGTTTTGATCAAGTGTTTTAAACCTTTCACATCTTTGATGAGCTTCCTCTGTGACAAAATTAAGTCTTTTTGACCTAGAATTAATCTAGGCCCCGGTGCAGAGCCTCAGTAGACAGATGTGTCATCTTGTAATAATTAGGCTTATTTGATTAATTGTAAATTGTATGGGAAACATTGTCAAATGATAAGTGATGCTAGATCTTCTTTCAGTTATATTTAGAGGTGTGTTATTTATATGAAAGTTGCAAAACTATATAAACTCTCAGAAGTCTAATATGTCATCAGTCATAATTCTGCTCATGTTGTATGTTACAAAAATAACCAAGTCTTACTGTCAATTGCTGAATAATAAACTTCCATCAGATTTTTAATCATGGCTCTTCTAAATCTCTTTCATCCATAATTTTGAATCTTCTCTAAAGGCGTTTGCAATAAGATTCATTGAAAAGACTCTAACAAGTATTCCTAAATACATTTTTCTAATAATTTTCAGATCAATGGACTAAATATAAATTTTCCAAAACCCTAATGAAAAACTGGCATATTTGTGAAACTGCTAATCAAGGCCAAGCCAAATGAAAATTAATTACATGAAATAAAATAACTAAGACAATGTTTTAGACTTTATTTGAAAAGTGTTGATTCTTTAACTATTTTGTTTTCCAGATTTAAGGGAATGTCTTCTCTTAAATTTTCTATAGTTTATAGTAATTTGGTAAAGTGCACTTTTATAAACAAAAGTGAAAACATTTACTTTTGCTCTCTACTTGATTCTTTCAAAATTCAGAAAGTATTCATGAGTACTCTTATCTTTATGAAAGGATAATTGTTTGCATAAGTTCAGTAAGAATCTATTCTTTATAACAGGACATAATTGGAACAAATGGTTATATTTCCAAGGCTTTGACTGGAATATTTATTTGAGAATGTGCATAGAGTGCCTAGCTCCAAGGGTTTCCAACTTTATAGTGAGTTAGTAACGATTGTCACTTCCTGGCAGGCCCAGAAACCTTAAGACTATAGAAGAAATCTAAGATCTGCCTTGATTTGGCTTCCGAATCTTAACAGATTTAAATCTGAGATTTCTATGTGACAATCAGACCAAAATGGATAAAATTAAATTTACTTTATAAACAATTTTTTAACTGATTAGCTTTAATAAAAATTGGGATGATTATAGAGAGAAAAGTTATGAATCTAAAGAAAATCTATAATACTCCTGTTTTTAGATTGTAGCCCTATGCATTGTTTTCAAGTTTTTATTTTCTACCTGTAGACTAGGCTAGCTCCTGAATTACTCTGCTTTCTCTAATTCAACTCTTTTCTAAACGATTACTAAAAAATGGGAACTGCTCTGTTCATAAAGCCCTGTGAGTTGAACCTAGGTGAATTTTAAGCGACAAATTTATGCCTGATCTATGAGCCACACAGATAAACTCACCAAAGCCATCCATTGCCATAACCGAAGACATTCGATAAGAAGTTGATGGCTTTATACTGTAGACAGCTTTTCCCAAGAGTCTCCTAATATGGAGTCTTGCTCTGACTCCGTAATATGAGACTCTTTGGTCAGAACAAGACTCCTTATTTTAAGACTCTTACCCTCTTAATGCTTACCTTCTACACTCAGCAGGAAAATGGTGTAATTGAAATTTCACAGACAGTACATTGCACTGGTAATTTGAAAGAACCTGACCTGAGATGCCTTAGTCTACTCAATGGGTAACTTTGGCAACATTCCTAATACAACTATTGCTCATTTTCTGCTTTAATGCAACCCAACCGTGGAATGCTAGATGGTAAAATTGTTCTATATTATCTATTGGTTAAATAAGAAAATGTATGTGCTGTGGATACTACACTCCTCACCTAGATAAATTCCTCTGAGGAAAATGAGACCCACATACACAAAATAAGAAAACAGGCCACATGGTTATATCAGGTCCCACCTAATTCCCTATGGTCATTTCCTTTATTCAATTGGTTGCCTTTAAGCCTAGGTTCATGGATTAAAAACTACCGATACTTATTAAATTTCTGTAGATGTGCAAGTTCTAACATAATAATGCTGGCCCTGAGCTTTGAGATGGTAGTGATGCCTATGGAAGAGATGAAAATTGAACTTAACACTGAACTCCATGTAAACTTAGCCTGAGAGTCACTTCCTGCAAATCTCTGTTGTTTAAATGTGGCTTAAGAGCACTGACACTGACTCATAGTTGCCAATTACTCTCTAAAACATGGGACCAGTGCAACAAATTGGGACAAGACACAACCAAACTGGGCATCAAGAGACAACCTAAGCTCAATCACAGGATGATTACTCAACAATGCTTTTAGCAAAAGATATTGATAAAAAGGAGGGCTGGGCACGGTGGCTCATATCTATAATCCTAGCTCTTTAGGAGGCTGAGGCGGGAGGATCAGCTGAGCCCAGGAGTTTGAGACCAGCCTGGGCAACACAGCAAAACCCCATCTCTACAAAAAAGTAAAACAAATTAGCCAACTATGGTGATGCCTATCTGCAGTCCTAGTTACTCAGGGAGCTGAAATGGAGGATGACTTGAGCTCGAGAGTTCAAGGTTACACTAAGGTATGATAACACCACTGCACTCCAGCAGAGTTCTACTGGGGGTGGTGGCTCACACCTATAATCCCAGCACTTTGGGAGGCCAAGATGGGTGAATTGCCTGAGGTCAGGGGTTCAAGAGCAGCCTGGCCAACATGGTGAAACTCCATCTCTACTAAAAATACAAAAATTAGCTGAGCCTGGTACAGCATGCCTGTAATCCCAGCTACTTGGGAGGCTGAGGCAGGAGAATTGCTTGAACCCAGGAGGCGAAGATTGCAGTGAGTCGAGATTGCACCACTGCATTACAGCCTGGGTGACGGTGCGAGACTCCGTCTCAAAAAAAAAAAATGCACAAAAAAACAAGACCCAACCATATCCTGCCTATAAGAAACTTGCTTCACCTATAAAGATAAATATAGGTTAAAAATAAATTGGTGTAAAAAGATAGTCTATGCAAATGGAAGCAAAAAAGGCCAGGAGTAGCTATACCTATATCAGATAAAATAAACTAAAAGAGTGCAAAAAGAGACAAAGAAAATCACTATATAAAGGGGTTAATTCAACAAGAAGATATGACAATTGAAAATATGCACCCAACACTGGACCATCCAGATATATAAAGTAAATATTACAGCTAAAAAAATAGACCCCCGGCCAGGCGCGGTGGCTCACGCCTGTAATCCCAGCACTTTGGGAGGCCGAGGCGGGTGGATCACGAGGTCAAGAGATCGAGACCATCTGGGTCAACATGGTGAAACCCCGTCTCTATTAAAAATACAAAAAATTAGCTGGGCATGGTGGCGCGTGCCTGTAATCCCAGCTACTCAGGAGACTGAGGCAGGAGAATTGCCTGAACCCAGGAGGCGGAGGTTGCGGTGAGCCGAGATCGCGCCATTGCACTCCAGCCTGGATAACAAGAGCGAAACTCCGTCTCAAAAAAAAAAAAAAAATAGACCCCCAATATAACAATAGTTGGGGACTTCAACATCTCGCTTTAAGTATTGCACAGATCATCTAGACAAAAAAAAACACAAAAATCAACAAAAAAAAAAAAATCAGACATAACCTGTGCTTTAGACCAAATGGACCTAATAGAAATTTACAGAACCTTTCACCCAATTGCTTCAGAACAAAAATTGTTTTCAAACATGAAATATTTTCAAGGATAGACCAAAAGTTAGGCCACAAAAATGTCTCCAAAAACTCAAAATAAGTGAAATCATATCAAATATTTTTTTCTAATCACACTGGAGTAAAACCAGAAACAATAGCAAAAGGAACTTTACACACTATACAAACACATGGAAATTAAACAATATGCTCATGCATGACCATTGGGTCAATGGAGAAATTAAGAAGAAAAACTTAAAAATGTGTGAAACAAATGAGAATGGAAATACAACATACCAAAACAAAGGCAGTACAGAGGGAAGTTTTATAGCAATAAATGCCTACACCAAATAAGTAGAAAAACTTTAAATAAGCTGACAATACATCTTAAAGATCTAAAAACAAGAGGAAACCAGACCCAACATTAATAGAAGGAAATAAATAATAAAGATCAGAGTAAGAATAAATAAAATTGAGACAGAAAGTCAGCAAAACAAAAAGTTGGTTTTTTGGAAAGATTAACAAAATTAACACCCTTTAGCCAAACTAAGAAGAAAAAAAAAAAGATAAGAAGATCCCAATAAACAAAATTAGCTTTGAAAAAGGAGACATGACAACTGATACCACAGAAGTTCAAAGGATTATTAGAGACTATTTTGAGCAACTATATGACAAAGAACAAATTGATACATTTCTAAACACATACAACCTACAAAGATTGAACCGTGAAGAAATCCAAAACCTGAATAGGTCAATAATAAATAAACAGCTAATAAAATAGATAGAAAACATGATAAAAAAAAAAAAAAACTCCCATGAAAGAAAAGCCCAGGATCTTATAGCTTCACTGCGTAATTATACAAAACATTTAAAGAGGAATTAATAACAATTCCACCCAAATTCTTAAAAAAATAAAAAACAGAAAAGGAAGGAATACTTCCAAACCCATTCTAGCATCACCCTGATACTAAAACCAAACAAAGAAAACTACAGGCCAGTATCACTGATCAATGTACATGCAAAAATCCTCAACAAAATACGAGCAAACTAAATTCAACAACACATTAAAATGATCATTCAGTATAATCAATGAGATTCATTCCAGAAATGCAAGTATAGTTTAAAACAGACAAACCAATAACTATAATACATCACATCAAAAGAATGAAGGCCAAAACCCATATGATCATTTCGACACATGCCAAAAAAGCCTTTGATAAAATTTAACATTCCTTCACGATAAAAACAGAGTATAGAAGTAATATACCTCAGTACAACAAAGCCATATACAAAAAATCCACAGCTAGTATACTAAAAAGGAAAAACTGAAAGCCTTTCCTCTAATATCTAGAACAAGACAAGGATGCCTCCTTTCACCACTTTTATTCAACACAGTACTAGAAGCCCTAGCCAGAGCAATCAGACAAGAGAAAGAAATAAAGGGAATGAGCCAGGCGCGGTGGCTCATGCCTGTAATCCCAGCACTTTGGGAGACCGAAGCGGGTGGATCATGAGGTCAAGAGATCGAGACCATCCTGGTCAACATGGTGAAACCCCGTCTCTACTAAAAATACAAAAAATTAGCTGGGCATGGTGGCGCGTGCCTGTAATCCCAGCTACTCGGGAGGCTGAGGCAGGAGAATTGCCTGAACCCAGGAGGAGGAGGCTGCGGTGAGCCGAGATCGCGCCATCGCACTCCAGCCTGGGTAATAAGAGCGAAACTGCGTCTCAAAAAAAAAAAAAAAAAAAAAATGGAATGTACTTTGGAAACGAAGATGACAAATTAGCCCTGTTTGCAGATGGCATCTTAGAAGAGTTTAAAGTCTGCACACACAAAAAAAATCTGTCAGAACTGATAAACAAATTCAGTAAAATTGCAGCATACAAAATCAACACAGAAATATCAGTTGTATTTCTACTTGCCAACAGCAAACAATATGAAAAAGAAACCAAGAGAATAATCCCATTTACAATAACTACAAAAAGGTAAACTACCTAGGAATACATTAAAGAATGAAAGATCTCTACAATTAAAACTATAAAGCATTGATGAAAGGAATTGAAAAGGACACTGAAAAATGGAAAGATAATCCACATTCATGGGTTGAAAGAAACAGTATTGTTTAAATGTCCAAACTGCCCAAAGCAATTTACAGATTCAACGCAATCTCTATCAAAATACCAATGTCATTCTTCACAGAAATAGCAAAAGACAATCCTACAATTTATATAGAACCACCAAAGACCCCAAGTAGCCAAAGCAATCCTGATCAAAAAGAACAAAGCTAGAAGCATTGCGCTACCTTACCTCAAATATGCTAGAGACAACCAAAGCAAAAATGGACAAATGGGATCACATCAAGCTAACAATCTTCTGCACAACAAAAGTAACAATCAACAAAGTAAAGAGACAACCTATGGAGTCGAAGAAAATATTTGCAAGCTACCCGTCTGACAAGGGAATATATAAGGAGCTCAACTCAATAGCAAAAACCCCCAAATAATATAAATTAAAACTGGGTAAAAGATCTGACATTTCTCAAAAGAAGACATATAACTGGCCAGTACGTTTATGAAAAAATGCTCAGCATCACTAATCAGAGAAATGCAAATCAAAACCACAGTTAAAATGGCTTTTACTAAAAACACAGGGGATAATCAATGCTACCTAGGATGTGGGAAAAGGGGAACACCTGTACATTACTGGTGGGAATGTAAATTAGTACAGCCACTATCGAAAACTGGATGAAGCCTCCTCGAAAAACTTAAAATAGAACTATCAGATATCTGTCAATTCCACTACTGAATGTATATCCAAAAGAAAGAAAATCTACTGATCAAACAGACATCTGCACTTTTATGTTTACTGCAGCACTATTCACAATAGCCAAAATGTGGAATCAACCTAAGTGCCTATCAGTGATGAAAGCATAAAGAAAAGTAGCGTATATACACAATGGAATATTACCCAGCCATAAAATAAAATGAAATCCTTTCATTTGCAGCAACGTAGATGGAACTGAAGGTCATTATGTTAAGTGTAATAAGCCAAGCACAGAAAGACAAATAGCACATGTTCTCCTTCATATGTGAGAGCTAAAACAGTGGATGTCATGAAGATAGAGAGTAGATTGGTTACCAGAGGCCAGGAAGGTGTGGGGGAATAAAAAGAGGTTGAATAATGGGTACAGACATACAGCTTGATAGAGGAAATAAGACCTACTGTTTGACAGATCAGTAGGGTGACTATACTAGCGGAGGTTAATGGGTCCAAAACTACAGTTAGATAGAAGGAATAAGATCTGTAGGGCAACTATAATTAACAGTAATTTATTGTATATTTCAAAATAACTAAAAGTGGAATTGAATGTTACTAACCAAAAGAAATGATAAATGTTTGAAGTGTTGGATAATCCAATGATCCTGATTTGACAATTACACATTGTGTGTCTATATCAAAAAATCACATGTACCCCATAAATATGTACAACTATTACATATTTGTAATAATTTAAATGTTTATAATAAAATATCCAGAACAGATCTAATCTGTAGAGACAGAATGCATAGAGGCAGTTTGCCGAAACTGAGGCGAGGGTCAATGCAGAAAAACCGCTTAATTGGTAAGAGGGTTTTACTTTGGAGTGACGGAGATGCCATAGAGATGGCAGTTGAACACTGTGAAAAGAATAAATTCCACTGAATTTTTCACTTGAAAATCATCAATTTTATGTAATTTTACCTCAATGATTTTTTTTTTTAAAGAGCATTTTCCATCTGGCTCGTGGAACTGCCAGGAAGGCTGGAAAACCAGGCAGGAAAAACTGACAGGCAAAAGGGGAGTTCAGGCAGCCTGAATTACGCAGAATTCATGCTACAGAATCAGTCTGGAGGGACACGCTGCTCTGAGGCCGAGGATATATCCCACAGATTGCAGAGATGCCCTCCCTATTCAATTGCAGACAGTGGCACAGGCAGTGTTACCTAGAAGAAGAATGCTGTGCCGTTGTCAAAAATTTCATTCTTCATTGCACCTGCATCTTGGGTTCGTTATCTCAGACTCCTTGGCAGGCACATCTGACTAGCTGACTCTAATTTAAGCGCTGATATCCTAGCTCAAAGCAGATTGGGAAGGTAAAGCATTTGACTGTTTCTGCTCAAATAGGGAGAGGCCGGCCTTTAACTGATTCACAGGGCAAAAATATTCCTCAACAAAGAAATGGTTCAGATGTTGAATGGGCTTTTCTCCAGATGATAAATGTCGACTGCGTATTTAACATTTTCCTTTCTGGAGGTTCCAGCTTATGCAATAAAAAAAATCTCAATATAAATATTGACAAAGGGGAAATTATCTCCATTTGCAGATGACATGCTTGGAAAACTGAGTTAAGAACCCCAAGAACTACCGACAAAATGTACCCAAACGGCTGAATACTGAATATACAAATACCAATGGGTTTTATAACCCATTAGAAATGGATATTGAAAAAATTTCCATAACCATAGTATTAAAAAGTAGTAAAAAACTAAGAAAGCATATAACAAGATTTTAGGACTACATGATAAACAATTCTAAAATCTTATCTAAGGACATAAAACAGATCTTCAATAGACATACCATATCTATATTAATCAGAACAGTTAACATAATATTTTCATTGGATTAGTATATGATTTTAGGCTCACTCTTACTTTTTTTTTTTTTTTTTTTTTTTTTTCCTGAGACGGAGTTTCGCTCTTGTTACCCAAGCTGGAGTGCAATGGCGCAATCTCGGCTCACCGCAACCTCCGCCTCCTGGGTTCAGGCAATTCTCCTGCCTCAGCCTCCTGAGTAGCTGGGATTACAGGCACGCGCCACCATGCCCAGCTAATTTTTTGTATTTTTAGTAGAGACGGGGTTTCACCGTGTTGACCAGGATGGTCTCGATCTCTTGACCTCGTGATCCACCCGCCTCGGCCTCCCAAAGTGCTGGGATTACAGGCGTGAGCCACCGCGCCCGGCCATGAAAAATAATTTATTTGTAATGTTTGAACATTTTAGTTCCAGTACCATCTATGTGTTCTTTTTAAAGTACTGCTTAATAGCCATAATAAATATCAAGAAGTTGTTACTGTTCATTTGATAAATTAAGTTTCAAATTTGAGAATTTACATTCTAGATTTATTATAAATTCTACTAACTAGTAAAGGTAAGATTGTTAGCTCTCTTTTCTGTAAACCTTGAGCTTTGTGATTGCTATCCTTTTAAAATGGAACTTGCCACCTACCAGGGCCACTTACTGAAACTTTCGCTGTCACAGAATTGTCCATTTAAATCTAAAGCACTGTGTATTCGGCTGTTTTCATTGCTATAAAGCAACACCTGAGAGAGGGTAATTTATAAAGAAAAGAAGTTTATTTTGACTCAAGATTCTGGTGGCTGCTTCTGGTGAAGGCCTCAGAAAGCTTACAATCATGCTAGAGGGTGAAGGAGGAGTAGGTGTGTCACACGACAAGAGAAGAGAAGAGGGAGGTCTTGGATTCTTTTAAACAGCCAGATTCCATGGGAACTAACAGAGCAAGAATGCCCTCGTTACCACGTGTGGGGGAGCACCAAGCCTCTCATGAAGGATCATCCCCCATGACACAAACACCTCCCACTAGGCCCAACCTTCAACATTGCGGATCAGAATTCAACATGATATTTGGAGGGGACAAGTATCCAAACTATATCACACTGTCACTTGCCTCTTTATTCTCTTTATAGTATGTTTTGATAACTAGAAGATATTAATGATAATGTAGTAAAATGTATTACTCTTCTGTGATGGTTAACACTTTTCGTATTCTGTTCAAGACGGTGTTCTGTATTTCAAAGTCATAAAGACATTCTTTTTACATTATCTGTCAAAGTTTTATTATTCACTTTTTCACACTTAGATTTGTAATCCACCTTGAATTGCTTCCATGTATGATGTGAGGTAGGGTAAAGCTGATGTTTTTTCATCTGAATAGAATTTTCTTTCCCTTCTAAACTGCAGCACCACCTTTTCCTAATTCAAGGTTCATCTATCTATGCATGTTTTTGTTCTAGGCTCCAATTCTAATTCAATGGTCTATTTAAGAACTCGGCAAGCCTTTTCTGTAAAGGCTTTTTTAGGGTCAAGAGGTGTGATAGTGGCCAGGTGTGGTGGCTCACACCTGTAATCCCACGCTTTGGGAGGTTGAGGTGGGAGGATCATTGAGGCCAGGAATTTAAGGCTGCAGTGAGCTATGACCGCGCACTGGACTGAAGTCTGAGTGACAGACTGAGACCCTGTCTCTTAGAAGAAAAATAAAAGGTGCAATAGTAAGTATTTTGGACTCTGAGGGCCAAGAGGCAAAATTGAAGATACTGTATAGATTTTTATGTAATGACAGGAAACAAATTTCCACAAATTTTTAATTCATGAAAATCAAAATATAATAAAACTTGAGTACACTTTTGGTTATAGTGGTCTACTAGTGAGAAGAATTGAAGTGTTTTTGTTAATGGCAGAAATAATATTTTTGCTAAATTGGGATTCATAGAGTTCCTTACCATAAAAATCATTTGCAAATGTTTACCTGTTAATGCTAATTTGTAATGAGATTTTTGTATTTTATCATTAAAATATCTTTTTATGTTACACAGTAACTATTGTAAAATACTAATATTGAGACACCCATATGATTTTTATTGAACATACTCCTCACTTGGAAGTCATTCATAGAATCTCGTTAGATTATTCTCTTAAGGTATTTATTTGCCTTTTAGCATGTCATTACATTGCAGGTTAATCACTTCCTAGTTAAAGTGTTAGGTGGAAGCGCCTCAATTTCACTGTTAAATTCATTTTAAAATATGGAAATTCCCTTTGCACTTGCATCAAAGTCCCAAAAACTCTACTGGAAATGTAGTTTGAGCTTGGAAAATATATCCACTGCAAATTTTTGTAGTATTGAAGATCTTGTTTCTTGTTTAAATTTTTTCTCACATAGGAAGTATGTAAAGCCACTTGTCATGTCCCATGATTGAAAAATTGTCAAAATGACTTTAATTCAGTTTAAGTTTCACATGTAAGCATTGTTTTGCTTTGTAATTTTGGGTTGAATTTATTAAACAACTATCACATTTGCTGCAAAAGTTAATTTCTAAAGCCATTCAGAGTTCAATATATTGGTTGAAGGGGTTCTTATTCTTCAGAAAAATTGCAGTCTCATCCCTGAGCTCAAAAAAAATCACAGTAAAATGTTACCACTGCTAAGCCATAAAATTACTTTTGGTAGGGAAAATCTAGGTATTCAACTTATATTTCAGACAAAAATTCTTGGAAGTAATGAAGTCCACAAGAGCAAATGAAGTTCATTGTTATTCTACCAGTTCAATATTACATAATAGATTCAAATATTTTCCTCAAAATATCTACGGATAATACAATGGAAAACCAAGGCTTTAATCAACTTATATTTTCACAGCCTTTGTAAATTTGTAAACCAAAGCCTTTGCCCGCCCCAGATGTTTTTACCATCATTGATTATAACGCATCTCAGTAGATTCCACTTCAGATTTTACTGAATTACTGTTTTCCCAATTTCTCTGAAAATATATCTCACATGTAGTTTCTCTATATCAAGAGTCTAACATTTATTTCACTTCAAATTTGGTGTTGTCTCTAAGAATAAACAATTGATCAGTAACAACATGATCTGTGGACTGACACAGTCGAGGAAAAGAACCTGAAATCATCTGCCTTATTCTTTAGTGGGTTACTGATGCTGCTTCTCAGCTCTTCAAGCAACTGCTCTCACCACAATCCTGATAGTCTTAAATAATTGTTTCTAGACACATTTTTTCTCTCTTGCAATCAAACAACCGAATTAACTACCAATGGCAAATGGCTTTCTTCATGTGGCTAACAAAAGAGCCCCTTGGAGACTCGCTTTGGTTGCCGTCTCCTCCACTGTTTATCTTCATAAATAATTTATAATAAAATATTCAGTTTTAATTTTTTAATTTTTCTGACTATTATATTCCTGAGAGTTGGGAATATCATGCTGAGTGTTCAGTCTGGTAAGCAGATGTATACTATATTCTTGTAGCACAGCTCTAATGTTATTCCACGATAAATGCAATACTTTGCCATCTAATTTGACAACAAAATAATCCACACTTCATTTTGTCTTTAAAACATGACATTTAGAGTCGGCTATTTTCTTCATTTTGACATGACTGGTAAAACTGAGAACAAAAAAAAAATATGGTGGTATGATGGTACACACTTGGAATTCTATACAGTTATAACTACATCTCTGTGACTTATAGTGCACTCAGCAGCAGTGTGAATTAATAAGAGTGACACATATGATTTCTGTTGCAACTACTCAACTCTACCATTTCAGTGTAAAAGCAGCCATAGGCAGTATGTGACGAAATGAGCATAGCTGTATTCTAATAAAATTTCATTCATCAATGAAATTTAAATTTTATATAATTTTCAGGTGTCATAAGATATGTTTTTCCAAACCATTAAAAAATATAAAAATTCCTCTTAGCTTGCAGGCTTTACAAAAACAGGCAGCAGATAGATTAGGCCCATGGGCCATAGTTTCCCAGCTCCTAACAAAGATAATCAGCCAGAATAATATTTATCAAAATCTGTTTTGAGGATTCCTACCCTTGAGAAATATTTCTCAAAAATAAAAAGTCAAATAACCTTATAGAAAGCTATATACTATACATCTGAGTTGTGGATTCACGCTGTGCATATTAAACCCTCTGAGAAATTGTGAAATACACAAACTCACCTGCTGTTGCCAATCCAGATGTAATGATATTATTTATTTTCCAGGGAATTCTTATTTACACAGAATTTCTGTTTGCATTCCTTAGAACCTAGGTGTGGTACATACTTCGAGAAATGTTGATATGGTTCTTCTGCCAGTGGACGCCGCTGAAGAAGCATCGTTAAAGTCTCTCTTCTCCCTGCCATGATGTCTAAGCCAGAGTCTCCTAAAGAGCCCAGAAAGCTGAGGAAGCTCTTCATCGGAGGGTTGAGCTTGCAAACAACTGATGAGAGCCTGAGGAGCCATTTGAGCAATGGGGAACGCCCACAGACTGTGTGGTAATGAGAGATCCAAACACCAAGCGCTCCAGGGGCTTTGGTTTGTCATATATGCCACTGTGGAGGGGGTGGATGCAGCCATGAATGCAAGGCCACACAAGGTGAATGGGGAGTTGTGGAACCAAAGAGAGATGACTCAAGAGAAGATTCTCAAAGACCAGGTGCCCACTTAACTGTGAAAAAGATTTCTGTTGATGGCACTGAAGAACACACTGAAGAACATCACCTAAGAGGTTAGTTTGAAGTGATTGAAATCACAGCTGACCAAGGCAGTGGCAAGAAAAGAGGCTTTGCCTTTGTCACCTTTGACGACCATGACTCCGTGGGTAAGACAGTAATTCAGAAATGCCATACCGTGAATGGCCACAACTGTGAAGTTAGGAAAGCCCTGTCAAAGCAAGAGATGGCGAGTGCTTCATCCAGCCAAAGAGGTCAAACTGGTTATAAGAACTTTTCTGGTGGTTGTGGAGGTGGCTTTGATGAGAATGACAACTTTGGTCATGGAGGAAACTTCAGTGGTCATGGTGGCTTTGGTGGCAGCCATGGTGGTGGATATGATGGCAGTGGGGATGGCTATAATGGATTTGGTAATGATGGTGGTTATAGAGGAGGCAGCCCTGGTTACTCTGGAGGAAGCAGAGGCTATGGAAGTGGTAGACAGGGTTATGTAAACCAGGGCAGTGTCTATGGTGGGAGTGGCAGACGTGACAGCTGTAACAATGGTGGTGGAGGCTGCTTTGGTGGTGGTATTGGAAGCAACTTTGGAGGTAGTGGAAGCTACAGTGATTTCAGCAATTACAACAATCAGTCGTGGAGGAAACTCTGGAGGCAGAAGCTCTGACCCCTATAGTGGTAGAGCCCAATACTTTGCCAAACCATGAAACCAAGGTGGCTATGGCAGTTCCAGTAGCAGCAGTAGCTACGGCAGTGGCAGAAGATTTTAATTAGGAAACAAAGCTTAGCAGGAGAGGAGGGCCAGAGAAATGACAGGGAAGTTACAGGTTACAACAGATTTGTCAACTCAGCCAAGCACAGTACTTACAGGTCCTAGTTGCTACAAAGAAGACATGTTTTAAACAAATACTCGTGCATGTGCAAAAACTCCAGGACTGCATTGTGACTAATTGTGTAACAGGCTATTTTAGTTTCTGTTCTGTGGAAAGTGTAAAGCATTCCAAAAAAAGGTTTTAAAGTAGATTTCTTTTTTGCATCCATGCTGTTGATTACTAAATGTAATAGCCTGATCGTGATGCTGAATAAATGTCTTTTTTTTTTTTTTAATGTGCTGTGTAAAGTTAGTTTACTCTGAAGCCATCTTGGTAAATTTCCCCAACAGTGTGAAGTTAGAATTCCTTCAGGGTGATGCAAGGTTGTATTTGGAATTTATATACAACCTGCTTGTATATCAAGACTAAACGAAGCTATTGTCTTCAGAAACCTTGGTGTAGCTGAACTGATAGTTACTGCTATGACCCGAAGCTCACCATTAAAAGGGATGACTCAAGCAAAATCATGAAATTATTGGTTATAAAAAATGATTGCTGGTACATCCTATGTAATATATCTAAATTGATATATCTAATAAATGTATCTAAATAAATATATCTAAATGATGGTACCAGATAAAATTATAGATGGGAATGAAGGCTGTGTATCATTCATTATCATGTGTATTCAACAAATAATTTAATTCTCTTAAAAAAGAAATGTTGATACGGTCTAGTATACTTAACACATAGTCAAGTAAAGTA
Organism: Aotus nancymaae; assembly: GCF_030222135.1. Taxonomy (NCBI): domain Eukaryota; kingdom Metazoa; phylum Chordata; class Mammalia; order Primates; family Aotidae; genus Aotus; species Aotus nancymaae. The sequence continues at coordinate 325,040 of NW_026988455.1, forward strand.
ACAAAGTTCTGAGAATTTAAAAGTTTGCATTTTTCTAGAAAAGCACTGTCTATAAATTGGTCTTAACAATAACAACCAAAACCAAGTTTTAAACCCACGCTGATATGTCAATAACTTCATATAAGTAATCAATCAATGAGAGCATCCTTTGAAAATCAGCCAATCAACAGCCTCTCTCTAGTAAACTTGCTTCTCAAAGCCAGCCAATAAGCAATACTCTTATTTAAGTAACTATACTTCAACAGCTAAAGGTTAATCAGTCCCTAAATATGGTTTTCAAATCTTCAGGCACATACACAATGAAACAAATACTAAGAGAAAGTTCAGAGGACAAGGTGACTATATAAATAAATTGGTTAGTTTTAAACAACTAAATCTCCATTAGAATCTAATGTGTTCTACCTCACTTCCAGGTAAAAAGCTTGTGGGAAGGAAATCAAAGAAAGAGTAACTGAGAGTAAACTGTCTCCACTCAAAGTTCAGTGAAGGTGCAGTTGATACAGGTATTCTAAAGGGAGAAGACACTGCGTCATCTTCCTCATTCTGAAGACATTTTTGGCATTCGGAGTAAGATCAAGTACCAGAAACAGTGTGTTTAACTACTATAGAAGTTTAATTGCTGGTTGAATCCAGAAACTCATAAGTGTTTATTTTTTTTTGGTTTATTGATGCTGTAATCCGGAAGTAGCTTTAGAAGCCTTGTGTTTAGTCTGACAATAATGTTTTAGGGAGTTAAGGATCCACCATCTGTCCTAGGAAAGGACTGATTATTTTCTGTCAGTGGCATCAGGTAGCCTCCAGAAATAGGTTTTAAATTCATCCTAATCAGCAACAACTTAGCATCAGTAATCATGCTTCTGAAAACCAGGACATTCATCATCAAGCTGCTACTTTCGGCCTATTCTATTGCCTTTCTCAAGTTAGTCATTCAATCAGCTCTTCATTGAATGCCTATTATGCGTTATGATGTTCTAGGTCAGTAGTTGTCCTGAAACAAACAGTAATTGCGGTAGTTAGGATCCAGGCTTCCCAATTTTAAGCCCTTAAGAGTTAAAAGTATTAGACGTATTACAGTAGTCAAAAGTAGTCTAGAGGTATTTGAATAGTCAAAATTAAAGAGGTAGAAAGCAGAGCTGTGATAGGGAAAGTGGGCAACGTGCAGTTATTAATTAATGGGTAAAGAGTCTCAGTTTTACTAGATGCAAGAACTCTGGAGATGAATGGTGGCATTTGTTGCACAGCAATAAGAGTTAAAGGCTTAAAATTGGGAAGCCTGGATCCTAACCATGGCAATTCCTCTTTCTAGACTATAGCCTGAGCATTGGGTTTATTTTTATAAAGCTTGACTGTTCTTACATGCAAAAATTAAAACCAAGGTCTTGAAGAGATATTAACTCATGTTCATAGCAGCATTATTCACAATAGCTAAAATATGGAAACAACCCAAGTGTCCACTGACAGATGAATAGATAAGCAAAATGTAGTATGTACATACAACGGAGTGTTACTCAGCTTTGAAAAGGAAGTATTCTGACATGTCCTACACCATGAATAAACCCTGAGGACAGTATGCTAAGTGAAGTAAACCAGTCACAAAAAAAGACAAATACTACATTATTCCACTTTAATGAGATATTAGAAGAGTCAAAATTAAAGAGGTAGAAAGTAGAATTGTGATTGCCAGGGGATAGGGAAAGTGGGCAATGTGCAGTTATTACTTACTGGGTATAGAGTTTGTTTTACTAAATGCAAGAACTCTGGAAATGAATGGTGGCAACTGTTGCACAACCATATGAATGTACTTAACACCACTGAATCGTACACTGAAAATGGTTAAGAGTAAATTTTATGTTATGTATATTTAACCACAAAAAATGAAAAAAAAAATCTGCCATACCTATATAGTTTATTTCTGGATTCTCAACTTTATTCCATTTATCTATATGTCTGTCCTTATGTCAGCAGCACACTGTATTGATTACTGTAGCTTTGCAGTAAGTTTGGAAGTCAAGAAGTGTGTGGTTTCTGACTTTGTTCTTCCGTTTGGGCTAGTTGGGGCCCCTCACAATTCTATAAAATTTTGAAGATTGGCTTTTCCATTCCTGAAGAAAAAAAAAGTAAGGCTATCGGAGTTTTGATAGGGATAGCACTGAATCTGAAGTCTTCTAATCCATGAACTCAGTATGTCTTACCATTTAATTAGTCCCGCTTAAATTTCTGTCAGCAATTTTTTATAGTTTTCAGTGTACAGGTCTTTTACCCCTTGGTTAAATTTATTTCCAGATATTTTATTCTCAGATGCTATTCTAAGTAGATTGTTTGTTGTATTAGACTGTTTTCCCATTGCTATAAAGAACTAACTGAGACTAGGTAATTTATAAAGAGGTTTAATTGACTCATAGTTTCACAGGCTGTAGAGAAGCTCAGCTTGAGAGGCCTCAGGAAACTTACAATCATGGTGGAAGGTGAAAGGAAAGAAGGAACATCCTACCTATCTATCTATCTGTCTGTCTGTCTGTCTATATCTATCTATCTATCTGTCTGTTTATCTATCTATCTATCTATCTATCTATCTATCTGTTTTGACTAGAACTTCCAATACAATGTCCAATAGCTGTGGTGAAAGCAGTCATGTTTGTCTTGTTCCTCATCTTGGGGAAAAGGCTTTTAGTCTTTCACTATTGCGTATGATTTTTGCTATGAGTTTTTCATAATTACCCTGTCTCATGTTGAGGAAGTTCCCTTTCATTCCTAGTTTCTTGAGTTTTTATCATGAAAATGTGTTGGATTTTGTCTCAAGTATTTTTTCTGCATCAGTTGAGATGATCATGTGGTATTCTAATATTCCATTAATGTGCTATATTACATTGATTTTTCTCACCTCAAAACACCCTTGCCTTTCTGGGATTCCATTAAATCCCATTTGGTCATGGTATATTATCTTTTATTATGTTGTTGGCTTTGGCTTGCTAGCATTTTGTTGAGAATTTTTACATCTATATTCGTTAGGGATAGTGCTTTGTAATTTTCTTTTCTTGTGAGGTCTTTATCTAATTTTGGTATCAGGTTAATGCTGGCATCAAAAATAAGTTAGGAAGTGTTCTGTTCTATTTTTTCAAAAATTGAGGATTGGTGTTAATTCTTTAAATGTTTGGTAGAATTCACTGATGAAGCCATCAGATCCTGGACTTATCTTCATTGGCAAGTTTTTAATTAATGTTTCATTCTCTTTACTTGTTATAGCTCTAGACAGATTTTCTATTTCTTCTTGAGTCAGTTTCGGTAATTTATTTGTTGCTAGAAATTTATCCATGTCATCAGGTTTATCTTTTTTTTTTTTGGCACACAATTGTTTAGAGTATTCTCTTATAATTATTTTTACTTCTGAAAGGTCAATAGTTGTGTCCCCACTTTCATTTCTGATTTAGGTATTTGTCTCTTCCTATAATACCTGATTAGTAAGTTATTCTTCTTAAGCTAGCCAGAGCAGCTTTTCTGGATCCTGAAAATAAGAAGCCAGAGTAGCACACAAGGCATTCTTGACTCGCTCTTGGTTTGGCGAAATTATAAAGTTTGCTTCTACCTGAAATTTGACTTAGATTCAATCTCTATGGACAGTTGTAAAGAACACTTTGGCCTGGCATTCAGAGTGCTTACATGTCAAATTTGTTACGTTTTATTTATTTGTTTTGTGTATATTCTCCCTTACTATTGATGTTAATTATAAAATTATTTTAAGGGTTGCAGTTCTGGGTAAGATGGAGTAAGCACACTCCACTCTGACTATCCCACTGAATGAGGCTATAAAACCTGGAAAGAATGCATATAACAACCTATAAGTACTGTAAGAAGAAGGTAACAGTATGAAGTTTGAAGAATAACAAAATTTGAAGTACAGTAGACCTAACTGTAGTGAATAGACCCTTTTCACGCCCTTTAGTATCTCCCAGTGTGGATTTAAGGCACTCTGTAATGTGGAGATGGGTATTGGTATGGCTAAAGAAAGCTCCCAGAGAAGCCCTCTACTCAGGATCAAGGAAGAAGACAGCGATCTCCTAGCAGCTACAAAAGCACCAAAATTCTGAGGGGGAAGAGGTTACTTTCCAGTCATGGGAGCTATAGTCTCAAGAGAGTGAGGTGAACACCATTGCTTTTTAAATTCTCACTAACTTGCCCCTAGATATGGGTGCGGTCGTTGGAAGTGCAGGGAAGGGGGGGGGTAAATAAAGCTCCAGTTTTACAGATGGAAGATCAAAAAAGAGGCTTAAGAGACTGGAAGTTACTGGGGAAAGTACTTAAAGGGAGGATCTTCAGAAAATTACCAGATAAAGTTGTTTATGAATTTCTGCTTTCACTTCTGAGGAATGCATGTGTGGTTCTGATCGTAAACAACATACCAAAGACGGAACGAAACTAAGAGATAAACCACATGCCAGGTTTCAGAATGGCCACTTAGCAGCAGACGTGTGACAAATCTGAATAAAACTGAAGGCTTTGCAAATGGAACTGACATTGAAACCACAACCCACAGAAGCTGGTTGGAACTTGCAGCCAGAACCCAATAAGGTCAATTGCCTACTAAAACAAATATATCAACATTCTCCATAGGATTTAAGTAAACCCAGAGTCCCTTAACATAATGTTTGAAATTTCCAGGATACAATCCAAAACCACTTAGTATATGAAGAACTAGACTGATCTGAGCTCACATGAGAAAAGATGATTGAGGCACACCAATGCAGATTTGACACAGATGTTGGAATTACCTGACCAAAATGCTAAAGCAGCTATTATTACTATAAAGGTATTCCCAGAAGTAAGGACCTACACTCTTAAAATGAATAAAAAGATATCAAGTATCAGCAAAGAAACTGAAGCTATAAAGAACCAAATGAACATTTTTAGGACTGAAAAAAATACAATCAATTTTTTTTTAATCTCACTAGATGGTCTTAATAGCAGAATGGGGATTGAAAAACAGAGGCAGTGAATTTGAAGACAGGTTAATAGAAATTATCTGATCTGAAAACAGAGAAAAACATATTTCTTAAAAAAGTACAGAACCTACAGAGCCTGTGAGACAGCACCAAAGGTCTAATATCTGTGTTATCAGAGACTCTGACAGAGAGGAGAAAGGAATAATGGCTAACATCATTTCACATCCATTAGCATGGCTACTCCCAAAATTACTGAAATTAACATGTGTTGGCAAGGATGTAGAAGAATTGGAACCTGTGAATTCCCAATTAAGGAAAAGGAATCAGGCTAGCTGGACCAAGGGAAAGCAAAAAGAGACACGTAGCCCTCCTGGGTCCAACTATCACCAGACACCTGCAAGTTAGCTCTCTGCAACCTCAGTGTTATCAGTACTGCATAAGCACCATTCTATAAAATCCCGAGCAAGCCTTGCTTCCTTGCAGTCAGCTACTCTTCTGCTGATTCTGCCCATTGCTCCCTGACAACGTACTTTTATATTTTCTTTAACAAATCTGCCTTTCTTTACCTACAACTGTCTTGGTAAATTTTTTTATCTCCATGCCACCAGCCCAGATAGTCATCATTCACCCAAGAAAGAACCCTTTTACATTGCTGGTGGGAATGTAAAATGGTGCAGCCACTATGGGAAGTTTGGCAGCTCCTCAAAATGTTAAACATAAAATTACCGTATGACTCAACAATTCCACTGCTAAGTATATACCCCAAAGAATGGAAAACTGGGACTCAAACAGATACTTGTACACAAATATTCATGGCAGCATTATTCCCAATAGCCAACAGGTAGAAAGAACTAAAATGTCCATCAAAAGATGGATTAAACAGAATGCACAAACAAAATTTGATACTACATACAAAGGAGTATCACTCAACCACAAAAAACAATGGAGTTCTGATACATGCTACAACACATGAATGATGTCCAAAAATTTATGCTAAGTGAAATAACTCAGACATGAGCAAGAACACATATATGATTCCACTTAGATAAGGTGTCTAGAACACATAAATTCATAGACAGAAAGTATTAATAGAATTGAAGTTACCAGGTACTAGGAGCAGGGGGAACGGGGAGTTACTGCTCGAGGGTAGAGAGTTTCTGTTTGGGATGATGAAAAATTTCTCAAAATAGTGGTGATGGTTGCATAACATTGTGAATATGCCAAATGCCACTGAATTATACACTAAAAATGTCAAAGTGTTAAATTTTATTTTTTGTATATTTTACCATAATAAAAAAGGGGGAGGAGAAACAATGGCAAAAAAATAAACGCTTCCGTATTTTACAAAAGATATAAACCTACAGATTCAAGAAGCTCAGCAAATCTCAAATAGGAAAATTCCAAAGAAATCTATAATCAAACACTGTGAGAACTGATTATATGAATTGGAGTTCTCATGCCCAATTAAATTAGAGTCAAGAGACCAGGGAAGAAAAGAAAAGCACCCAGGGCACAAGTGCCTGCCCAGGGATCGTCTCCTAAGCCAACTGCCAAAATGACCTGCTACAACCTTAAGACTATTTCTACCTAGTAGCTGCTAAGAGAAACTGACATGACTGTAAGACTAGTTTTACCTGCCCATCATTACTCACCCATCAGAGCTTATGAGCTCCCAAAAACTTTCCTAATGCCAAGGAGTTTTCTTTCAAACAACACATAACATTTGTCTGATAAAACTGCCAACCTTTTCTTTGTTCTTTGAAGATATCAAAGGCCACCCTGGTCTATGCGTATGCCCTGAATTCTGTTTTTCCAAATAAAACATTTTGTTTGGAGATTCATCTCCATAGTTTTATTTGACTTTGACAACACCATAATCAAATTGCTGAAAACTAAAGACAAAAAATGTGGAGGTAGCCAAGGAAAAACAAAACCTTAGTATAAAAAAGAACATGGATTCAAATGACTACTGACTTCTCACCAGAAACCAGAGAGACTGAAATGAAATGGCACATTTTTAAAGAGCAGAAACAAAGAAAAAAATCTGTCCACCCAAAATTCTACAGACTGTTAAAATTATTTAAGAATTAAAATGAAATAAAGACATCATTAGACAAAGGAAAACTAAAATAACTTGTTATCATCAGATCTGCTCTAAAAGAATTACTAAAGGAAGGTCTTCAGCCAAAAGAAAATAATACCTGAAGGAAACTTAGCATATTATGCATAAAGGATGAACGATGAAAATAGCAGCTACCTAGGTAACTATCATAGATTATTCTCCTCTTGAGGTCATTAAAATATATTTGACGGTTAAAAGTGAAAATCATAACACTATCTAATGGGCTTTTAATGAATATAAATGTAATATGTATGACAATTATAGCATAAAGCATGGAGGATAAAAGAACATATGTGGGTGAGGCTTCTATATTCCAGTTGAAGTAAAATATTGATTCTAAGTAAAATGTGAAAAGTATGCAAATTGTGCAGCTACTCTGGAAAACAGCTTTCTGGTTTCTTGTAAGTTAAACATATACTTATGTGACCCAGCAATCCTACTCCTAGGTATTTACAACAGAAATTAAAACGTTATGGTCACACAAAAATATGTACACGAATGTTTATACCAACTCTATTCATAATCAAACAGGAAGCAACTCATATGTCCGTTAATGGTAAATGAATAAACAAACATATAATCTACAGAATGGATTACAGCTCAGTAATAAAAAGGAGTGAACTATTGATACATCCAACAACTTGTACGAATCCTCATAGACATTATGCTGACTAAAAGTCTCAAAGTGTTACATAATGTGTTACTCAGTCAGAGGCATTCGAACCAGAGTGACTTCATCTTGAGTGAGGGCTAGGAAACTGAGGCTGGGACTTGCTGGGCTGCATCCTCATAAAGTCAGGTATTCCTAGCTGCTAGATGTTTACAGTTAAGGGAACAGATTGATAATGTTTACTAAACAGACCCAGATTTGGGAGTGTCCTGGTATCCCGTTATCTTGAGAAGAGAAGCATTTGCTTTAAATATGATAATATCGATTATTGTAAAATATAGTAATTAAGAAAATTAATCCTTTATCACAGACCCTTGTAGCAGAGCACATCTCCCCACGATCTTTTTACCCTTAAACAAGTATTGTACCTGGTGTTACAAAGTAAGAGGCGGACACGTTTCTCCTCTTACTTTCGGGAATGCCCTACTCTGTCTATGAAGTAGCTGTACTTTCTTAATGTGTAAACTTGCTTCTGCCTTCCACTGTGGATTCGCCCTGATTTTTTTCTTGCGCGAGATCCAAGAACACTCCCTTGGGGTCTAGATCAGGATTCCTTTCCTGTAACAATTTCATTTATGTGATATTCCGAAAAAGAAAAACTGTCAGTGGTTGAAACATAGCAAAAACCGAAGACCTGTAAAAAGAAATGAATTCAGAGTGGAAGATTTCAACTCACATTATCCAGTAATTAATAGAACAAGTAGTCAAACAAAATCCGTTAGGATATAAAAGTTTTGAATAGCAAAATTAAGAAAATTGACCAACCAGACATATGTAGAATATAGTACCCAACAACTGCAGAATATGTATTTGTTTCAAGTGCACATAACACATTTACCAAAACTGGCCACATAATCAGCCATAAAGACAATCTTAATATATGTCAAAGGCTAAAATTATGGAAAGCATATTCTCTGATATACCACTACACACTCATGAGAATGGACAAAATTAAAGAGACTGACCATACCAAGTGTTAGTGAAAATTTGGAAACAGCTGGATAAAAACAACATACAATGCTGATGAGACTATAACAAATAGCCCCTTTGGAAAACAGTTTAGCAGTTTCCTGAAGAATTAAATGCATACATAGCATGCCACACAGTCATTCTATTCCTGTTTACCAAAGGTAAATGAAAGCATAGGTCCATATACAGACTTGTATGCGATGTTCAAAGAGGCTTATAATGGCTAAAAGTCAGAAACAATTTGTATTGGTTCCAATTTAGTGACTTCAAATAGGTATTTCATTTACATTTATTTTTTCGTAGATAACGGGGTAACACTTCAAAAAACAGTGCACTGACTGGGCGCCGTGGCTCATATCTGTAATTCCAAAACTTTGGGAGGCCGAGGCGGGTAGATCACCTGAGGTCAGGAGTTCGAGAGCAGCCTGGGCAACAGCGAACCCCCATCTCTACTAAAAATACAAAAATTAGCTGGGCGTGGTGGTGGGCTCCCGTAGTCCCAGCTACTTGGGAGGCTGAGGCAGCAGAATCGTTTGAAACTGGGAGGTTGCAGTGAGCCAGATCACACCACTGTACTCCAGCCTGGGCAACAGAGCAAGACTCCGTCTCAAAAAACAAAAAACAAAAACAAAATACATGTACTTTAGATATATGGGTAGGAGGAAGGAAACTGAGAAGTAAAAAATGTCTACTAAATCTTTCTTTATATATGTTCAAGTATGCATCACTTAACTGGCTGTGATAGGTAGGTCTCTAAACCTAGTCAAGAACTCAGGCTTTTGAGAGTCAGACTATCTATCTGGTCACCCTTAACTAATTTCTTATTCACTGTGTATCTCAACTGTCTTATTTATAAACAGAGATACTAACAGTTTCTACTTCATAAGGCTTTTGGGAAAATTACAACAAATAATCAACGTAAAGTACTTTTAGCTTGGTGCCTGCCATACAGCAAATGGTTAGTAAATGTTAGCTACACAAAATATTCACCTTAAACTCATTTTTAGAAAAGAATAATTCAAAAGGAGCTAAGCACCCACGTGAAGAAGCTAGAAAAAGGACAACAAAATAAACTGAGAGAAATGTGTGAAGGGGACAATTTAGGTCAAGAGTGCTGTAAATTCAACTCTGAACTCTCCTCCTGCTCTACAAATGTGCACTATAGATTCAATTAACAAGAAAAAGATTCATGCATACCCAAATACAAAATGCGCATTTATTTGGGTCAGAAACTGAAGGCAGCAAAGCAGTAACACGGGGCTAAAGCTGCAGCCCTGCAGATGTCTGGGTCCAGGAAGCAGCTAGGGGCCATTGGAGTTTCTACTCCTTTGATGTAGCAAAAGCACTATGTTTGTGGCATGGAACCATGGTACAGCTGGGCCCTCTGTGAAAATAGCTGTGATCACTGCCTGAGGTTACTGCTTATGTAAACCCGTATAACATCATAGCTGGGGGTGGCATAAATAGATAAAACTACATAGAAATCTGAGTGAAGCTACATACTGCTTCAGATGCTGAACCAGCTGCCACTTTGAGGCAAGATTTTCTCGCCACTGAGGCATGACTTTGGACCAGAGTCCCAGACAACCAGAGAAGAGAAACCACAGAGCTGCTAGACAGAGAAGGGTGAGCACAGAAAGTGGCAAAGGGAAAAACAATACTGCTTAAAACGAATCTGCAGATGAAAACGCCGAACCACCCAATAACAATTAGTAAGGACAGCCAAGAAAAAAAATCCATTGAAAATAACCAAAAATATCTTTAAATTTTCTTACATAGGTTTTTAATTTGGAAAGAAGAAAAAAAATTAACTCTGGAGAAAGACTAATTGAAGGCAGAACCCAGAGAGATGACTTCTTCCTTGAGAACGTTTGCTGAGCTGGATGAAATTGAGCCTGGGTTTTCACAGCCTTGTCAACAGAAGACGGAAAATACAGTTTATATCTATGAGGAGAACTCCATACAATGCTGAAGCCACAAAGATCTACTGTTTAGTATGAGGGTAAATTAGAAATACTTACACATTTCTGGAACTGAGGCGGGAGAATACGGTCTGGAGGGAGGGAGCTAAAGGCCGTTTCACGCCGAATCAAGGAAAAACACCCAGGTTTGGGGGCAGGGAATCTGAGGCTAATTTATGCTAACTTTCTAAAAGAGAGAACACCTGGGTCTGGGGCAGGGCCTCTAAGGCCAATTAAGACCAACTTCCTAAAGCTAACAAAAGGAAAAACCCCATCTCCCCACAATCGCCTGAGTAGCAAAGGATGAAAGGCTACTGTCCCCACTACCCTCCACGATGTCTCAGATGGAAAAGGAGAGTGCCTTGGGTTGGCAGCGGGCCAGAAAGGGACCATCCCTCCATCTGCACCGGGTACCAGATCACCTCAGCCTTTAATGAGCCACAAACCAAATCCTTCGTCCAGGTAAGAGATAACAATAGGAACCTCAACAGGAGTACTTAAAACCCAGAAAACTTCGTGACTGGGCGGGTGAGCTGCTTGTTTGGGCCCACTACCACCCTGTGGAGGGCTTTCTCACTTTAATAAATTCCTGCTGTCGCTACTTAATTCCTGTGTTTCGTTCCTTTGTTACTTTGTGAGTTTTTTCTAATTCTTTGTTCAAAACGCCAACTGGACAAAACCTGGACAACTTACACTCAAGGCCCTCCTTCTGGTAACAGAACCCTTAGGACTATAAGAAAAATTATGTCTCCAGCTTTAGCACACTGGAGACAGGAAGGATTTCTCTTGAGAATCTGTATTCACATTCTGGTCTTCAAGCAGGTTTGCAGCCTAATTTCATATTATTTTAGTAGTCTCCAAAACATCAAATAATAAATGTAAAGTCATAGTGGAGTAATAGTGCCTCCAGATATCCAGACAATTGGCACAATCTAATCCTCTTTGGAGGAAACTTGCTTCATTCCAGGCCTCTAAGAATTACCATGTGAGGACAATTAAGATATTACGACACAATACAAATCGCCAAACATTAAGGAAAGACCCCACAGGTGACAACAAACAGAAACCACAGATAGCAGAATCAACCTGAGAAAACTTTAGACATTGGCATATTCAGACAAAATAATTTTGCTTAATATGCTTCAATAAAAGACAAGCTTGAAAATGAGTAAATTACAGAGTTGAAGAAAAAAGGAGAACGTCTACAATGAAAAATGTAGTAATTGAAAATTTTAAAATTTTGTGGATACACTTAACAGCAGATTCAATATAGCTAAAGAGAGCATATTAAAACAATTAAGTTTTGCAGAATATATATCCCAGGGTGAATAAGAAAAAAAGGTTAAGAGTCATAGAGGATACAGTAAAAAAGTCTAACATGAACTTAGTTTTAAAAAGAAAAAAATGGAGCAGAAGCTGTATTTGAATACATAGTGGCTGGGAATGTTCCAGAAAGTCACCATTTGACAGATTCAAAAGCTTTAATAACTCAAACAGAATAATAAACAGAAATCCATACCTAAACATATCATTAAGCATCTACAGAGCACAGATGACCAAAAGGTCTTAAATGCAGCCTAAGAGAAAGAAGCTCAATTAGATGGACAGCTGTCTTCTTAGCAATCGATAGAGAAGTGAGAATAAAGTAAATGGTATTTCAATAAGCTGAAAAAAAACTACTGTTCAATCTACATTTCTATACTCAGAAAATTTCCACAATGAGAACTTAAAGAGATTTTCAAACAAGCAAAGGTTTAAAATCTGCAATCTGAAAACTCCTACTGAAGAACATTATGAAGGATGTACTTCAGGTAGGAAAGTCAACCCAGATAGAAGAAATGAAATTTAAGAGGTGGGGAACAAGAAAATGGTAAATATTATGGTAAATCTGAGAGAACCTGACTGTGATATGTTAACTTGTCTCCTGGGAAATTCTTTAAGCCCTGGAATGAAGGCAGGTTCCTCTAAAGAGAATCTGTCAAGCATTTGGGGGCACTCTTCATCAAGTAGTTAAAACAAAACAAAGGATTACAGGACAATTGCAGGACAGCTGTAGGGGAAAACAAACATTTATTAAATGAATGAATGAATGAAGTAAATAGATGGCTATCATAATTAACTCTACTTGTTCCTAGCAAAAGCTAAAAACTGGTTGATTGCCAGCCATTTCTGGTTTGCAAACAATTCATTTGGCCAACAACACATTGACAAAGACAAAGGCAAAACTAAACAGGAGATTTCACATCAAGTACTGGGCTTACATTCCTGGTTGTCAGTGGTGGACTGAAACTGACTCACTGCTGCCACCTTAGCAGGGGCTTGTACTCCTCCATGGGAGATTGGAATTGAAGTGTTTATATGTCCTTGTTTAGGATGAGGTTACAAAAAACTGATTAACTTTAGACATTAATAAGTTAAGGATGCATGGCATAATTTTCTGAAGTGGCAAGCTGAGGCTATTAGAAGTTTTTACTTCTCTTATTTAACAGGGGAGAAAGCACCCCACATGTGACAAGGAGTACAGTTAGGCTTTCTGAGTGATAACAGTAGCAACCACTACTGGGTAAAGCCATCATGAAATATTCTCTTTCTTAGGCCTGAAAGAGGCTTCTAACTGCTGCACTGTTTGTTTTGCTCACACATTTCTGGACAACACTTAAAAATCAAAGGATGTAATAGACCATTCTGAGCCTGCATTTTTGATTGGCAGTCTTGGACTAGAACTGAACAGCAGAGGCCACCTTTTAGAAAGGAGTGTATGGTCTAAAATGGAATTTAATTATTTTTAGGTTCCTGTTTGGGAAAAGGGTAAATATGATTAACTATAGACTTCAATAAATTAAGGATACATGGTGTAAATTCCTGGAGAGTACCCACTAAAAAATTAAAATAAAAATTTAAAAAACATTATAAAGTACAGATGCTCCTGGACTTATGATGAGGTTGTGTCATAACAGACCCATTGAAAGTTAAAAATATCATAAGTTGAAAATGCATTTAATATACCTAACCTACCAAACATCATAGCTTAGTCTAGACTACCTTAAACATGCTCAAAATGCTTATATTAGCCTAAAGTTGGAAAAAAATCATCTAACATTCGTTTTATAATAAAGTGTTGACTAGCTTATGTAATTTAATGAATATTGTATTGAAAATGAGAAACAGAATGGTTGCATGCGTACTCACAAGTATGGTTTCTGCTGAATGTATTGTTTTTGCACCATTGTAAAGTTGCAAAATCCTTAAGTCAAACTATCATTAAGTCCGGGACAATCTGTATATAACTTCCAAAACTAGCAGAATATTAAAATAAGATGAGAAAAGTGATACTTCAAATGAAAGCAAGAAGGAAAATAAAAATAGAATGTATAATAAACAGAATGTTCACAATTTATCATTACCAGAAACATAGCGGACCCAAATGCTGTAATTAAAAGACAAAGGTTATCTGATTGGATTTTTAAAATGTATGTATATACTACAGAAAGGTTGAAAGTATAGTAGTGGAAAAATATATATCATACAAATGCCAAAGAAAGTTTGTGTGGCGGTCTCAAACAAAATAAACTTTAAGTGTGGTCACTACTAATAAGGCTCAATTCACCAGAAAAATAAACTTGTCTGCATATAATATAATCTCAAATTAAAACAAAGTTCATGAAATCACAGCTATAAATGGACAAATCTACAACCACAGTAATGGATTTTAAAACATTTCTCTCAGTAACTAGTAGATGAAGGAGAAAAAGAAAAAAGTCTGTAAGGCCACTGAAACTTTGAATACATGTAAATAATTTGTTCTCAGAGATATACCTTCTGTCCACAGGGCTTCCTTTGGCATTTCTTGTAGTGCAGGTCTGTGGTGATAAATTCTGAAAAAGTGTTTGCCTTTTTTTAAATTAAAAGCTTTTTTAAAGTGCAAGATACTGCTATGTTGCCCAGCCTGGGGTACAGTGGCTCTCCACAGGCGTGATAATAGCTCATTACAGCTTCAAACTGATTGCTTTAAGCAATCATCCACCTCAGGCTCCCGAGTAACTGCACCTTTGTTTTTGAAAGACATTTTTGCTGAGAATACAATTCTACGTTAGCAGTTTTTTTTCTCTCAGTACTTTTAAGGAAATCTGATGACATCCTTATCTTTTTTCCTCAGAATGTACATGTCTTTTTTATCTGATTGCTTTTAAGATTTTATTACTTGTTTTGAGTTTAGGTTGCCTTTGAGTAGTTTTCTTCAGTGTCTTGTGCCTTGGGGTTCATTGAGCTTCTTGGATATGTGGGTTGATCATTTTCAGGTTTGGAAAATGTTAAACTCTACTCTTGAAGGTGTCCAACAGCTCACTGATGCTCTTTTCCTTTCCTTTTTTAAACACATTTTTAAATTCCTTTTTTCCTCTCTGTTTCATCTTAAATAATTTCTATGTCTGTGTCTTCAAATTCACTGATCATTTCTTCTGCTATATCTAATCTGCCATTAATCTCATCAGCATAATTTTTATCCCAGACATTGTAGTTCTCATCCCTAAAAGTTCAGTTTGGGCCTTTCAAAATATAATTCCCTAACTTTTTTTTTTTTTTTTTTTTTGAGGCAGGGTCTTGCTCTATCAGCCAGATTGGAGTGCAGTGGTATGATCATTGCTCATGCAACCTTGACCTCTCAGGCTCAAGCAATCCTCCCACCTCAGCCTCCCAAATACCTGAGACCACAGGTGCACACCGCCAAGCCAGGCTTCTTGTTGTTGTTGTTGTTGTTGTTGTCGTTGTTGAGACGGGGTCTCACCATGTTGCCCAGGCTGATCTTGAACTTCCTAGGCTCAAGCGATCCTCCCACATTGGCTTCCCAAAGTGCTGGGATTACAAGTGTGACCCACCATGCCCAGCCAACTTCTTAACTTTTGGAAGATACAGCAGTTATATTAATTATTCTAATGTTCCCCCGCCCCACTAATTCTGGTATTTGTTCATTTTGACTGGTGATTTTCTCATTATGATCATGTTTTCCTGCCTCTTTGTATGCCTACTAATCTTTGATTGGATGCCTGATATGGTTAATTTTACCTTTGTGGATGTTCAATATTTTTGTATTTCTGTATACCTTGAGTTTTATTCTGGGACACAGTATATCTACTTAGAAATTACTTGACCTTTGCAGGTTTGTTTTTACCATTTGTTTGTTGGGTACAGAGCAATATTCTGTCTAGGGCTAATTATTCCCATACTACTGAGGCAAACCTTCTTGAGTTCTCTACCCATGCCCCATAAATTATAAGGTTTTTCATTCTGGCTAGTGGGAATATGCACTGTCCCTGGTCCTGTTTAAAGTGCCAAGCACTGTTCCTCCTACACCTCTGATTGTTCTTTTCCCAGCCTTGGGTAGTTTCCTGACACACAACATAGTACTCTGCTAAATACTGCAAATCTCTCTGTGCAGCTATCTCCTCTCTGTAACTCAGTCCTAGGAACTCTCACTTCCTGAGTCTCTCTGGGCTCTCAGTTCTTTCTCCTCAACTCAAGGACTCTCTTGGCTTTTGCCTCAGTTCCTATTCACTGTGTGAAGACTTAGAAATCCTCACGGCAGTAAGCTGAGGTAATCACAGAGCTCACCTCATTTGTTCTCTCAGTCTTTCATAGATCACTGTTCTTCATTCCTGATGTTACTAACTTTAAAACCATTGTTTCATGTTGTTTTTTGTTTCAGGTGGGTGGGTAAATCTAGTCCTTATTGCTCCAAATTGGCAAAAAGTGAAAGTTCTAAAACTATTTTTTAAATTATGAAATAAGATGATTTTTGAAAAATCTTTACAAGAGCTAATATGGTAAAATAACTATGCCAGAAGATAGCTTGCATAGCAAAAGATAGGAACTGCTGAGATAGATCTAAAAAGGTTAGAAAATCTGAGAGAGGTAATTAGGCACTGGCATGAAAAATTTTAGAATTAATGAGGTATAAATTTTTGTTGCTTTTATTCATTGAGATTTGGGGGATTACTGCAACGTCATTCTAACCTATCCTGACAGACTGAATCTGCTATCAATCTGAGGCTCAATTCACTAGAAAAATAAGCTAAACTTGTCTGCATATAATATAATCTCTAAACAAAAGTTCATGAAATCACAACTATAAACATTTGGATCCATTGACAAAGTTCTCATTCATTCTAAAAATCCAGTAATTCTTGTTCATTATAGTAACTCAGATGAAAGAGCAGCCATCTCAAACATCACCAGCCAACAAATCAGAGGAAAGAAAAAAATTTAGAGGGTCTCAAATCAGTAATTTAATGGTCCAGTTTAGAAGTGACATGTCATATTTGCCCACAGATCACAATTCACAACCAGACAGATGGTCCCACTCAACCACAAAGAAAGTGTAATCCTGCTGTGTCTGGTTCTCTAGGGAGAACCACGGTTACATGGCAGATAGCCTTATGATTCACAGACAAACATTCTCTCTTATGAAGAGAGATAACCCCAAAGTCCCATTGGCATCAAATGGCATCACAATTGGCACTGAAATCCTATCAGCATCCATGGCATCAAACTCAAAGTCCACTATCTCCTTCTAGTCACTAAATCAGTAGTGGTGTGCCCTAGTCTCCTCTTGATTTGTTAATCAATGAACTAAAAGTTGTTCATACCCTACACATACAAGACTGAAAAGGAGATAGAAAAACTGTGATAAACACTTCTAGTCAGTAAAGATGGGAGACATAAAAGCAGTCACTGGGCTAAAGCAATTCTCTCTACGATTTCCTCTACAATGGGGGTGCACAAATTCCTGATTCAAGCCTGACTCTATTCCTTGGGAGGGGATCCTCAATTTATTGGCGTCCAAGGCTCTTAATCCCATCATCCAGGAGGTCCTATCTCTTATCTTTATCCTTCTCGGCCACACTGAGGCAGATTAAGGAGTATGTTCTATTTGGAGACCAAGGAGCTCACTCTGCTGCTTCCTACAGAAAGTTGGGAGCCCATTGGTCTCAAACAGTCATAAACTTTTAATCCAGGCTCATGGTTCCTTTAATAGAAAAACTCTTACAAAATTCTGGTTTTTGTTTAAATGATTTGAGTCAGCAGTGAGCCAAGAGGCACACCACAATTTTTAAAGATAGGTCTCCTCCAACAGATGCTGGAGAGGATGTGGAGAAATAGGAACACTTTTACACTGTTGGTGGGAGTTTAAATTCATTCAACCATTGTGGAAGACAGTGTGGCGATTCCTCAAGGATCTAGAACTAGAATTACCATTTGATCCAGCAATCCCATTACTGGGTATATACCTAAAGGATTATAAATCATTCTACTATAAAGACACATGCACACGTGTTTACTGTAGCACTGTTCACAATAGCAAAGACTTGGAACCAACCCAAATGCCCATCAATGATAGACTGGATAAAGAAAATGTGGCACATATACACCATAGAATACTATGCAGCCATAAAAAAGGATGAGTTCGTGTCCTTCGTGGGGACATGGATGAAGCTGGAAACCAACATTCTCAGCAAACTAATACAAGAACAGAAAACTAAACACTGCTTGTTCTCGCTCATAAGTGGGAGTTGAACAATGAGAACACATGGACACAGGGAGGGGAACATCACACACCAGGGCCTATCAGGGGGTGGGGGGCTAGTGGAGGGACAGCATTAAGAGACATACCTAATGTAGACGACAGAGTGATGGATGCAGCAAACCACCATGGCACGTATATAACTATGTAACAAAGCTGCATGTTCTGCACATGTACCCCAGAACTTAAAAGTATAAAAAAGATAGGTCTCCTCCAGCTCCTCCCCACACTTGACTGGGTACCTTGAGACCATCAGGCATTGGTTAAGTCTGACACTAGCATGTGATTCCTAAGCCATTTTGTCTAACTGAAAGGATATATTGGTCATTAGTATTTCCAAATTCCTGACATACTAATATTTGGGGTGTGAGAATGAGGAATCAAAATTTCTGAAAATTCTGAGGAATTCCTAAATTATATAGAATTGGCATTCCGTAGTTTTCATAACCCTATACTTAATGTATTTTTGAATAATTGTGAGTGACCATAATAAACATGGAATCATTTTTCTGTAGTAGGTATACTGTTTCAGAAATTTTTTGCTAAAAAAATTAAAATTTAGTTTATTACTATGAGCCAATATATTGTGACAAGATGATATATTTTAATATCATTATTTCTACCTGATATATTGACAACAGTAATGAAGGAAACAGTAACATAAATGTGAAATAAAAAATTATTTTAAAAACTGGAAGTACAACAAATATTTGTTTAGAAGATAGTCCCAAAATAAAAATTTAAAGCACATGAAGCATTAATTGCCCTACCCAATAGTCTTTATTTGGTTACAAATATTTCAGATATAAAAACTGATTTTATTTGGTATTGATTTTAGTCAAGTCCAAAAACCATGACTGGCCTCTTACTTTTTTAATTATGAAAGCATTTTGTCTGCCCTGATTTTGGTCTTACTGTTGAAACTGATTTGCTTTTGGTAATTTAGAGTTTAGATCCATTTCTGATTTCTTTTTGAAATGTTATTATAACATTCACATCTTCTTTTCTTTGCATTTCTTGTTAAAGTATTTGCAAAGAATAGTAGACTTTGGCAAATACTCAAACACTGGGAAGTGCCAACAAATTGATTTGGTAGTATTTGAAATACGTAATATTTGGATCTGTTGGCAAAGTTAAAGCATTACACAGAAGCATAGTCAAAATTGCCAACTTAAGGGCCTATTTTGTTCCTACGTTGTGCGATTTCTTGGAACACCATTGACAGGATTCATATAAAGGATGCTATCTACATAACCTTATGGATATTTATTATATTTACAAGAATGACTAACCCTTAGCAGCAGATAAGCATGAACATATACTTACAACACGGCAATTGTTACAAGTAAGATCGAGTGATTCCGCTGTGATCACTTTCCTTCCAAGTGCTCCTGTTCTGGTTCCTGGAAATGTTGACCTTACCCTTGAATTCCACATGTCAATATTCCCTGCTCTTGCTTTTGAGCTTGACTTCAACAAATTCCTTCAAAGAATAATGGCTCTAAGTTGATTACTAAGTTTTAATTCTAACAGGAGAGTTACAATACTTTTCTCTGTCTCAACAATTTCTTGACTGATTTGTCTTGAAATTCAGAAAATGTATAAATGTCCCAAAATACGCTGTTAGGAATTCCCATATAGAAGCACTTTGGGACCTCTTTTTAACTTAGTTAAAAGTTTTAACAATTACTGTAATGGCCATAATCTTCATTTAATTAAATTTTGTTGCTTAAAGCCCTTCTCCTTTGAATGGTTGGAGATAAGAGGTTGTTGGCTCTTCCAGCCTTGCATGATCTAAATTTCTAGAGTTCCTTCATTCTCTTTTGTTCTCATTTGCAATCCTACCATTTCTTAGCTGAGTTAATTTCGTAAAATATCTTGTCAGGCTGGGTGCGGTGGCTCGCGCCTGAAATCCCAGAACTTTGGGAGGCCAAGGCGGGTGGATCACCTGAGGTCAAGAGTTTGAGATCAGCCTGGCCAACATGGTGAAACCCCATCTCTACTAAAAATACAAAAAAAAAGAAAAGTAGCTGGGCATGATGATGGATGTCTGTAATCCCAGCTACTCCAGAGGCTAAGGAAAGAGAACCACTTGAACCCAGGAGGCCGAGGTTTCAATGAGCTGAGATTGCTCCATTGCACTGCAGCCTGGGTGACAGAGCAAGCCTCCGTCTCAAAAAAAAATATTGTCAAATGCAGCTAATACAGTAATCAAAACATGCTGTTAACATTCTGTTATCCGAAGTTTTCTGACAGAAATAAAGTTTATTAAGAATATAATTTGTCTTTCAAGTATTACAGGTAATAGTTTACCAAATCTTTCATCACAGCAGAATGTGGATCACCTCATGTAGCTACATCATCTGTCACCTAAGCCACTGGAATTGTTTAGGTTTTTTTTTTTTTGTTTATGGTAGCACTCCACTTCCAGGATTCATTACTGTATTGATCAAGATAGGTTAGGTTGTGCTTCAGAAACAAAAATTCCCTGACTATAGTGGCTTAAAACAAAAATGCTCATTCTCTTTCACACGACCATCTGAATAAACAGGGAGGCTCTGTTCATAATAGTCCCTCAGTAACCCAGCCTGATAGAGTAATCACTGTGTCAAACATGACAAGACAGCACAACAGGAAAAAAAATTCTTAAGAGTTTCATATCAGCAATTACATGCTCCAAACCAGAAGCCACTGTCACTCACAATGCACTGGCCAGGAACTAGTTACATGGCCACACACACTAGAAATATTTGGTGAATCGTAGGAATGAAAATCACATTAGGTTTTAAAAAAAATAATATATAAAATTGACTTTGAAGAGTTGAAGAAAAAAATCTAGATGAAAACATCAAGTCTTAGAAGTTTATGCCAGGAAAAAAGATTTTCCACTAGTATTGTGGTAGGAGAATTTTCCATTTTTACCTTACAAACTTAAGTATTGCTTTGCTATTTTTTAAATAAAGATTATGTTAATATAATAATGGATATTTTGGCTGGGCTAGGTGGCTCACACCTGTAATCTGAGCACGTTGGGAGGCCGAGGCAAGTGGATCACCTGAGGTCAGGAGGTCAGGACCAGCCTTGGCCAACATGGTGAAACCTCACCTCTATTAAAAAATACAAAAATTAGCCGAGCGTGGTGGCAGGCACTTGTAATCCCAGTTACTTGGGAGGCTAAGACAGGAGAACTGCTTGAAACCAGGAGGTGGAGGTTGCAGTGAGCTGAGATTATGTACGCCATTGCACTCCAGCCTGGGTGACAAGAGCAAAACCTCATCTCAAAAAATAATAATAATGGATGTTTTTAACATTAAAAAACTGAATACTCTTCAACAAACTGCACACTTTGTAATTCTAGTACAGGTAATAAGAAATGTGGACCAAATTTATAAACTAAGTTCCACTGTAATGTTTACAATAGTGAAAATTAAAGAATGATTACAGAAGTACGATATGGACTATATGAAAATATTAAGGGCTGGCAAACATTTTCTTAAAGGGCCAGTTTGTACATAACTTAGGCTTGTGGGCCATATGGTATGTCTCACTCAACTGTGCTGCTGATGGTATGGCTGTTCTAGTATTTTGTTTATAAAAATAGTTGGTCAGCTGTGAGTCACAGTCTGCCAATCCCAATATAGAGAATTAAAATGTTTTTAAGGCAGTGGAGGTCGGGTGCAGTGGCTCATGCCTGTAATCCCAGCACTTTGGAAGGCCAAGGCAGACAGATCACTTGAGGTCTGGTAATGGCCAACATGGTAAAACCCTGTCTCTACCAAAAATACAAAAATTAGCTGGGCATGGTGGTGGGCACCTGTAATTCCAGCTCCTTGGGAGGATGAGACATGAGAATCACTTGAACCTGAGGGGCAGAGGTTGCAGTGAGCCGAGATCACACCACTGCACCCTAGCCTGGGCAACAGAGTGAGACTCCATCTCAAAAAAAATAAATAAATAAATACTGTTTTTAAGGAAGCGAATAAAGATGAAATATTTTAAAAGTTTAAAACCATAGTATATACTTCTCCAAATCTCCACAAACAGAATGCTTTACTTTAATATTTAGGGGAGAAAAGTCATTTTTAAAAAGATGTTGGAGTGGATCAGCAATACAGTCAATTTTTCTCTTCTGTTTTTGGCAGTCTAATGATCCTAGATGTACCTGGGGCATTTTCCAGAAGCCAAAACCCAAGGTAATGTCTGTGATCAACTATCTTTCAAGCCATTAACATCTGCAGCTAGAGCTTCCCTTATAGTGTAGTCCAATAATCTTCATAATAATGGCACACTGTGCCATCCATGAAGACTAAATTATGTATAATATATTCTTCTTAAAAATGAAGTCAATTTTACAGTACGTTCAACAAGCAATTAAAAGTTAGCTAGAACTAACTATACGCGGTGGCTCAAGCCTGTAATCCCAGCACTTTGGGAGGCCGAGGCGGGTGGATCACGAGGTCAAGAGATCGAGACCATCCTGGTCAACATGGTGAAACCCCGTCTCTACTAAAAATACAAAAAATTAGCTGGGCATGGTGGTGCGTCCCTGTAATCCCAGCTACTCAGGAGGCTGAGGCAGGAGAATTGCCTGAACCCAGGAGGCGGAGATTGCGGTGAGCCGAGATCGCGCCATTGCACTCCAGCCTGGGTAACAAGAGCGAAACTCCGTCTCAAAAAAAAAAAAAAGTAATTTCACCCAACATATCTCATTTCTTGAAGATGTTATAGTTGTTGCCAAAGATGTGTTTAATTCCTCGCAAAGTATCTGTGTGTATCTTTTAATTTGAAGCTTTTAAGTTGAAAATTAAATATCGTCATGGCTTTCAAAAATCTGTTTATTCATTTTGTCTGCGTTGATCTGCAGATGTACCTCAGTCAAAAAAATAGTTATACATTGCTTAATGATAGGGACCTATTCTGAGAACTGCATTGTTAGGTGATTTCAGCATTGTGTGAACATCATAAAGTGCGCTTACACAAACTTACAATGGTATTGCCTACTACACACCTAGGCTATATGGCATACTCTATTGCTCCTGGGCTACAAACCTGGGCAGCATGTTACTGTACTAAATATTGTAGGCACTGTAACACAATGGTGTTTATGTATCTAAACTGTAGTATACTGTAACACAATGGTGTTTGTGTATCTAAACATAGAAAATGTACAGTAAAAATATAGTATAAAGATAAAAAATTATATACCTATAATGAGCACTTACTGTGAATGGAGTCTGCAGGTCTGGAAGTTGCTCTGGATAAGTCAGTGAATGGTGACTGTGAAGGCCTAGGACATTACTGTACACTACTACAAACTTTATAAATACTGTATACTTGGGTGAAATTTAAATTTTCTTGGATAATAAATCTTAGCATACAATAACATTTTTTACTTTATATACTTAAAATTTTTTTTACCTGTTTTTTTTTTTTTTGACACAGGCCTTTCTTTGTCTGTCCTTCTGGCTGGAGGACAGTGGCTGGATCACAGCTCAGTGCAGCCAAGAATACCAGGCTCAGGTGATCCTCCCACCTCAGCCTCCTGGGTAGCTGGGACTATAGGCAAGTGCTACCATGTACCACAGCTAATTTTTTTTTTTTTTTTTTTTTTTTTGTAGAGATGCAGTTTTGCCACGTTATCCAGCCTGGTCTCAAACTCCTGGACTCAAGCGATCTGACCATCTCGGCCTCCCAGAGTGCTAGGACCACAGTTGTGAGCCACTATGCCCAGCCTTTTACTTGACTCTTTTGTAGTAACATTTTACTAACAACATAAACATTTTATAGCTATACAAAACTCGTTTCTTTATATCCTATACAATAACCTTTTTTACTATTAAACAATTTTTTTTTTTTTACTTTTTAAACATTTTGTTAAAAACTAAGAAACACACACATTAGCCTACGTTTACATGGGGTCAGCATCATCAAGATGTCACCAGGCAAGAGTAATTTTTCAGCCTCATTATAATCTTACTGGACCACCATCGTACATGGGATATGTAACTATGTGATGCATAACTGTACTTAAAAGATAATGGTTTTTCCTCTTAAGTTTAGAAATAGGTAAATCAAGGGTTTCATTTCTTAGCTGAGTAAACAAGTCTTAGTGTTTTAATAGCTAGTAAAAATAAGACACTTGCAATCCTCTTTCAGTGCATACAAACTTCCTATTTCATTAAAGTTAGTACAGAGTAGTCTTGTAGTAACAATGTTAATGGAACAAAATGATCATGTCAACCATAAAGACACACAATGACATAACAGAAGCCTACAAAAATATTAAAACTTCAATAATTACTTTATAAAGTATATCCTTAAATTAGATGCTACCTTTCCTACTAATGAAATGATTCATGGACAAGTCCCCTCTTTCTTTAGGTTAAGAAGTCTTTGATTCCATATGCATACAGTCACTGTAGGGATAATAAAACGACAATTAGTACATCCATAGAATGATTATTTGCCAAAAAAAAACTTTCAAAGGAAATGTTTAATATAAATGCTAGCAACTATATTTGTAATGGAAAAATAACTTTAGAATCAGATCAAGCGAGGTTCGAATCTAGGCTTTGTAGCCTTAGGCAAAAACTTGCCCAGATACTTGGTTTCCTCATCTTTTTACTTGTAGCCAAAATAAAGCGACTCACATCTTGTTATTTTAACAATGTTTAGAATAGTTTAAAAATTCATGAGGTTAAAAAAAAAATTATAATTTCTTCCTTAAAACACTGGAGAGATGGAAAGGGGAAGAAATAACAAATATTTTTTTTTCCATTGCCAGACTCTCTCAATGAAGCACTTACAGTTCAGTATCTCATAGCATATAGGTACAAACAGTTCACTGACCTGCTACTTTGAATACCACTACTTGAAAGGTATATGGGGGTTGGAGTACCAAAACTCCAAAGGGATTATGGTGTCACTTAGAGACTTATTTTGGCATAGTGCTGTACAGTTTTGTAGCATAACATGATAATGTGGCAACAGATTGAATGATAATAACTCACAAAGTGGTCCTCACACAGACAGGCTTTTTTCTGACACTCTGCTCTTCTAAGGTTTGTATTATTCCAAAAATCTTCCATGATACAGAATTACACTTCAAGGCGAAGGATGACAGCTAATGGCTCCCTCTCTCCTTATCTTTTCTTGGGGGCAGGAAAGATAAAAATATTAGCTCCCCTCCCCAAACTATTCAAAGTAACTCATAATATATTTTGCCTATTTAGCCTCTTCAAATTGCTGAGCAGATATAAAAATATAATATTAAATTCTATTTGTCTTGAAGAGAATTTATAAAGCAAATCTATTCTCATAAATATTAACAATATTGTCCCCTCTACTTTAAGTCCTAATTTAAAATAATGTATCAGCAATTACAGAATGTGGAATGAAATCCTCACCATTAACACTGATGTTAAATTTCTTTGAACAAGTATATAATTTCTAAAGGCAACAAAGGTAATCTGAATCAAGCAGTGATCAGAAAAATAGAATTATTCGGGGACAGATTTTTATTGCAAATATTTACTCAAAAACTACTATATACAGCAGAGTTTTAATGGCCATTTAAAACATTGAACATTCAGTGAAATAAAATTTTATGAATTCAAAGCACATTTTAAGAAGTAAAAATGAAGCATTTTAAATAAAAGTTTATTAGTACTTCAAAGCAAACTACTGTTCTTCATATTATTCATTTCTATATCTATTATTTTCTAGATGATAAAAAAACTGAAAAATCAATTTAGCAGCCATCTTATAGATAAATTAGGCTAAATTTCCAAAACCAGTTTTTTTACATCACTGTTTTAGGTCCCATTTGAAGTTTTTATTTTACAGTTACAGAAAAGTCACTTAAACATGGCTGAATACATGCCAGGACATGTTTTCAGTTTACTGCTTTACAATATCTACATTATACCATACTTTGGTTTGGCTTCCAGACCATTTTTATGGGCCTATTTCTAAAGAAGATCATTAAAACAATATTAAAAGCATAATAACTACAAGAGTTTCAACAATGGGTTTCTACTTTACATTAATACAACTAATACATCAAAGAATTTCTGCACAGCTTACACACTGACAAAAAGCACAAATATAAATTTATATCTTAATAATTCCACTTTCACTGAAAGTTTAATTAAGGTAAACTTACAGCCTGGCAGGCTAATACTTGTATGGAGGTACAACGATTCAAATATTCTGCTTACATGCGTCTGACAGACTGGAATGTTATATTAAATCCAAAATTAAGTTTATGTTCATCCAAATTCTAATTAGATCAATTTAGCACTCTAGGCATGCTCCATTTACCAGCATCATCCTCAAAATAAAGCCTTCATTAACAATGCCAATCAGCCATTATTTACTCTCAAAAAGTATATGCTTTCCAAATCCCTTCCTCTCAGTTAATGGAAAAGGATATCCAGGTATTAAGGATTTTTAGCTTAGATCTGATGGAAGTTTAGAAGGCTTTATTAATATAACTAATATCAATTCATGTCAGCAACCAAATCCCACTTCCTCAAAAACCATTAAACAAGACCATTCCACTGCAAATGTAACCACCATGAAAATCCTGTATTAAAATCCATGTTTTTGGGAATCCCTACTAATCATGCTATTAATGGTGAATTGATCTGTTTGAAAACATAGGTTGAGCATACAGGTAAAGTGTATGTGTGACCTCCCTTACATATTTCCATTTCTGAACCTACAACAGCACCACTGAGCTCACCTGATCGCACTGTTCCAAATGCTCTTATTGTTGGTACACTGAAACTTAAATTACTAATTTCAACTTCTTTCTTTTTCATCTGCCAGGTCTACTGTTGCCTCTGTTGTGCTAGGGTTATTGCCTCCAGGAATGTTATCTGTTTGATCAGACACTACTTCTTCAGTCTGGGGTGAAGGATCACCACTACCCTTCTGAAGAATCTCTGTGGCTTCATACTCAAGTACCTCTGATGGAGTCAGAGGTTCCAAATGAATACTGCCTTGCTCACTAACATCAGAACTAACAGATTCAGGTTCATCTCTTTTTCTCAGAAACTGATCAGTGCTAACATTATCTGATGTTAACCGCAAATCCTTAATATTCTTTGAAGAAAATCTGGCTTCACTGGAGTTGTGATCTTTAATCTGATCACATGAAATTACATTTTGTGAACTTTGGCACATCTTCAACTCCATTTCCTGACAAACGTGCTGTATTTGTTTTTCCTTTTCCATTTTATCTGCACCAATATTTGAATCACCACTGAAGATTTTCTTTGAGCCAGTTTCCTGGTCTGCAAGGCAGGTATCATTTTCCTTATCTGAAACTGTTATGCTTTCTTCACCTTTTGTTGTTGATGAGCCTTCAAATGAATTTGCATTACATTCATTTTTTTCTTCTGAAGAAGCAGTTTTATCTTGTTTACTGAAAAAATAAAGTCATTTATTATCTATTTCTTCATAAAGCAATGTTTTTGAATACTATCAAAATAAAGACATGGTCTAAAAAAAAAAAGTCAAGGTACATTTGCCCACCAGAAAGGAAAACAAATCCAAGTTCCCAATCCTTGCTATAACATTGTAATTTAGGAGGAGGCCATTTTACTAGGCAAGATTCAGAGAAACTCTGGAGTCACATATTAAAAGAAAGTCTATCAACTAGTTTTAGTCCTGGCTGTTATTTTTCATCGGTTCATATCTCTTTCCTGTTTCTAATTTAAATTTAAGTATTCTTATTAACTTGTAAAAGTGCCTAAAAAAATATATCTGGAGAAATCTATACTTTTTTATGATTTTTTTTTTTTTCTTGAGACAGGGTCTTGCTCTGTCACCCAGACCAGAACACAGTGGTGCAAATATCTCACTGTAGCTTTGACCTCCTGGGCTCAAGCGATCCTCGCACCTCAGCCCCCCAAGTAGCTAGGAATATAGGCGCACACCACCAAGCCTGGCTAATTTTTTTATTTTTTTGTAGATACACACAGGGTCTTGCCATGTTGCCCAGGCTGGTCTCCTGGCTCAAGCAATCCTCTTGCCTTGCTTCCAAAGTGATGGGATTACAGATGAGCGCCACCATTTCCAGCCTCCTTTATGATTTAAATAGCCTCTTATGTTTGGAATGTCTTTCCATACATAAAATCAGAAAATCATTCAAACATATTTCTCTAATTTTTAATAGCCTAGTTTTAAAAACATAAACACATGCCTGAAAAACTGTATGTAAATATATAACACACATACACCATCAATGTGTGTGTACATGTTTGTGCACATATATATTTATATGTGTGTGTTTCTGTGTGTTTATTCCGGCCCTGATGTGTTAACAGAAACTATTTAGCGAATCATAAAATACTAGAAACAGAAGATTTCTAAGATCACCTGTCAATTATATAGATCTAAAGATGCTTATTTTACTAAAATAAATTTAATGATTACATATCTTATTTCTTACATTTAATCTATCTGACATTTAGACGTTTTCCCGATGAATTGCACAAATAACCTAGCAACATTTCCAAAGGGTAACTAATTATTTACTAAATTATTAGTTGTATAAGGCTATTTCTCTGCTATTTATTTTGTTCTACTGATTTGTCTTTATCCTAAACCAACAGCACCCAATTTTAACAATTATTGATTAACAGTGTACTTTAGAATAAAACAAATCACCTACATTCAACAACTCTTCCCCATAAATTTCATATTTTAAAAATGTAAGCCAGGCACGGTGGCTCACACCTGTAATCCCAGCACTTTGGGAGGTCGAGGCGGGTGGATCACGAGGTCAAGAGATTGAGACCGTCCTGGTCAACATGGTGAAACCCCGTCTCTACTAAAAATATTTTTTAAAAAAATTAGCTGGGCATGGTGGTGCATGCCTGTAATCCCAGCTACTCAGGAGGCTGAGGCAGGAGAATTGCCTGAACCTAGGAGGCGGACGTTGCGGTGAGCCGAGATCACGCCATTGCACTCCAGCCTGGGTAACAAGAGTGAGACTCTGTCTCAAAAAAAAAAAAATGTAAAAATATTTGTCAAGGATGCTCATTAATATAATGTTTAAAATAGTGAATATTTAAAACCTAATATCTTTTTTTTTTATTTTTAAACTAAGTCTTACTCTGTCGCCCAGGCTGGAGTACAGTGGTGCAATCTCGGCTCACTGCAACCTCCCCATTGTGGGTTTAAGTGATTCTCCTGCCTTGGCCTCCTGAGTAGTTGGGATTACAGGCGCACGCCACCATGCCCGGCTAATTTTTGTGTATTTGTTAGAGATGGGGTTTCACCATGTTGGCCAGGCTGGTCTTGAACTCCTAACCTCGTAATCCACCTGCCTCGGCCTCCCAAAGTGCTGGGATTACAGGTGTGAGCCACCTCACCCGGCCATAAACCTAATCTCTTATCCAACAACAAAGGAATGATTAAATACATTATTGTATTAATAAGCAGAAATATGTGAATCTTTTTTTAAGTCTCCAAAACCAATCCCATAAATGTTCATTAAATTCACAATTTAATTTGTAAAATAGTCTATCATTCAGTTAATATATTATTTTTTATCACAGTAAAATTTTGCTTCTCTTCATTTAGATCCTGCACATTTCTCTCTCTATATATAGATATAGATATTTTTAAGGCAGTCAAGTGAAGCAATGGGAATGAAGGAACAAAGAACTCTGTAACTGGCTGTGATCAATTAGTTGTATCATTTTTGTCACTATTATGATTGAATGAGTTTGTCCATTGTATTTTGTAATCATATGTTATTGGTAGAGTAGAAAGATTCTGATTTTTACATCAGGCTATTTTAATCAATACTCTCATTAATTTTAATCATTCTTAACTAATTTTTTGGACCTTAACTGGTCAATGTCACATGAAAAAACTGTAATTTTTTTCCTCATTTCAATTTTGTAAAATTCTTATTTTTGTTCAGATCATAATGGACTAACTACAATTTACAGAAAATGTTAAATAATATGGAGATGACTAGTCTGCATTTTCTAACTCCTCAGTTCATATTTTGTTAACATTTCCCCCCAGAACTTATAAAAAATGCCAGTGAAGGAAGGGCTAGATAACTTTACTATTGAAGTATAAGCAACACCTTCATAAGAACTTAATCCATAATCTGCTTTTAGGGGCAACAGATTAATCTCAACAGACTAAAAGGCAACCTACTATTAAAATATATAGCGTACAGATATAAATAGATGAAATTACCTAAAAGACAAAATAAAATTACCTTCTTTGGAATAAAGGATGTTCAGATTCTCTTTTGGTAAAAGATTGTGACATATCTTATGTTCTTTAAAATTCTACCAAAGTATGAAAATTTTAAAAGCCAATCTCTGAATTTTGAAACTTTTGAGATCCTACCATAGAAGTACTCTTGGCTGGGCGTGGTGACTCGCGCCTGTAATCCCAGCATGTTGGGAGGCCGAGGTGGGCAGATCACCTGAGGTCAGGAGTTTGAGACCAGCCTGACCAACATAGTGAAACTCTGTCTCTACTAAAAATACAAAAAATTACTGGGCACGGTGGTTGACAACTGTAATCCCAGATACTCGGGAGGCTGAGACAGGAGAACCACTTGAACCCAGGAGGTGGAGGTGGCAGTGAGCCGAGATCATGCCATTGCACTCCAGCCTGGATGACAGTGCAAGACTCCATCTCAATTAAAAAAAAAAAAAAAAGGAGTCTTACAGCTTTTTGAAAATACTTTTAAAAAACCTTAAGATGGGCCGGGCGCGGTGGCTCAAGCCTGTAATCCCAGCACTTTGGGAGACCGAGGCGGGTGGATCACGAGGTCAAGAGATCGAGACCATCCTGGTCAACATGGTGAAACCCCGTCTCTACTAAAAATACAAAAAATTAGCTGGGCATGGTGGCGCGTGCCTGTAATCCCAGCTACTCAGGAGGCTGAGGCAGGAGAATTGCCTGAACCCAGGAGGCGGAGGTTGCGGTGAGCCGAGATCGCGCCATTGCACTCCAGCCTGGATAACAAGAGCGAAACTCCGTCTCAAAAAAAAAAAAACCCTTAAGATTACCTATTTGCAATAACTGCTCCCATCCTGTAACATGTAGCATCTTGTAAATGTTTTCATTTAATAGGGACAAAGAAAATCTGCCAACATGTTACTTACTAGTAAGTAGTTTTTTAAAAATTTAACAACATAAAAATATACTCTATATGTTTAAAAGATTTAAAAACCAAGGACCAAGAGAATATTTTTGTTGGATTAAAATTTTTAAGTTTTAATTAAGAGCCAATACTGAAAACAGCACTATATACAAAAAATTAAAGTCCTTTGCCATTTAACCATGAAATAATGCAACTCAACTGTTATTTTGTATACTTGAATTTTAAGAAATTCAGTTTTTCCTTATATTTACCTTTCAGAATTTGATGTTTCTGTTTCTCTTTCAGCCATGTTAGGTCTTGTAATTTCCTGAAATAATTAATGATACTTTTCTTTTACATTCATAATTAATCTTAAAGAAAACTATTTTTATTATACCAAACTTTCTAGATAAAAGAAACTTAAGTGTGCAACTTAATATAACAAAGAAATATAAAAATAATTTATTAAATATAGAGTATAATTAGAATAATTCTCACAATTATGCACAGGTTTTAAAAATGTTTTCAAACCTATAAAAATGTCAGTGTACCAAAAGTTTCTGAATCAAGGTAAAAAAGCTGTTACCCACTCATATCAATATCTGCATTTCTTAACCTCTATTTCAAATGGGGGTCATAATTACAATTACTTAAATAGAAAACTAGTAAAACACAACTTGAATTTGAATAACAAGATGCATCCATATTATTTTATATAAATAAATTAAGCACAGATATTTAGACAAAACATTTCTGAACTTATGATTTCATATTGTGTCATGGTAACCCTTCCACTGTCAAACCAAAAATATAAAACAGTACTCAAAGTAAGAAATATTCTACTTATTTCAAATGTTTTACAGGTAAGAAAGAAAAGAGTAAAAACTCAGTAAGCCATAGGCCAACCTAACAGCTTGTAACAATTACCAGCTATTGAGCACATATAATGCATGAAGCAGTATATTAGAACATTACCTTCACTATCTCATTTAATTCACATATTAGATATTATTAACACTATTTTCATACATGAGAAATAAGTACCACTTATCATGGTAAAGAACTAAGGCAATACCACAATAAGTAGTAAAGATTCAAATCTATGTCTACCTCTTAACCACTATGGTAGACCGACTCAAGCCTATACAATTGATAATTGTGTATTAATCACACACCCTTATCTACTCACCCTTTCTAAACCCTGCTAAAATGAGGGCAAAGACATAAAATACTTCTACTCATAAAGATGAAGAAAACAACAAAATATACTAATTGCTAAATAGATTTCAACAAATTTTTAGAAGAAAGTCAATGGAGGAGTGGTTATTGATTTAGCAGTATGGAGGAAGATACAATTAATGTCTTCGGTGGAGGAGTGCAAGGAGAAGAGAATCAATTTGCCCAGAGAACCAAAAATACCTGGTATTTGCAGGCGGTCAGTATACTATCTAGTACATAAAAAGTAAAAGCTAAGCATTGCTAGTAAATCTAAATGCTCCTTCCCCGCAACTTATACAACAGGTACCTATCCCTTCCCTTACCAAAGAGGCTAGAAGTTAACCTACTTACTTTTTATTTATTTTTTTTTTTGTAAAGACTCTCACTCTGTCGCCCAGGCTGTAGTGCAGTGGTACGATCTCACTGCAACCTCCACCTCCTGGGTTCAAGTGCCTCTCCTGTCTCAGCCTCCTGAGTAGCTGGGATTACAGGCACCCTCCACCATGCCCGGCTAATTTTTGTATCTTTAGTAGAGACTGGGTTTCACCATGTTGGCCAGGCTGGTCTCCCCTCAGGTGATCCAGCTGTCTCAGCCCCCCATATGCTGGGATTATAGGCAAGTGCCGCCACACCCAGCTACTTCTTTTTACTTTTAGTAGAGATGGGATTTCACCATGTTGGTCAGGCTGGTCATGAACTCCTGACCTCAAATGATATGCCCACCTCAGCCTCCTAAAGTGCTAGGATTATAGGCCTGAGACACCATGCCCAGCCTAAAAGTTAACTTTCTGAACTGGAGATAGTCTAGACTTATGAACACCAGGAACAGCAAAAGGCAGGCGTGAAGTACTGAGAAAACACAAAGATTTAGTAAAAGTCCACATATTTAACAATCCCTCTCCCTGCCTGGCTTCCAGAATGCCAACACCCAGAGAACTCACTCCCCAACCTAGCACCCTCGGCTAGAATCTAGATTTCTCTCTGGTGACAATGATCAACCATAAAGAAAAAATTTTCCATAATGATTTTTTTTTCCGTCGCCCAAGCTGGAAATCATAGTTCAAATGCGACCTCGCACTCCTAAGCTCAAACAATCCTCCCACCTCAGTCTCCTGAGTAGCTGGCACTACAGCGTGTGCCACGATGACTAGCTAGTTAAAAAATTGTTTTCGTAGAGACGAAGTCTCCAGTGTTGCCTAGGCTAGTCTCAAACTCCTAGCCTCAAGGGATCCTCTCTGGGATTACAGGCATGAGCCACCACACCGGGCCTCTCCATAACGATTTTGAGACCATCCTCCTCAACAAAGAATCAGTCAGTTCGGCACCTAATTTTCCTACAGTGAAGCCTACGCAATTCTCATGCAGATTGTGCATGCTGTACAATGCACAAATCCAGAAGGCTACACATCGTAATTCATATCATCCATTCTCAAAGTGTGGTACATGGACAGTTGGGG
The DNA here is from genome assembly GCF_030222135.1 of Aotus nancymaae. Classification (NCBI taxonomy): domain Eukaryota; kingdom Metazoa; phylum Chordata; class Mammalia; order Primates; family Aotidae; genus Aotus; species Aotus nancymaae. The sequence goes on from NW_026988455.1 coordinate 359,079, forward strand.
AATCCAAGCCACTTTCAGGAGGCATGTGAGGTCACAATTCTTGGTATAAAAACAGTGGTGTGTAAAAACACTGCCAACTTAACATAACTCAAGGCAGTGGCACTAAACCCAACCTGTACTAGTAGTCACTGTATTCTTCACCACCACAGACACTGTATTCTTCACACCACACCAACACAAATTTAATAAAATTGAGTTTTATTACATCTCAATCTTTGAGCTCATATCTTTTTAATATTTTGTTTGATAAAATGCAAATATGCGTAAGACACAACCGTTGCCTATTGAAAATATTTGGGTCTGTGATTGAGTTGTGAGTTCTACTTACCCACGTTTTTCATAGAGCACCATTTGTATTTTAAAGAATGACTGTCAAACTGTGACTATTTAGACTTGAGTTTCAGTAGACTTTGTTTTTTTTTTTTTGAAAAATTAAGAAAGTAAGCCTATCATATTAAGGAAAATAACTGACTGTATTTGTTTCCAGTAATAAAATCAAGCAAAAACTCCTACCTACCACTGATTAGATTAATGCTAATATTAATTAATGTGAGTGCTTGATATTATATAATGAAATATTTCAAGATTTGGAAGATCTAGGAAACTCAGTGAACCAGTATGTTTCAAATGACCAAGGCATGATGTTACGAAATTAGGCATGGATAAAAGATCCCTTCAAAATGGAAAACAAACAGATTTTGATATAACAAAGCAAAAAAGTTCAGTGATGTGGAGTTAGATTCCACAGTGCAACAAGCAAAAAAACTTCCAATTGTCTACTTTTGGTGTAGTATCAAAGGAAATAACCTCAATTATTTGAAAAGATTATTAAAGTACTGAGTGAAGCTGGGTATTATTCATACATTTCAACCAAAAGTATGTATCACAACATATTGGATTCAGAAACAGAATCCAGTTTTTTTCTAAGCTTGACATTAAAGAAATATACAAAAGTGTAAAATGAAGCCATTCTTTCTAACTAAATTTCTATTGTTTTGGAAAATAGTTTCAGAAAAAATACAGTTTATGTTAACATATATTTATTATTTTTATTTTTGACAACAGTTTTTAAATATCATGATTTTAATTTCTAATATGATAAACATTAAGAATTTTTGAGACTACAAAGGCTATATGTAAACAGTATTTGCAGGAGTTCTGCAGTATTCAACCTGAATGGCTATGCTAGACAGCCCTGTATCCATTCAAACACATACAGATTTCAATGATTATTTAAGCCTCATTTTAAAGCAATGTATGGGTGGGCAAGGATCACCATACAACAAAAGATATACTTTAACATGAAAAAGACCAAATTAAACAAAAAGAAATAAAGAAAGGGGCTTGGACACATCAGAGGCATTGCTGGGAACAAAAGAAAAAAGTGTATATAAAATATTTAATATCCCCAAAGAGGTATGTTGTTATATTCATTAAATAATAACAAAAACTGTAAAAAAAGAGAACTACAGAACAAATAAAAAATTGTAGAGCTTTCCAAAATTACAACTACGGCAACTAAAATAAGTAATTAAGTTTAGAAAACTTTTAAAAGATTGAAACAAAAAGATGAAAGGCCATGAAAAAAATACCATATAATTAAAAGTTGTTTTTTTTTTAAAAAAGGAGTTGATGCAGGAGGTTCAATATTAGAATAATAGGCGTTTCTTAAAACACACACACACACACACACACACACACACACACACACACACAGAAAATAAAACTGAATAGTTACCAAAGAAATAATACAACAAAACTTCCCCCAAACAGAAATCTCCAAACTCCCAAGTTCGTCAAATGCCCAAGTAATGAATGAAAAAACAAGGATAGGTGAAAATATCATGCAATTTCAAAACACCAGTGACAGAGACAATCACTAAAGTTTCCAAAAAGAAAAATGTAACCTAAACACCAAGAAACTGGAGCAAGAAATGCATTAGACTTAAGAAAAATACTGCATATAAGAAGATAGTAAAAACAACATTTAAAAAACGGCATGGGAATTGTTTCTGTGTACTTCACCCAAATTCTCATTTGTATAAATATATTTTCAGATATGCAAGGACTGAAAAAAGAGGCACACCTTCTGAGGAAGCTAGCAGAGGACGCAATGATCAAAATGATGAGGAAGACAAGAAATGAGGAATAATTCATGGTTTAGCAAACAGAACATCCAACATAAGAGAGTGGCAAAGGATAATCTTGACATAACAAAACTAAGCATACACTTACAGTGCAACTAGTTTTTTTTTTTTTTTTTTCCCTGAGACGGAGTTTCGCTCTTGTTACCCAGGCTGGAGTGCAATGGTGCGATCTCGGCTCACCGCAACCTCCGCCTCCTGGGTTCAGGCAATTCTCCTGCCTCAGCCTCCTGAGTAGCTGGGATTACAGGCACGCGCCACCATGCCCAGCTAATTTTTTGTATTTTCAGTAGAGATGGGGTTTCACCATGTTGACCAGGATGGTCTCGATCTCTTGACCTCGTGATCCACCCGCCTCAGCCTCCCAAAGTGCTGGGATTACAGGCGTGAGCCACCGCGCCCGGCCAAGTGCAACTAGTTTAACTTGAGGTGGGAGTCTGGGAGATTTCAGAAACCCCCCTCAACCCCCAACAATTTTTTTATGTGTGTGAACACTGGAAAAACTATTTTCAAGTGTTAGAGAGATAAATTGAAACATCAAAAAAAAAAAAAAAAAAACAGCATCAGGTGTACAGAAAACTAAACAAATGTGTAAAAAAGATACATATTTTTAATTCCAGAAAAATAAAATAAGGTATAGAAAAGAGAAAGAACTCATGGGGTACTTTCTGGCTCAGCATAATAGTCTCAAAAATTTTGATATAACTTTTCTGTAATAAGTACTATACCAAGCCATACTGGTGCCTGAGGAAAAAGAAAACATTAATACCCCTTTTGTTTGTGTGTGGTGTGTTTTTGTTTTGTTTTGTTTTTTGTTTTTAGCAACAGGGTCTCACTTTGTTTCCCAGGCTGGTCTCGGACTCCTGAATTTAAGCAATCTTCCCACCTTGGTCTCCAAAGTGCTGGGATTACAGGTGTGTGCCATTGTGCCCAGCCTATTTTTGTGTACTTAAATTTTTTGTCGAATGTTAGTCAGAAAAATACTGAAAAATTTAAAAATAGGTGAATTAAACTCACATTAGCTTAAATTCAAGCATTTTATTTCTGCCAAAAACAGTATTATTTTATTCTTCCGGTTAATGGAAGCAAACACATCAATAGTATATTTTCAAATCTAATTCTTTTCTTATTTTGTTTTCAAATGAGCCAACTGCCATGTATAACAATTTCTCTTCAACAAGTAACAATCATAAAAAAATGTTATATTAACTTCAGTTTACAGTAATCTTCATTTGCCGGATGCCACTGTGGCTGGAATTGTTTAAAATTTTTGAATAACATTCCCAAATCTGTGTAAGATTGTACTAAGTAAAATATGTTACTGAAGTGTAGAAGACTCAAACACAAACTTGATTGTATATTACTGATATCAAATGCTGCTTTCAACTATTTCACATGGAATTTCTATAGAACTTAAATCATCAGAATATTTTAGTGCAAACTTAGTGGCTCGTTTTTGTAAATCAGATGTATTTATATAAAACAACTTTTCTCCAGTTTAGAAATTTAAAATCTGAAAGAATTTCACTGAATTTTTCATATCTCTAAATAAAATATGAAATTAGGGCATTTATAACCTTAAGTTCTATTTAATAAGCACAGTCCTCATAATTATCAATGCTCTTCATCCAGTGACTCATGCATTTCTCATTTATTTACTCATTTTCATTTATTTTCAAATTTTAGAATATGCAAATCTCTTGCTGAAATTTTATGTTCATCAAGTACACTTTCAAAATTACCTTCAATTGTTGTAAGCAAAGGGATACGTCTTTTATTAAGTGTATAGCTTTATATACAGTCATGTTTACGGATTGTAAAGCTTTAGCTTCTTCCACTTGGCTCAAAATATCCACACAGATAATCTGCATAATAAAAATTCGTAATCTATTTGTACCAATATGCTTTCAATTTCAGCATAATGTATTTTGTCATTTGATACTATATCATTTAATATTTGATAATCATCTTTAATTTGCATGCAAAGTGTCTCAAATTCATTTTATCTTGATACTATCAGGTAATGGTATGTGATTTTAATATCGTTTTTAGACTAGACAAGAATATCCTGATTGCTCACCGAATTCCCCTGACCCTAAAGTATATATCCTTTGTACAATACTAAAAAAGTTGATCATATTTAAATTCACGTATGCAGCATTTTTTTCCTGTCAAATTATGAGTTAATGCACAAATTTGGCATGATTATTTTGGGGGCAAAATATTGGATTGTATACCCCTGCATCACATGACATATTTGCTCCATTATATCTCCGGCCAGAAGAATTTTTAAAAACCAGAAACTACGCAAACTACCAAAACTCCCTCAAGAAGAAAGAGATTACAACAACAACCAAAAAAAAATCCTGCATCTGTTAAAGAAATTTATTTGTAGTTAAAAATTTTTTTAACAAAAGGAAACTTTCTATGGTATAAACAAAGCTGCTTGGAAGAAGGCTGATACTTCTGCCTGGATTTCTCTTATATAATGTACAACTCAAGGCAGAAAGTATTCAAAAGATAAATATCAAGTCTACCTCACTTAATTTTACTCAAAAAAAGGCAAACAGTTATTAAGTAATACCAACATAAACTGACAACGAGAGCAAGTAGTTGAGCAAAACTATTTGCACTCATCTATTAGACTGTCCAGTAAATAACATTTATGTGATAATTCTGAGTCTTGCATTCAGAGTACTTGTTTAAGATAGCTAAAACATATTTAATATATATTCAAAATATTTCTATTTTAAAAATTAGTTTAACCTTTTGACAGTTAAAATATCCCAGAAAATTAATCCTGGAAAGATTAATTTTTCCAGTGTACCAAATAATTGAGATTTTACTGATTTGGGGATTTTTAATTCATAAATTTATCTCCATTACTCACTAGTTGAACTAAATAACAAACAAGTGAAACATAAGATGTCTTTGTCAAAACAAGAATACCCTAAAATTTTACTGAGGACTAGACATTTTTATATCTAGTGAAAAATTTTAAATCTCAATTTTTTTCTTCCTCACAACATCCCAAATATTCTTGACGTATGCATACTGAAATTGAAAAAAAATTTTAAATCACACTAATAACACTTTCAAGTGTATAAACCTTTAGGGTATAAAGTAAAACAAACTTTACCTTAGACACAGATTCTTGTTCCTTTGTGGGAGCTTCTTTTTTTAATCTTGAAAACAAGATAAGTATTGAATATTTTATTTTATACATATGATGATAAAATATGAAACAATTCTTTTTCTGCATGCCTAAAATAATTAAAATGTAGATCGAAACTATGCTTTAATAGTAAATTGATCTTTGTAAATGTTTTAAGGTAAAAGTTAAATATATGAAACTAAACAGTAGATTCAATAAATGTGCTAAATCAATAATTAAAGACGTATCTTTCCTTGTTCTCTAACAAAAGGGCACTTTTGAGGATTTACGGTTACAGGACTTTAAAAGTGAAAAAATAAATAATTTATCTACAGTGAAATTCAACATAATTCCACTTAAATATATATTATTGTTAACTTACTCTGGAGGCAGTAAAATCACAGAAATAATTAGAATTTTGAGGAATATATTCTCTTTAAAACTTCCATAAGCACTGCTCAAATATTAAAACTTCTTGATTTCTAAAAATATTAATTATAACTTATAACATTAACAAAGGTATATGCCATCCAGAAAATCTTGTAAAATAATCAATTTAATCTAAAAGCTAGCTTATCCAAAGGATCGTCGTTTTAGAACCTACAGAAATGACTAAATATTATTTGTGATATTATATATTAAGCTCAATTTTAATCTGTGTAGGTAGGGTACCTACCTGATCTGACATGCCATTAACCAAGAGTTAAGTGATACATAATTCTATGAAGGCTTAATAGCTAAGCCTAAGAAATAATATATTTAACATGAGCAACGACTATATTATCTTAAATTTCATTGACAAAAAAAGGATATCTAATATGATAGAAATGTCAACCATCCTAAAAGCTATTCTCATGGCTAATCAATGAAATACAGAGTTGGCAAAATCTTCCTTCTTTTTCCATCTTTTGAGGGCATATTTTAAAAATTAGGACTATAAATGCTAATACTTTGCTAAATGTTAATCATTGACTGTATGAAATTAGTTACCTATTTTTTAGCTATTAGGCAAAACTGCTAACTTAAAATAGATTATGTCTTTGTAAAACCACTACATTGGCAGTGCACTACAATAATTTACAACCAACTTGTTAAGCAAATTGAAATAAAACTTGCACAAAAAATTGACAAAATACACAAATGTCAATCATTTTGGGGGTTAAAGCTTTTGTAATTATCTCAAGTATTTAATTGTGCACAATACTTATAAAGATGACGTCACATCAAGTATACAGTATAACTTCACTGCTTTAACAAATTACAAAGGAAAATAAGTTTTAAGAATAAAATCAGTAATAAAGTAGTAAGAAAACATGAAAAATCAGTCTAAAAAGTAAGAAGTATGGAAAAGTAAGTTAATAAAGTTTTGAAATAAAAGTGTATATTAAAACTGATTTTTTGTTTCTAAGCATTTAGTCATTTTAAATTCAGTTTGAAAAACAAATTTGTCACAGGACAGTTTAAATATTTCATAAAATATTTTTCTCTCTCAGCTTACTGTTGTAAATGTTATCAAAGTAAGACCTTTTATATTATAAAAGAAATATTACCATGCTAATCATTTTAGCATTTGCCTATTATAATAAACTAATTGTATGCAGCTATTAAAATGAGCCCCATTAAGCATGTTTATTATTGCTGGCATTTCAACAGAGGAAACAGTCTTCTTGCTATCTCTGCGATGGAGGCTGGTGACAGAGGTTTTTATTACTCTCTATTACACTGGCAAGAAACTGGTAGGTGAGAACACAGTAAGTTATTGAAATAACTTGCATTAAGAAGCCTATAATTTCAGTCTTGTTTTGTGCCTTTTACCATATTAGTATTCTGAATTGTAACAACTAGTGAACACATTTAGAAAAACAAATATTAAAAAATATTTAGAAAAGCATACAGTAAATTTTAAATTATAAAATTCATCCCTAAAATGTACACTAAAATTGTGAATTATAAAAGTATGCTTAATGATTAATAAATTTTAATATGACTATTAATACATCATTAACACTTTTAGAAAAGAAGAAAAATTTTCTTACCTATAATTCTTATTCACTAAAGATACCTGCTGAAATAGTCATTATTTTAGACATTCAATTACTTTGGTAGAAGATAGTGAAATTTGCTAAGCTCAAAGTTCTGAGCTGATGACCCGCTTTTAAGTAATTATATTTCTCACCTGTGAATGTTACAATAAGTTTTAATTTAAAAAATACAGTGTAGCATTTATAGCAAACACTATTTAAAATTTCAATGCAAAGAGAACAGAAGGACTGACTGGTGATCAATTTCAACATCATTAGTGATCAAGATTGGAAGTAAATAATTTTTCCCCCTCTATGAAAACCTGCTGAAATAGACGTTTCTGATATATTTCTACAGGACAAGTTTTTCCCTCTAAAGTCTAAAATGGTCCTATTTGCATTTTTCTGCAGGTCTTAGGCGTAATCACAAAGTTTCATGCTTGTTGCCCAAGCTGCAGTGCAATGGCACAATCTCGGCTCACTGCAACCTCCGCCTCCCAGGTTCAAGTGATTCTCCTGTCTCAGCCTCCCAAACAGCTGGGATTACAGGCACATGCCACCACAACCAGCTAATTTTTGAATTTTTAGTGGAGACAGGGTTTCATCATATTGGTCAAGCTGGTCTTGAACTCCTGACTTCAGGTGATCTGCCCACCTCGGCCTCCCAAAGTGCTGGGGTTATAGGCATAAGCCACTGCGCCCAGCCAATCCATGCAAAATTTAACATTCTGGTTCACTTATAGTAGTATGTTCCTTTGAGGTTTCATTCACACTATAAACATAACATGGGGTGAGAAGAAGAGCTGTAAGGGGAAAAATATTCAGAGTCATTTCAGCTAGGCCACATTCTTTCTTTCCAGTAACATTTAAAAGCCAAAAGCTTTATTGCTGATGTTAGAAATGTAATCTTTAAGAATATTTGTAAGCATACTAAAAAAGTTGAAAAGAGGCTGTAAAACAACCAGTAGTAAAGTCAGCTAGTAATCAAGACCTTCTACTCAGGCCAGGCATGCTGGCACATGCCTGTAATCCCAATGCTTTGGGAGGCCAAGATGGGAGGATCATTTGAGCCCAGGAGTGTGAGACCAGCCTGGACAACATAGTGAGACCTCATCTCTACAAAAAAAATTTTTTTTTTAATTAGCCAGGTGTGGCTGTACATACCTGTAGTCCTAGCTACTCAGGAGGTTGAGGCAGGAGAATTGCTTGAGCCCAGGTCTTAGAGGCTGCAGTGAGCCATGATTGCACACTGCACTCCAGCCCTCTGGCCTAAGCAAAACAGCAAGACTCTGTCTCAAAAAAAAAAAAAAAAAAAAAACACACACACACACATAAGCAAAATAAAATTAAATTAAAATACCTTCACTAAGACATTCAGGGACTAAATTTAATATCTTAATCATCAGACTAAGAAATAACAGTAAACATCTAGTCTACCATTTCTGATCATTTCTTCTTAGAATTATCAATATATTTGTATGTGGAAAGGGTGCCTGAGCAAAACATTTACAAGGTTGTACACATATTTCAGGTATTGTACTAAGTGTTCCAGTCCAAAGTTAAAAAAAAGACTCTCTCTCCTCTCAAGGAGTTCACTGCCAAGAAAACATAAAGAAGCAAATGATTACATTATGAAAGTTCTGGAGGAGACATCTTAGTTCACAGAACTAAGCCACTATGAAAGGGAAAGAGGCAAGGAAGCAGGGAAATACTATAGTGAACTTGGTCCTGCAAGAACAGGAGTTAGCAAAGCAGGGTAAAGTGATCCAAGGCAGAGCAAAAGCAAAGTAGTATGAAGACGACAAAATGAGAACCTTGGTGGTCTCATATCACTGAAATGTCAGGCACAAAGCAAAGCAGTCAAAGATGAAGCTGAAAACATACAAGTGGTTCTTCAAGGAAGGTCTTGATTTCCATGCTAAAGTGTTCATGCTAAGAACTTTAAGGTTAATAGGAAAGTATGACCAAATTTGTGTATCAGAAAGAAAAAAGGCTGTATTGTTGGAAGACTAGACAGTTAATGACTGTCTCAAGTAAAACAGTAAGAGTCAATGGAGAAAAGATTGGTTTAGGGAAATGAGAACAAATTAAAAGCAAAAGAATGAAAGTATACACTGGATAAAGGTAAATGAGAAAAACAAATATGACCCCCTCAAATGCCTACCCTGGGTAGTAAGAGATTATTTATGATACGGAATTCAGAGGAGGGAAAAAGGATTCTTTGAGGGAAAAATAAATTCAGTTTTGGACATACTGGATTTGTGGTGCTTACAGAACACTGATATGGAAATATTATCACTCAGACCTGCCTCTTGTGTATCTCATCCTTATATACAATTCCAACCACTTCTACTTATTTATTTATTTTTTGCCCAAGCTGGAGTGCTCATTGTAACCTCCGCCTCCCGGGTTCCAGAGATCCTCCCATCTCCACCTTCTGAGTAGCTGGGACCACAGTCACACCACAACAATTGGCTAATTTTTGTACTTTTTTTGTAGAGATGAGGTTTCACCACGTTGCTCAGGCTGGTTATGAACTCCTGAGCTCAAGTGATCCTCCTGTCTTGCCCTCCCAAAGTGCTGGGATTATAGGTGTGAGTCACTACACCCAGCCACCAACCATCACTTCTCTTCAAATAACTTCAAAATCAAAATCCAGAGAATGACTCCTCCATTTTTATTCCAATTTATTATTTTTCAAACAGCTGACAATTCAGTTCAGAGATCACAGTGTAATAGACTTGAGTCCTAAGAGATTATACTATTCAACTGCTCCCATCTTGCAGATGAGAAAATCTGAGGCCTAAAAATGCTAAAGTTAGAAAGCCATTAAACAGGGCCGGGCGCGGTGGCTCACGCCTGTAATCCCAGCACTTTGGGAGGCCGAGGAGGGTGGATCACGAGGTCAAGAGATCGAGACCATCCTGGTCAACATGGTGAAACCCCGTCTCTACTAAAAATACAAAAAATTAGCTGGGCATGGTGGCGCATGCCTGTAATCCCAGCTACTCAGGAGGCTGAGGCAGGAGAATTGCTTGAACCCAGGAGGCGGAGGTTGCGGTGAGCCGAGATCGCGCCATTGCACTCCAGACTGGGTAACAAGAGTGAGACTCCGTCTCAAAAAAAAAAAAAAAAGAAAGCCATTAAACAATAGAACGAGGATTAAATGTGTGGGTTCTACTTCAAATTTCCACTGTACTGCCTCAAGCCAGTTCCTCTCCTGTGAATCAGGCTCCCTTTATGATCATGCCAGGAAAACTGATCTCTCTGCCTCTAAATCTTTTCCACTCTAAAACATGCTGAGTATCACTGCCAAATTAATCCTACTAAAAGACCAATTTACACCATTCTTTGTTCAAACGTTATATTGCCCAAACATCATTAGGGCAGCATTTCTATGAAGTTTGAGCAATAGAACATATGAGAGACGGTAAACTGGCATGCTAGATTACTGTCCCAATCCTATGATTGTGTAAGTTGCTGCCTACCCTTCTGTGGAAAGAGGGCCTTAACACTGAAGCTTAGTCCTATCAAGTTTCTTGGCCAATCACAAACAAGGCAGGATGTACATCTAGCACTACAAGCAGAAGAGAAGCAACAGAGGATAGTACTGAGTAGTTTAGTCTCTGAAGACAATTTAAACTGAGGCTTTCCACTTAACAGCAATGTGTGACCTTGGGCAAATTAAGATATCTGTATCTCAGATGTTTCATCCATAAAATCAGGACAGTAACAGCTCATATCTCACAAATATGTAAGAATTAAATCGGTAAATAAATAAATGCAAAACACTTAGAAGAGTGCCTGCCACACTGCATGTGCTCAATGTGAGCTATTATTGTCATGGGTATGGTTAGAGTATCGACTCAATCTTCTCGCTCAGAATCTGCTTGAGAGTATACAACAGAGGTTCCTTTCACCACCTAAATATCTCTACTGCCATGCTTCCACCTCACCTCAGAACAATAGACATTAATTTTGATTGCTGGTCTACCCTCCTTAGGACCAGTCCTATTTTTTCTAGTATGAAATGATCTACTCATCTTAGAACACTAGGGTATGATTTGGCCATCTAAAGCTATTATAACAAAGATAGAGCAGAAAAATCATGTTAGATAGATAGAAGAAAGAACTAGGTAAAGACAGAGAGAAAAGAAATCAAAAAGACCAAAATATTCATGTGTAAAAACGTAAAGAAAAATATCAGACCATCATCAATGTAGGCAGAAGATTTTAATGACAGTCTAGGGCTCTATTTTATTATTTTGGTTTGTTGGTAATATTGAATTATACCCTGGATATTTAATTTATAATCTAGAATCAATGACCCTTAGGAACCAGAGACTGAAAAAAATGGTAGTAAGCTGAGAATCACTGGTAGAGATTGGTACAGTTTGTCCTAAATGAAAGAATACACTAAAGTTGCATTTATTTTTCCATCTCACTACGTCTCAAATTCTCCCTGCTTACCAGATATCAAAGGCAGAAGTCCAAATTGCCAGAAATCACCATATCTTGATGCTCAGATCCTACCTACTGATTTGCAATTACATACCAGGGGCAAATATATTAAGTCTATTTTGAAAAGGAAGAACTATTTTACAGTTCCTAAAGATCTGGTTTGAGATATTAATGTCCATGGTGGGACAAGCCCAAAATAAACTCAATAGATCATATCCGTTAGTTTTTTCAAAAATCTTAAGAAATAAATGAAGATCCTGACAATTCTGAGCACGTAAGAACTAGAGAATTATAATTTAGAATTATGACCAGAGCCAATAATTCCTGCGAGTAAGTTCAAAATTTCACAGGAAAATAATGGAATGAACTCATATATTCTTCAATGATCACAGATTCAATGACAATATATTTTAACATAAATAATATTTTTAAATATAAGATTTATAGAAAAAGGCTGCCATTCTATTCCTAAAAGAGTTTACTTACTGATTACATTTATGAAAAATAATTAATGACTTATTGGTTTGAGAGTGGCAGAATAAAGTGACATTTCACCTTGGGAATAGGTCCAGATTCTCTTCTGATGCAGCATTCACAAAAAAATCCCATAATGAAATATATATATGGTATTAGCTGTTTAATTGATTATGAAATCAGTTGACTGTAGGACCTATAAAAAATGTGGATTCAGGGTCTACATTTCTAATTCCATTATTCTGTAATTGCTTTGGTAGTATAAACCACATTTTATTTATATTTTCATTTCCAACACCTGACATAGAATCTTATACACATAAAAAGTAGGGTATCAATGTTCAGTGACTAATAATATATGGGAGGGTTATCTATATCATACTGTTAATGAGCCATGTAGTTACTACTGGTGCTAAATATAAACCTCATTAAATTAGGGGGATTTAATAAAGTATAATACACACATTAACATCTGTGAAACACATTTTACATATTTTTAAAATTTTCAAAACACAGATATTTTCAATCCCATTTCACAGAAAAAGAAACTGAGTAATTTTCCCTTAAAGTTAGTGAGACAGCTGGGTTCTCAAACTCTAATACTTTGACTGCCAATGTTTTTCCCATTCTACTTTGCTTAGAACAAACATGGATGTCACTTGGAGAACTAAATTAACTTTTAAAATCTCTTCATATTGTGGCTTTTAGGATATTTGATTCAACAATAAAATAGGCAACCAGTTAAGTAGCCTAGTTTAGCAAGCTGGAGTTATGTATTTACCACAGATTCTTACACTGTGAAGATCTGCTATAAGAAATCATCATTCTATTCTTGACTTTTTGGCAAGAAAAAGAAACGTACAAAACTCAAGCCTTTACTTCTATTTTGTTATAATTCATCCATCCAGGTAGATAAACAGGGAAACAGAGGAGGGAAGAAATGGACTGAGAAATGAACTCACGACTGAGTTACAGTATCTGTAATATTTGAAAAAGGCAGATTTTTAAAAAATCATTTCAAAACAAAAAGCTACATGATTATTGCTAACTAGTACAATTAAACATTTTTATAAAATTAGTAGTACTGAATAAGTAGCCAAGATTTCTGAAAATAAATGCCTGGTAATAATTAATAAAAAGTTTTAGTTGAAGAAAGGATTCCATAAGCAATAAAGAAATTCTTTCTTTCTAAACAGAGAGGATTGTGTGCTAGTTTTCAACAAGGCAGTGTTGATTCACAGTTTTTGGACTGGAAAAACCAGAATACTCTCAATTCTAACATTAGAGAATCTTACAAGATTCATTAAAGCACTGCAATAAGATGCCATCCACCCAGCAGTTTTGAAACATATGCTGCCAGACCTGTGAACTTTAAGTTAAAATTACAAATAACCATAGTGTATTGTCATTAAAACTCTCAATAATGAGAAGATTCCACTGAGAAGTAGTTTCCAGGGTTTCCCGTTATCAGGAAGTAGCAGAAGTAATAGTAGTAACAGCAGTCATCGCAATAGCAGCAGGGGCTGCAGTAACAGTAGTGGTGGCAGTAGTAGCAGCAGTGGCTAAAACAGCAGTGGCAACAACTGTGTGCATTTATTGAGTGTCTGCTATCTGTCAGGCCAGTGCCAAATAATTTAAATTAAATATTTAGCTAAATTATTTAAATTAATAATTTAACTAATTAATTTTTTTTGTTTTTTGTTTTTTCAGATGGAGTCTCACTCTGTCACCAGGCTGGTGCCATCTCGGTTAACCACAACCTCCGCCTCCTGGGTTCAAGTGATTCTCGTGCCTCAGCCTCCCAAGTAGCTGGGATTATGGACACATGTCACCACAAGCAGCTAATTTTTTAGTTGAGAAGGGGTTTCACCATGTTGGACAGAATGGTCTCAATCTCCTGACCTTGTGATCCACCCGCCTTGGCCTCTCAAAGTGCTGGGATTACAGATGTGAGCCACCATTCCCAGTCTAATTAATTTTTATACATTATCTCTATCTCTATTTTTCACAGCTACCCAGCAAGGAATTTATTACATATCTTTTACTGATGAGGAAGCTGAGCAATGCAGAGTCAGTTAGATACAAAACTAGGATTTAAACATAAAATCATCTTATTTCAAAGCTGCACTCTTCACAGCACCATATTTCACAGTGGTATGGAGGAACAGATATTTTTCAGTGTAGATGATTAAAAACAATGATACTCTATATTTTAATAAAAGATGCAGAAAAGGAAATGTATAGTATCCTCTCCACATTTGCAGATTATAGTAAACTTTTCCAGGTAGTCAAAAGTGACAAGAGTGAGGGTACAGAAGGATCTCATAATCAGAGAGGTGAGATCAAAGTATCAGATGAACTATAATCTGGTCAAGTACATGGAAGTATAATTTAGAGGGAAATAGTTATACTATTTATAAAAGACAGTTATGACTAAAATGAACCTAGGAGTATTCATAGACATTCCCTAAAAATACGTTTAGTGAACTCTATAAACCAAAAATCTAAAGGTATGACTAATATGTGCTGCAACGATAATTCTAAAGAAAGATATACTGGATTAAGAAAAAAAAGTGAAAGAAAATGATTTGTGAAAATGGTATGGAAGGTGACAATGAAAAACAGGCTGAAGATTAGAGTAATTCCATCTAAATAAAATGTAGGCAGAAATAAAATCATAAAAAATAGAAAACAGTAACCTTATGCTGGTATAGTGCTTCCTATGTGCCAAAGACTTTCTAAGTACTACATGCATATACGAACTCCTTTAATTCCATCAACACCTTATGAGTAGGTAGTATACTTTTGTTATCTGTGTTTCACAGATGAGAAACTGGGCACGGAGGTCAGATAACCGATCCAAAGCACACACACCTAGTAAGCAGCAGAGCAGGAACTCCAAACTAGGCAACCAACTGTGGGGCCTGTGCTCTCTCACCACTACACCATACTTTCCCTTTAAGAGTCTGAGAGAGTTAATGTAGAGCTGGGTATCAAATCTCCTAATCTTAGTATCAAGGAATAAAACTGGACAAAATAAACTTCTTAGTAGATAAAATAGATAATAAAATACTGGAAATAGCAATGGTCTCAAGAAAAGAAGGTGAGTAGGTTGATAAGCTAAGCATAGTTACAGATAGAAGCTAGAAACAAGTATAAGAGATTCTTATGCTTCTTAGTGAGAAATCATGGTAGGCAACCATATTTTCTAACAAAACTATCCCTTGCTTCTACATCGGGGCAGACTAGGCTAATAACTGGTCTGTCTCAGTTAAGTATATTTTAGATTCTACAAACACAATAATGAGGATGCCATTTTTCTTGATATAATTTCTAAAAATATGAAAATGTATTTTGCAGCATCTAGTTATAAACTACACCTTACAGATGACTCATGAAATGAATAAAACGTCTAGGAGTCCTTCTTTAGACAAAACTCTACAAAACTACTTTTTCTTTCCCAACTAAGAAAATCTGAAGAATGATAAATCTGTATCAGCAGTCTACACACAGTTCTATGGAGATTAATGTCAAGAAGTTAATAAGTATTGAAGGAAAAAATTTCCCAGGTCAAGTAAATATGCTTTTAGACATTCACAGTTCACATATAGCATTAAAAAAATTCCTGTATAACAGAATCTATTTAAAATTTTCATTTCCTGAACTTATTTGGCCATGGAAACTTTTCCCCCAGACCATTTATAAATTATGTACATTAGTTCTATAGTACAGAATTTGGGAAGCACTGGCCTAGTTATCATCTTTTATAGAAATGCAAGAGAATTGCTTATACAAGACTACATGTAGAGAATTAAACATGACTAGGAGAAATGTGGACATTTAATTTTTTCAAGGTCAAGAATTCCTGTTCTGCTAGTTGGGAAAGGGATATGTGGCATTCTAAATTCACCTTCTCATATGAATAAATCATGACATTTAAGTAGAACCAATACTGAATAACAGAACCACAGAACTCTAGAACAAGTCAGCACCCGGCTAGGCATGGTGGCTCATGCCTGTAATCCCAGCACTTTGGGAGGCCGAGGCGGCGGATCACTAGGTCAAGAGATCGAGAACATGGTAAAATCCCGTCTCTACTAAAAAACACAAAAATTAGCTGGGCGTGGTGGTGTGCACCTGTGGTCCCAGCTACTGGCAAGGCTGAGGCAGGAGAAATGCTTGAACCCGGGAGGTGGAGGTTGCAGTGAGCCGAGATCGCGCCACTGCACTCCAGCCTGGCGCCCAGCAACAGAGCAAGACTCTGTCTCAAAAAACAAAGAAAAGAAAAACAAACAAACAAGTCAGCACCCACATTTTACAAAGACGGTAACAGGGGCTCCAAAACACTGCTACTCCCTTGGTCATCACAAGGTCTCACTCTGTCACCCAAGCTGGAGTGCAGTGGCATGATCACGGCTCACTGCAGCCTCCACCTCCCAGGCTCAAGTGATCCTCCTACCTCAGCTTCCCAAGCAGCTCACACTACAGACATGCACCACCTCTTTGTGATATAGTCCCATGACTCTTTTTTAATTGAATTATTTTTGGGAGTGGGTCATTTGTAGATTCACATGCAGCCGTAAGAAATAATATACAGAGATCTCATGTTTACCCAGTTTCTCCCAATAATAACATCTTACAAAACTACAGTATATTATCACAACCAGGATACTGACTGCTCATACACCAATTTTATTCAGATTTCCCAGTTTTACTTGTATTCATCCTCATGATGTTTTAAAATATTAAATAATACTTATAGCTTAGAACATTCCCTGAAACTCATAAAGGCAAATGACTACAACATCTCCACTTAGATATCTAATCGGTATCTCAAACTAAAACATGTCCCAAATCAGAGTCCTCATCTTCCCTACCAATTCTACTCCTCCCACAGTCTTCTCACCACCATCTTTCCAGTTGCTCAGACTATTAACTATGGAGTTATCCTCAACATTCTTTCTCACATTTCACATCCAAACCTTCCACAAATTCAATATATATCTAAAATTAAACCACTTATCACCTACACTGCATCCTAGTCTAAACCTCCACCATGTCCTACCTGAATTACCACAATAGCTCCCTAATTGGTCTCCCTAATTCTGCACACAGTTTTCTAAAGTTATTCTCAAGACAGCAGCTAGAATGATACAGGCAATCCTCTATATTTTGTTTATTCTGGCTTTTATTGAGCTCTCCTCTATTTAAAGTCTTCTAGTGACTGCTCATCTCAGAGTGAAAGCCAAATTCCACAGGACTATAAAGTCCTATACCTCACAGGTCCCACCTCCTATTCCCTCCCTTGCTTACTCCACTGCACCCAAACCAGTCTCCTTGCAGTTTCTTAAATCAGAAATGATCCCACTTCAGGGCTTTTGCACTAGCTATTCCTTCTCCCTGGAATGCTCTTTAGATATATATCCAAATGGCTCACTTCCTTTGCCAGCAAATGTCATCTCTCAGTGAGGCCTCACTAAATTAAAAATGGTAGCCTTCCAACTCCTACCTCATACTCCTTTATCCCCCTTCTCTGATTCATATTTCTCCCTAGTATTGATCATCTAACATATTATATGTTTTATTTAGTTTTTATTGCCTTTCACAACTATAATGTAAATTCCATAAGACCAGAGATTTCAGTCTATATTTCTAACACCTAGGACACTGCCAGGCACAAAGTAGATGCTCAATAAATATTCCCTGAATAAAAAAGTGTTTTGCCAAAATGTGACAAAAATAGGGCAAGAATCTGAGCCTCTGTAGTTTAATAATTATTTTCCTAAGAATGGTGATGGACTCAAACTGAACCAATCACACCTTTTATTCAACAGTAGCCAAAAAACACATATGCATGAAATGGCTATCTGACCAGAGGAATAAACTAGAATAACATGATGGTAAGGTAGGATTAGACTCAAGCTAAAACTCATTAGCACCAAAATGAAATTCAACTAATTGTCTACAATAAGCAAACTTTGTACTGACTGCCAAGTGTTTTATCTGAACCAATTTTTTTAAAAAAATGAATTTACTGGTGACAGAACTTTAAGAGTTCATATTTTAAGAAAATGAATTTGATACATACTATAAAAAATAAAATTCTATGTAAGACCACAAAGAAGTACAGTTGTTCCCTGGTATCGGCAGGGGATTGGTTACAGGACCTGCCCTCATCCCACAAGCCCCCACCAGGAATAACAAAGTCCTCAGATGCTCAGGTCACTTATACAATGTAAATGCTATGTAAATGGTTGTTATATTGTATTGTTTTCATTTGTATTTTTTACCGCTGTATTGTTATTTCTCATTGTTTCCCCCCCCCCCCGAAATATTTTCAATCCATGGTTGGCTGAATCTGCAGACATGAAACCCAAGGATAAGGAGGGTTGACTGAACTCCTACATTACTATATTAAGAATGTGGTTTATCCTACTTTCGACCTATGACCAAGGTAAGGTGAATATCTGTAAATGAATAGAGAACTAATGTTTAAAATAGAAAAAGTTATTGTTTCTGGATGAACTTTTAAAAACTGGGTAGAAAGAGGGTAGACAGCAAAAATTCCTAGAGACAAATAAGAAAAAAAAAAAACTGGTATATCACTAAGTCCACTACTAAGAAACAAACCACTTGTGGAGATTTTGGAAAACCTTTCATTTGAGATATAAATTCGTTTGGAAATTTAGAACTAATAATTATTTTGATAATTGCAAGAAACACATCATATAATACGTGGTCACCTAAACTGGCTTTAAAAATGTTCTAAAATGCAAATAGAGAAGTTCTGATTTTACAGTAAAAATCTACCATTGAGTCATAATTTCAGAGCCTTCCTATCCTTATGCTATTAATATCACAAAAGGCATTTTGCTAGTCTTTTAAATTTAAGAAATTAGTAGAGTATAAATAGTAACCTTTTCATTGTACTGCAAGAAAAAAATGCAAGGTGTACTAAGTAGATACAGCACTCTGTCTGCAGTCAAGTAACAAGGCTTCCATATAACAATTAGAGCAATGTTCCTCTTTATAGGATAAAATCTATACCTTTTATTCATTAGCAAATAATTCCTGAGGCACTTAAACAATATAATTTATTAAAAGAAAATTATAGTATCAAACGTGTTTAGATCTATATTCAATGTAACTAAAATAAACACATGCCAAACTTAAAATATATAAAGGAAAGAAATACATGCATTACTGATTACCATCCATATTTTTTTAATATGTTACCTTTACCCAAGGAGCTACATTAATGGCTTAGTAGATTTTACATCATACATGACAAATATGTAACCTTAAAACTGGCTCTAAAGGTCTGTAAGTAGTACTGCCAATTCTTTACACCTAAGAACTCACAACTGAGGTAATATTAATAATAATCCCAATGGGACAGAGTGTCTAATAATAATGTCTAATGGGCTGAGTAACAGCCAAACTTAAAATCTACAAATAGGCAGCTATACAAAATCTGTAGAGAATTCTATGAAATCTCTTAGAATTCTTAAAATAAACACTAACAAATTTTAAATAAAATAATATAAAAATAGACATCATAAAATAGACGTTAACAAATTTTGAGAACATAAAACCAAGCTATTAAAATTAAATTAATTTTTAAAAAATCAAAATGCAAGAATTGTTATCTTTAAAAAAATTACAGAATTACTACTGGTTAATAGATTTTATATGCCAGCAAAAATAACTGCAATTTTGGAACATAATTGTGGAGACCTGTTGTTCCAAGGATATGAAAATAGCCATGGTTTCCTAACAACTAGAGTTTTAATATTTCTTGGACTGCATTCATACTAGACAAAGATTTAAGGGCAGCAGCCAAAATGACTAAACTTCAACTTGGATGTTGAAGTAGTGATTTGACGGGCTTTTCTTGGTCATAATTGCCTCATAAGCTTAAGATCATGAGCCAAAGCCCCCAGTGGGAAGTATGCTCAATTTGGTGGGCCTTAAAGCCATCTCTGGCCAAACAGCATCAGCCTTACGGGAGGCCAGCCATGTAGAAAGGGAGTCTCCCCAAGATCTGATTTCCTGAGGCCACAACCTAAGAGCAGGTCCCACAGTCAAATTATTCACACTCCTTGGAAAGAGAGAACAGGCATCAGTTGTGTCCATCGAAGGGGGACACTGTCCAGGTATACCCTGGACATATTTTGAAATCTCTGGGCTGCTTCTGCATCTGAAAAATAAGAAAAATAGCACAATGACAGACAACGAATGAGGAAAAAGACAATTATCTGGCCTAAAACTTAAGACGTATAAGAACTTAAGAAAGCAGACAAACAGACAAAAAGACAAACAGCCATATCATTTGGAATCTAACATTCTGAGGCAAGTACAGCAGAGAAAAACAAAAATTATTTTAAGCAAAGAAAAGACATAGCAACAAACGTTATTTTTAGACAGTGCAAACTGGAGAAAAAAAATATGTTAAGATATGTCAACCTGACACAAAGATAAGGTGGAATAGGAATCTAGTCCCATTTGAAAGCTGAAAAGAGCTGAATAAAGAAAGCTAGTGTCATGAACTTGGCTGCTTAACTGCCTTTGTGTAAGAAAACATCTCAGAACTTTGAACTTAGGAAATTCCAACTTGTCTTGCACCAGGTCACGAGCTCCATAGAGCAGGAACCTATTTCAACAAGCAGCTTTAAAAAAAACAAAAAAAACAAAATACTTTAATACTTTTCATTCATATTAATGATACATTTAAAAATGCAATAGTGCTAACATCCATCAAAGTAAAATGCACTGAATAAAAATTAAACTTACTCAGAAAGGTGCTCAGAAGTTGGGATACAAACAGAAACTGAAATTAGAAGAAAAGTTTTACATTTACAACAGCATATGAAATATGATGAGTGAGAATAATGATTTAGTAAAGAGACCATATTGTGGATAACCAAAAATACTGGAATAAATATCAAAAATCTAAAGTTGCACAGTTACATAAACGTACCTTTCTGCATTACAACTTGGCAAGTATGAGTTTCATGTTGACTCAAGTGTGTAGCCATATTATCTAAGCCAGAAACATCACTTAGGAAATCACAATTAAGGCACACTACAGTAATGCCCCTAGAAAAAAAATAACATTAAAAAAAGATTTTTATCTTTTATGAATATCCATAAAGTTTGATGATTATTTTTCCATAATTTGCTTTTTGTGTCATACATAACTACAACTTCCCATTTTTGTTACATAAATTTGATATAAACTGAAACTACTCTCTGGAAAATGACACAGCCATGCCCAAATTATGCTACTATTTATTTACAGAAAGTATTTGTTTCATACTTTTACCTGCATACCAATTGTTAAAAGTTAGGAGTCAGAAGACCTAGAGTCAGTCTTGTCTCCATAATCAACTTGTGTAACTTAGGCAAGTCACATTCTATTTGCCCTTCCACTCATCTGCAAAGTGTAGATAGTATATTCATTCGCTTGATATTTACTGAAGCTGTTTTCATATATACTGTACTACTAGGTATGGTGAATATAACAATGAACAAAAAAATAGTACTGCCTATGCAATAATGGAGCTTACTTACAATCTGGTGTTTATTTAGTTGGAGCTAAATTCAGAATAAAAATGTGAAGGCTTTAAAAATAGATCACGTTATAGCCACCATCAGTTGTACATTACATGTTAAGTGTTTTCCCATGTATTATTTCATCTGATTCTCACTACACCCATCAAGGTTGGTATTATTCTCATTTAACACTGAACCAGCTAAAGTGGTTAATAAAATACTGAAGTCTGCAAACTTGAGTTCCTCATGATTTCCAGCACTGTGAACTAGTCTATCTGCTGGGGCTTAAAGTACTCAACAACAAAACTTCACTGAGTGCTCTAGTTCTTTTTTTTTCTTTTTTTTTTTTTTTTTGAGAAAGAGTCTCACTCTGTCACCCAGGCTGGAGTGCAATGGTGTGATCTCAGCTCACTGCAACCTCTGTCTCCTGGGTTCAAGCAATTCTCCTGCCTCAGCCTCCTGAGTAGCTGGGATTACAGGTGCGCGCCACCACACCCGACTAATTTTTGTACTTTTAGTAGAGACGGAGTTTCACGATGTTGGTAAGGCTGGTCTTGAACTCCTGATCTTGTGATCCACCCACCTTGGCCTCCCAAACTGCTAGGATTACAGGCCACTGCGCCTTGCCTGAATGCTGTAGTTCTTAAATGAAATGTGTAATTAGTACAAATTTTTAAAGAAGTTAGGAAACAACTGCCTAGTTATCAATACTTTATTTTTGAATACAGGAATAGTTTTTGTACTCACTGGATTTAACTGTTTAGCATTTGCTATTTGAAGTATTTGAACATACTTGATGTAAAGTACATTAAGATTCTAATTTAAAATGCATTTAGACTTGTAATTTTTAGCTGAAAGGTGTTTTGAAATATTAAGCCTGTAAAATACTAAAATAGTTCAGAGAACTTAGCCACTATATGCTTAATTTCTTATAGTTATGAGTTAACCACTTGGGAGTTTGTTACACCAAGCATCTGAAGTGCTATTTAAAAGAAAATCAATTACGTTAAATGTATAAGTGATGTTGTTGCCTTAAGTAATCTGAATTGTAAACAGAAGTCTTGAAAAATATTTAGTCTATTGAACTAGAATGCCCCTGTGCCTCTTCTACCAGTAGAAACAATACCCATTCTTTAAAGTCAAGTAGGCCTAACACCTATCCAGACCACTATAAGAACGGTAATCTTTTTCCTCTCTCAAGTAACTCTCATTGCACTTATTAAAATTCATAGTTATTTATGTTCACACCTTAACTCCCACACAATAAAATGCTGTACATTCCCCTGAAGGTTGATTCCAACAATGCTTCATCACTGTCATCTTTACAGGACCTGCTACTTTATGTGCAAGATAGATACATAATAAATAGTTACAATGAATAGTCCATTTTGATAAGAGTAATTACATAAACTATTGTCATATAGAGTTATAAAGATGCTAAACTCCATTCACAGAAATTAAACAATTTTCAATTTGAGACTACCCAAGTTGAGTGAAAAAAATCCGAGATCTTTAAAATCACATAGTTCACTTAAGAAACTAAACACATAGCTGAACTTGACAACAAGTAAAAATTGAATTAAAATCTCGTTCTTAAAATGCAATAAAGCCATATTCGCTCTTGTAACTGTTTTTAGTAACAGTAATATCTGATGTAGCTTAACTATTTCCCCAGATTCAGTAAATATTTTAAAAGTAGTACTAACATATTTTTTAAACAGAATGAAATTTTCTCTCCCTGTGAGCTACTAGTCTAACATCACAGACAGGGCCTATTTTCCACATCATTTTCAATATACACATTAATTTATTCAACAAATATTTACTGAATGCCTACTATGTGCCAGGCATAGACCAAAAAACCAAACCACACAGAATGTAGTGAGAGAACATAAACAATAAGCAACTAAAATAAAAGTATGTCAGATGATCTAGAGAAAAGTAAAACATAAAAAGGAGACAGGGAATGCTGGGATAAAGGATACAGTTTTTTGAATTTTGTAGTCAATAAAAGACTCACTCAATCAAAGTAGAGGCCTGAAAGAGACAAAAGAGCTAGCCATACGGTATCTGGGGAAAAGCAAACTAGGCATAGGAAATAATAAATGCAAAGGTCCTGAGACATATCATCCCCTCTTCTACATTTTCCACGAATCCATAGAATCAAAGTAAATATTGGCAAAACTTATCTCTACAGATCAGCTTGGTGGAGCAAAGACACTGACATGTCAAGGAGCAATGGCAACATAAAATAAACAAAGAAAGTTCAAGGAATCAGAAGAATATGAAATAATAATGCTCAGTGGATTCTAAGTTAATATGTGGTACAACCAAAGCTAACTATCAATGCCTCTAGAAAATTTTATCAATAGTCCTTTCTGTACAGTAATGAAATTGTATAATTCTCTTTATTTTCAAAAGAAAATACAAGAATTATAAAAATCACATACTGATTTCAAGAATTCCAGTGGTGAAAGGAAATTTAGTTCAAAACTAAAAAAAGTGTTGATTTCTATACTAGATAGCTTAGCTATCTTTTTAATATTCAAATATTGTTGGAGTGCCTTATTTTTGTCCTCATTTTACAATGTAAATGCATCAAGGTTTCCTCTGGACATCACCTTTCCACTGAAATAAATTCAGCAAGAGAACAATGCCTCATCACACCTCTGGTCTAAGAACACAAGGAACACAACTCTCTAATGTCCAGTAGCAATCATTTATATTTTCAAATTAGGTACCCTAACATCAGGTTTAAAAAAAGTTATAGCAAACCACAATGAGATGCCACTTTATACCCATTAGGATGACTATAATCAAAAAGAGATAATAAAAAGTGTTGGCAAAGATGTGGAGGAATTGGAACCCTCAAACACTGCTGGTGGGAATGTAAAATAATGGAGCTACTTTGGAAAACAGTCTGGTGGTTCCTCAAAGGCTCAACATGGAGTTATCATACAACCCAGAAATTCTAATCCTAAGTGTATACTAAAGAGAAATAAAAAGACATGACTATACAAAAACATGCATACAAATGTTTACAGTAGTTTTATTCATAAGGGTCTCAAAATGAAAACAATCTAAATAAATAAACTATGATATATCTTTACAATGGAATACTATGCTGCAATTTTTAACAATGAAATATTGATACATACTACAATGCAGATGAATCTTGAAAACATTATGCTAAATGAAAGAAGCCTGTCACAGAGGACTACATCATGTAACATTTTTTATATGAAATGCCCAGAATGGGCAAATATTACACAGACAGAAAATAGACTAGTTGTTTAGGGATGGGGAAAGCCAGAAAAAAATGGGAATGACCACTAATGGGCACAGGGTTTCTTTCTGGAGTGATAAAAATGTAGTAAAAATAACTGGTGATTGCTACAGAACTCTGTGAACATACTAAAATCTATAAACACATAAATTGTATAGTATGTTAATTCTAAGTCAATAAAGCTGTTGTGTAAAACAAATTTAAGTCATTACAATTTTTCAATAGAAAGAGTAAAAAAAAGATCAACTAGTTACCTGAGATTTTCTGAATGCTTCTTAAAAATACAAAACCTTTTGCTTGGACGGTTACTATGAAAGCTGGAGAAACAAAAGAGATTGTAATGATTTTATTATACAATAAGTCGTATTAATTTATATTTCAAGTTCATACTTAAATTTCTAGTTTTTAAGAAAAGATTATAATATAAATAATAAAATGCCTGTCATTTCCACTTAATTCAACATTTTATCTTACATTCCATTTTACCTATTATATTTTAATGACACTATTTTCCCAGGCATATTTTTAAATAATTAGCACTGTACCTTAGTATTATGTTAAAAAAGGAAATACTGAGAATTAAGAAAATGTAAAGAGTGGCCAGGCATGGTGGCTCACGCCTATAATCCCAGCACTTCGGGAGGCTGAGGAGGGTCAGCTCACCTCGGATCACAAGGTCAGGAGTTAAAGACTAGCCTGACCAATATGGTGAAACCCTGTCTCTACTAAAAATATAAAAATTAGCTGGGAGTGGTGGTGTGCCCTTATAGTCCCAGCTACTCAGGAGGCTGAGGAAGGAGAATCGCTTGAACGCAGGAGGCACAGGTTGCAGTGAGTCAAGATCACGCCACTGCACTCCAGCCTGGGTGACAGAGCGAGACATGGTCTCAAAAACAAAAAAAAAAAGAAAGAAAATGCAAAGAGCATCAAATTCAGTATTTTAATTTATGAAGAGTTAAACAATTCTAAATTTCTGTTAATAACACATTTGTGCTATAATACGAACAGTTATCAACAATAATTCTTTTTTATTACTCTCCAATCTTAACATGTTTGTGTAGGGGATGGGGGGAAGGATCTAAATGATCTGGGAAGTAAACAGTACTTGAGCTAAATGCCACTGTTTATCATCTGTAAATTCAAACATTTAGAGTGTTCCTTGTAATCACTAGTAGACTTTTTTTCTTCTTCTTTCAAGAGATGGATCTCAGTATGTTGCCCAGGCTGGAATCAAACTCCTGGGCTCAAGAGATCCTTTTGCCTCAGCCTCCTGGGTAGCTGAAACTACAGAGGCACACAGTCGAACCTGGCTTTCTAGTAGAGGGTTTTTTGTTTAAAAAAAAAAAAAAAATTAAAGCAGAAATCATGAGTCAAAACAGTGCTTCCTCTAAGCACAGAAAAGAAAACCACTAACCAAACTTTGCAGCCCAGGATAATAGCTTCTATATACCCTTTTAATTCCAGTAAGAAAAGCTTTCCTGTACTAGAAAGCCAGGATTCGACCACTAACATAAACACCACCTGACAGCTTACAGTAGGTCCCTCCTCACCGTTATCCATGTTTCACCTTCTTCGGCTTCAGTTACCCACGTACACTACAATAAGATATTTTAAGAGAGACAGACTACATTCATGTAACTTTTATTACAGTATATTATTATAATTGTTCTGTCATTATTGTTAATTATCTTACTGTGTCTAGTTTATAAATAAATCTTTATTGTATGTAGATGTGTATGCATAAGAAAAAACACAGTGTAGTATACATAGAGCTTAATACTATCCACAGTTTCAGGCATCCACCAGGGGTCTTGGAACATATACCCCAGTGGATAAGGGGGACGACTGTATTTCAAAATGCAGTCTTCCCCGACCAACGACCCCTGCCCCATGACAACCCCTCAAACATACAGAGAGCAGCGGAGCTCAGGAATTTGCTTTTACAAGCATTTTCAGTGATCCACATACAAGCTAAAGTTTGAGAAGCAGCAGCCAACACACCAGTATCTGGGTCAACAGTTACTCTCAGATACAAGGTAACTGTCCCCAGCACAACATTAATGTATAGGAAAATATATATACACGTATATTCTGGCTAGCTATAATCCCCAGAAAATATCCTCAGATTTCTAATAGTCATTTCTCCAACCTGGGAGTAGTTACTATTAGAGTTTACAGATTTAAGATGGTATCATAAAAATAAAGTTTTGTTAGAAGACTATATTGGGAAGTTGGGAAGCCCTGAAATTATATGCAAAAACTTGTATACATAACTATATTTCCTCAGAGATAGGAATCCAAGATTCCTACAAAATGTGCACCAAAATAAGTTATTTTTAAATAAGACTTAAAAGCTTGTTAACCTTTCTCTTCAAACAAGCAGACTATTTTTGGTTTATTTAGCTATTAAATATAAGAGAAGAGAAAATATTACATTACAGGGTCTTTTTGATAGCCTCTACATCTGTCTACAATTTATACCGTATCATAATGTTGGTAATTTTAAATTTTTAGTTGCCTGAATTCTGTTTTAGAGTTTCTCATCTATAAAAAGAGATTTCTACCACCTCTTTGATTTATCTGTACTTAATTCCATACTTAAGATTTGTGTATCATAGGAAGGGAAAAGTGAATTCACAGCTCACAAATAAAAAGGAAAAAAAATACTATCCTTCTTCCTATTAGCTCTCCATAAAGGTAATGGCAATATAGAAATAAATCTAAGAAAAGTTTTATATTATGATATAGTAAAAATATAATGTTAAAATCTAATTTTTAAAAATCCCCTACTTGGTTAGCTGACAGTATATAATTATCAAAACTCATTAAGCTATTCTCTAATAGGTGAATTTTATTGCGTATTAATTATACCTCAAGAAAACTAAGGACAAAAACCTCCTTCAACCATTATTTTCTTCATAATCTTGATTCCATATAAGTAACAACTTTACTTTGTAAGAAACACAAAAGGAACAATTTTCTTCGCAATTTTAAGACGCTAGAATAGAGGCTGATGATACAATAACAAAGGCAAGTTGCCTGCCCTAGTTTTTTGGTTGCTTGGGGGAAGCGTTTGCAGGAGAGAGGGAGCGGCACAGAATGAATGCCCAAAGTAGTTAGGAATTTGATATAGAAAGGTGTTATATTTTCCAGAAATTCTGAACTTCATCCTATCAATGTTAGGAAGTCAAAGGATTTTAGGCCAAAGAATGACCTGCCCAGATTTGCCTACAGCAAAAGAGAGGATGAACCAGATAAAAGGGGGAAAACTGTGGGCAGAAGACAAGTTATGATGTTATCATAATAGTCCAAAGAATCCTATGATTATCACTTAGTGTCAATAAATTTATGTAAAATTTATAATGAAGTCAAGCAGATCTTTTAAAAATTCAGTACTCTGTCTTACCTAACATATAAGAAACAAACTTTTTTTTTTTTTTTTTTGGAAGACAACAAGCAAAGACGTCAATTCTTTCCTTATTATTTATAGGTTTAATAAAGTTTTAATGAAAATCTCAGCAAAATTTTTTCTGGACAGAATGTTAAATTTTTTTTTAAACAAAAACCTGGTAAGTCCAGCCATTTCATTTTTTTTTTAAAGAAAAAGGAAGAAAGAAAGAGAGAGAGAAAAAAAAAAGAATGAAGAAGAGGAAGAAAAAGGAAGAGAAAGAGGGAGAGAGAACGGGAATATTGCTTTATTGCCCAGGCTAGAATGCAGTCTAAAAATGGGAATTGAAAATCTCTTGTATGCCAATAATTGTGCTTAACAATGGAGACAGGAAGGAAGAAGGGAAGAAAACAACAAACAAGCCACCAACCAATATTTCATTTAAACCTATGAAATGCTATGCAATTATTGAGGAGTGATTTACTTGCAATTATGTAGTCACTTTTGGAATAGGTGTGATATGGTACTGATAAGAATGTATGTTTTGTGTATTTGAAGCGGAGAGTTCTATAAATGTTTATTAAGTTTACTTGCTCCGGGTCTGAATTCAAGTCCTGGATATCCTTGTTAATTTTCTATCTCGTTGATCAGTCTAATATTGACAATGTGATGTTACAGTCTCCCACTATTATTGTGTGGGAGGCTAAGTCTCTTTATAAGTCATTAAGAACTTGTCTTATGTATCTGGGTGCTCCTGTATTGGGTGCGTGTATATATAGGATCGTTAGCTCTTCCTGTTGCATTGATCCTTTTACCATTATGTAATGTCCTTCTTTGCCTCTTTTGATCTTTGTTGCTTTAAGGTCTATTTTATCAGAGGTGAGAATTGCAACTCCTGCTTTTTATTTATTTATTTATGTTTGCTCTCTGTTTGGTTGGTAAATCTTCCTCTGTCCCTTTGAGTCTTTGTGTATCGTTGCATGTGAGATGGGTCTGGATACAGTGTACCGATGGGTTTTGGCTTTTTATCCAGTTAATAATATATATGAGTTTAATACTGCCATTTGATGCTAGCTGGATATATTTTTGGAAAGGCGGATACTGGTTGTTCATTTATATGTGTAGTGCTTCTTTCAGAAGCTTCTGCAAAGCAGGCCTGGTGATGGTAAAATCTCTAAGTGCTTGCTTGTTTGCAACAGATTTTATTTTTCCTTCGCTTTTGAAGCTCAGTTTGGCTCGATATGAAATTCTGGGTTGAAAGTTCTTTTCTTTAAGGATGTTGAATATTGGCCCCACTCTTTTCTGGCTTGTAGGGTTTCTGCTGAGAGATCTGCTGTAAGTCTGATAGGCTCCCCTTTGTGGGTAACCTGACCTTTCTCTCTAGCTGCTCTTAGTATTTTCTCCTTCATTTCAACCCTAGTGAATCTGACGATTATGTGCCTTGGGGTTGGTCTTCTTGAGGAATATCTTTGTGGTGTTCTCTGTATTACCTGGAGTTGAATATTGTCCTGTCTTACTAGGTTGGGAAAGTTTTCCTGAATAATCTCCTGAAGAGTATTTTCCAACTTGGATTCATTCTCTTCGTCACATTCAGGTACACCTATCAAACGTAGATTAGGTCTTTTCACATAGTCCCGTATTTCTTGGAGACTTTGCTAATTCTTTTTTATCCTTTTTTCTCTAATCTTGACTTCTCGTTTTATTTCGTTAAGTTGGTCTTCGAACTCTGATATCCTTTTTTCTGCTTGATCAATTTGACTGTTAAAACTTGTGCATTCTTCGCGAAGTTCTCGTGTTGTGTTTTTCAGCTCCATTAATTCACCTATATTCCTCTCCAAATTGTCTATTCTCGTTAGCATTTCGTCAAACCTTTTTTCAAAGTTCTTAGTTTCTTTGCATTGGGTTAGAACAAGTTCTTTTAATTCACAGAAGTTTCTTATCATCCACCTTCTGAAGTCTACTTCTGTTAATGGATCGCACTCGTTCTCCATCAGGGCTTGTTCCGTTGCTGATGAGGAACCGTGATCCCCTGTAGAGGGAGAGGCATTCTGATTTTGGGTATTCTCAGCCTTTTTACGCTGGTTTCTTCCCATCATTGTAAATTTATCCACCTGTCGTCTTTGTGATTTCCAACTTTCAAATTAGGTTTCTGAGTGGACGTCGAACTTGTTGATTCCCAGCGTCGAAATATGAGCAATCCACTGCGCTGGCCAAAACAGCGGTGTTAAGATTGATGGTGCTTTTCTGCCCGGGAATCGGCCAAAAGGGGACCCAGTCCTGCTCACTCTGCACCAAGAACTGCCGCGCTGAGGCGCCAGCAAAACCGCTGCGCCGGCCACAAGAGTCACACTAGCGACCCGTGGGGCTCCTCCGCTGGGAATCTCCTGGTCCGTGAGCAACAAAAATTCGTTTGAAAGTGTGGCGTCCTCTCATTCTCTGCACTTTCACTAGGAGCTACTACCCTGAGCTGCTAGTGGTCAGCCATCTTGGATCTCTCTCTAAGAAACAAACTTTTATACTAGCTTTCCTTTTCCTTGGCAATTTTTTAAATCATCCCTCGAAACCTAAGTGAAATTTACAGAAAATCTTCCTTTATTTCTTGTTCAAAGATTTCATATTTACCTCCTCTGTACTCTCATATTCATTTGTTTATCACATTAAGCTAGGTAAATTTATCTCCCCTAAATTGTGAAAATTACAATCAAGGATGACCCCCAATCCTAATAATGACAACTTAGAAATTATAGCTATCATTATTTAAATATCTCTTAAGTGCAAATTGTCATTAAGCACTTTAATACACTTTTTCTAATAATCACAATAACTTTATTTTCAAGAAAAGCAATCTTGAGAGTCAGATTAAGTAACCTGTTCAAAGTTCCACACATATACAGTGAAGCTTGGATTCAAATCCAGACTTGTTTGATTGTTCACCACCAGCTTGCCATACTTCTTAGCAAATTGTATTAAATACCTTCCTAGTAGGTACATAATGAAATAAATGAACCTGGCTGAAATAAAACTCTGCTACAAAAAAAGAGACACTGGTTACTTATGTTAACTTTATCCTCTTTTACGTAAAGAAAAATGCTCCTTATACATCATTTTGAGAAATAATAGCAATATTATAGAGCAATTTCTATGCATTTTTTCAGATAATTTCTATTATTATCTAAAAGCTATAAGTAAATAAGGTGCAATAATTTAAACAACTGAACCTAAATAATGCTGCTTAAAAAAATTACTTAAAAATTACACATTTAATGATGTTTTTCTTTGAAAGGATCTTACTCCAACAATACTCCAACTGCTTCAAGATTTTTGAATACCTTCTTTTGAGATTTTATTTAGGACCTTTTATAATTACAACAAATAATAACTATCACCTGCAGTTTGTAATGCGCTAGGTAATATGATGAATACAAAGACCCCTTCTTCTCAAGGAGATAATGCAGACACAAATAAATATAATAAAAGGCAAAATAGGGCTGGGCATGGTGACTGACACATATAATCCCAGCACTTTTGGAGGCCTAGGCAGGTGGATCATCTGAGGTCAAGAGTTCAAGACCAACCTGGACAACATGGTGAAACCCTATCTCTACCAAAAATATAAAAATTAGCTGGGTGTGTTGGCGGGCACCTGTAATCCCAGCCACTCAGCAGTCTGGGGGAGGAGAATTGTTTGAACCTCGGAGGATCTTGCCACTGCACTTCAGCCTGGGTGACAGGGCAAGACTCTGTCTCAAAAAAAAATGCAAAATAGATGAATAGTACACAATTCAAAGAAAGTAATGGTTGTGGTGATCAGACATTTGAAAAAAGAAGGTAAACTGAGAGGAAAGAACAAGGCATTCTGGGAACTCACAAGGAATACAGAAAGGTCACTGCAGAAAACAAACATGGGGCTGGGCACAGTGGAGGGTTCAGCTACCAACATCGCACTTTAGGAAGCTAGAGTGAGCAGATCGCTTGAGCCCAGAAGCCCAAGGCAACACAGAAAAACCCCATCTCTACAAAAAATACAAAAAATAATCTGAGTATGGTAGTGCATGCCTGTAAGTACCAGCTACTCAAGATGCTGAAGTGGGAGGATCACCTGAGCCCAGAAGGTTGAGGCTGCAGTGAACTGTGATGGAGCCACTGCACTCCAGCCTGCGTTGGAGTGAGACCCCTTCTCAAAAAATAAAAAAAGAAAGAATATGAATATGGAAGAATCTATACTCTGTGGAAGATTAACCAACTTACAGGGGTGGATTGGGGCAAGTATGAGACCAGAAGGAAAAAGACCAATTGAGAGGCTACAGTGTTAGTATGGCATAGGAATTAAAGGTTCTAGTGCTTTGGAGAAAATGAGACTTCTGTATATATAGACCTCAGGCTTATATTAAAGGAATTAAAGGTTCTAGTGCTTTGGAGAAAATGAGGCTTCTATATACATAGACCTCAAGAATCAACACTACAAAGAAGAGTTCACCATTCAGTGGGATGCACCTAACGCAATGAGGGAAGCAAGGGTACTGCTGAAGTTGAGAAAAAGACAAAAAGACCTATCAAACCCTAAAAAGAGTGGCAATGGAAGCTTTTAGTTCCATATGACACTAAGAGCTATGTGTGATGACAATTAACAAGAATTTCTTGTATATTGCAAAATAATTAGAAGAGTATATTTTGAATGTTCCCAACACAAAGAAATGATAAATGTAGCTGGGCATAGTGGCACACACCTATATAGCTACTCAGGAGGCTAAGGCAGGAGGATCACTTGAGCCCAGGAGTTTGAGGTTGCAGTAAGCTTTGATTGCACCACCTAGCTCTCTGGAGTGACAATGAGACCCCATTGAAAAGAAAAGAAAGCAAAAGAGAAAAGAAAAGGAAAGAAAGAAGGAAAGATAGAGAGAGAAAGAAAGAAAAAGAAGAAAGAAAGAAAAGAAAGAAAAAGAAAGAAAGAGAAAAAGGAAGGAAGGAAGGAAGGATATATATTGGAAGTGATGGATATCCCAATTACCTAGGCTTATTACATATTACATGGCTATAACAAAACATCATATGTACCCTACAAATATGAATTATTCTCTATAAAAATTTTTAAATTAATTAATTTCACATGGCTATCAGGAAAATGAAACAAATTAAGTTTTAAAAAGTGAGTGACAACAATATCAAAGACTAAAGTCACAGAGGAGTAAGAATGAAAAACAGTGAGTAAATATGGTGATAAGTTCATAACAGTCTTTACAAGAGGAATGTTTAGTTGGTAGGTGGGGGCAATAGTCAAAGGGTAAAGAAATGAATCACAAGAAAGCTGGTAGCAAACACTTTTTACAAATGTTAATGGTAAAAAGGAAGACAAGAAATAAGGAAAATAGGCAGTTGCGAAAAACTGTCCTTTTCAAAAAAATTTTTTTAAATACCTGAAAATGTTTGTAAGAAGGAACCATATAGAGAAAAAGAGATGAAGATCCAAGTCAACTGAATATGGTCATGGTGAATTTGGGGAGAAAGGAGAGTTAATGGAGAAGTGGGACATGTTAGATTTTTGAGATTAATATCTGAAGAAGGTAACAGGAAAAATATGTGGGGTTGAAAAGAGTTACTTTAGGAAAAACAAAAAGGATGACCTGCAATTGACTAATAGGCCAGGTTAACAACTGAGAAACTAAAATATAATCTTTAGGGTACTGAAGAAGGAGTAAACAAATGCTGTAGGTAAAAATAAAGAGGTCTTTAAAAAGAAAAAAAATAGGACCTAAGCATTGTTAAAGTTTTTGAAGTCAGAGTTGATTGAATCAAGCACCGTCTGATAGTCTAGAAGTGAGCACAGAGAAAGTTCAAAAAATGAAGAGGTTTAAATCTTACCCTGGGCTTTATGCCAAGTGAGCATGACTAAAAATGTAAAGGATTCTAGGACAAAAAGCTGCAATCAAAACAGATGATCCTGAGAATGAGGCTGACTACAAAATTAGACAGGTGCTGCTAGGCTGGAAAGAGAAGTCAAAGCCCTGAACATCATGGGGTAATGGAAATCCAAAAGGAATGAACAGTTGATAGAAAGAGATTTAATGGTACTATAGTTTCAAGAAAAAAAAAAGACAATATATAAACTTAAAAGTTGATGTGAAATGCTGGCACTAAAGAAGCAAGATCCCATGAGGTCAGGCTGATCATCAAGAATGGGAAAAGCTGAGAGAAGTGCTGAAGTCACCAAGAAAGGTAAAAGAATCCTTGAAAGCAGTAGTTGATAATGACCAGAAAGTAACAGAGAAGTCATGTTGTAATCTGCAAGAAACTCACTTATAATACATTGATTCTAATTTTTTTTTAAAAAAATTGAACAAAGTCACTTTTAATAAGCAAACTATCAGATTTACATCTAAACAACTTTGGCCTTTTTAAAAAAAAAATACAATATTCTGAAGGAATAAACTATTCCCCTAATGAGACCTAAATGAAAGTAATGCAGACTTTGAAGGCTTTTCCTAACATAGTGTAAATGGTAAGTACTCAAATAATCTAAGTTGAATGAATTAACGAAAAAGAACTGCAAAAGTGGCATCATGACTAAAATAGTCTCTCATTTTCACTGAATGAATGCAAGTATAGACAGCCTGACACATGGATAAAAAGACAGTTGAAATACAGAAAGAGAAACAGACTCCTTTGAAAAACTTTAAAGTCTCTCAAAGCGACTGCTTTAAAGAGGATGACGCTTATGAGATTTTTTAGTAAACATATTTAAAAATTTTACATTTTGTTGGAAAATAATCATTACTGAAACACCAATGGGACAATAAAAAGTTCCACGGAAAAACTATTTCCCAGCCCGGTGCAACGGCTCATGCCTGTAATCCCAGCACTTTGGGAGGCCGAGGCAGGAAGATCATTTGAGGTCAAGAGTTTGAGACCAGCCTGGCCAATATGGTGAAAACTTGTCTCTACTAAAAATCTAAAAAATTTGCCGGGCATGGTGGCTACTCAGGAGGCAGAGTACTCCAGCTACTAGAGAGGCAGAGAGGCAGGAAAACTGCTTGAACCCAGGCAGTGAAGGTTTCAGTGAGCTAAGATGGCACCACCGCACTCTAGCCTGGGAGACAGAATGAGACTCCATCTCAAAAAAATAAAAAAGAAAAACTATTTCCCTAACAAACCTATTCTAATTTCATTAGCTTAATTTTTCTTACAATTTTAGTCCCACAATTTCTAGAGTTACTATGCTGAGAGACAGGACCAGGCAATATCCTAAAAGTTCCTTATTGATAGATCCTTTTAGCTTCTTGAAGAGTAAAACTGGCTTCTAATAGAATAACTTTGTTTTCAAAACAGAAACTTGCTGAACTATAATTTTGATTGGCAATTTACACATTTAATTCATCTTACCTCATCATATGATTTACATAGGCTTTGCTACAGCTAGTGTTGTATCTGCAAAAACTACAGTGGACATACGTAGGAAAGTGGTTTGCAAAATCTTTTATTTCGGAACAACACTCAATGCACTTGTGAACGCCCAGACGATACCTTAGGGAGACATAAAAAAAATGATAAAAATATATTTTAAAACAAAAATACTAAGGAAGAGCTTTATTAATGTTCTGTTAACTACAGTATAAAGTTTTTATACTTAAGTTTAAATTATATTGTATATCAGGAATAAAAGATTACCTTAAATTCCTCAATGCTGTATTGACTTTACTTTTTTTATTGCTACTAGCCAATGTGCTTTGTTTCTTTTGCATATTAGAGATTTTTGATTTGTATTTAGATTTACTTCCATTAGGCTTACTTGTATTAGGTTTACTTGTATTGGATTTGATTGTATTAGGTTTACTTGTATTAGATTTTGCAGTATTTTTAGCAGTTATATTTTTAGTCCTTGGAGGTGAGAGCTGAAGGGTAGAAGCACTTGCACTAATGGAAGGTGTAGGTGAAGCTCCTGATTGCAGAGGTCCAACTGAAGCTCGAATAGTAACCTATAAAAATAAAGAGAATATTTGCTTTAAGAAATTAATCATTATATTAATATTAAAATATCATGGTATAAAAAAGTTAAAAATCAATAATTTTGAAGAAAGCACATATAATCAGGTAAGTCTCCCATTTACTCTAAATGTTCAAACCATTAAATGATATTAAACATGAAATTCAGTTGTAATATTACATTTTTGTATTGATATCAGTTATATGTTAACACAGTTATCTTAGGAGTTAATACAAATTATATGAATATAAAAAGAGCACATTCCATAACTATTTTTTATGTCCTGATATAACTTAAAGAAATTCAAACACAGAGCTCAAAATTTAAATCTCAAAGCCTGAAAAATAACTCTAGAAAGGCCTAAATTACCCTTTAACAATTATTAAAAAAACAGATCCGCAGTAAATGTGATCTCCTCTTTCCAGGGCTCAGTGCCCAAGATTTATGCTTATAAATGTTATGGGAGGAGTTACATCAATTTATTATACTACGTGGAGAGCTAAATAATATTCAGAATTTTCTTAAAATAAATTAATACAAAGTTCATCATTTAGTATTCAGAATGAGAAAATGTTTAATTATATCTGTTGGTTGACAATGAAAAACACAAGTGCCTACCAACATTCTAGTTAATCATTTGACTATACCCTCCTCCTGTATTTGAGGAACAGTTGATAAGTAAGTCCTACGACATACATGTGCTGGGGTAACATACAATAGCACTGGACCAGGAATCAAAAGACCTGCCTAGTCATGTGACCTTGAATAAGGAACATATCCTCTCTAAGCTTCGTCACATCTGTAATATGGGGTAATACCTGCCTTATTAACCTCAGTGCATTGTGGTATGAATTAGACAACAGAATGTATGAAAAAGTACACTGAAAGTTTAATTCTAAGGAGCTATAAAAACATTTAGTATCATTATCATTAATATTATTATTATTAATAAGGGAAAAAATGAGAGAGTACTGCACTGCTTACATTAATGTTCTGCATGTCTAGTCCCAGCATGAAATGAATGGATTGCAGGGAAGGATGCTGGATAGCTTCTCTTGCTATCATGTCTTCAGAGCATGGCTGTATACTGTTTTAGTTAATTCAAATAACAGACATACCCACATTCAAAGGTAAGTACCCAAAGCCAAAAATAAATGTTTTGGGGATTATTTCACTTTGGATTATCCATGCCTCTGTTTCCCTCCACTGGAGCAAATATTCAAGAGCTGACTGTATACAAAGAAGTCAGAGAAAACAGATGTATATAAGGCAAAAAGGGAAAAGTAAATTACAATCATCAGTATGCAGTCAGACATGTGTTTGCTCATTTAAAACACAATGCTATCCAGCAGTAGAACTTGCTTCTTAGAGTAACCTTAGTAATAACAACTGCAACAAACATCTGAAAACCTATGGCACTCAAGGCACCATATCAGATGCTGAGAACACGATTCTTGATCTCAAACATCTTATGGTTTAGCAATTAAAATCAACATATACACTTTCAACTGAAAGCTCAAAAACAGCCTATAAAATACTGAAACAACCCAGTGACACAGGAAAAGTTAAGTGAGTTGTACTTTTTAAAAAGGACTACTACTCTAACCTAACACCTATCACTAAACTCAAAACACTGGTTAGAAGTTTTTCCTTCTATGCATAAAATTAAAACCTAAAATTAAAGTCTGAGCAAAAATCTGAAGTCATTTAAAAATATATTCAATAGATAAAGCCGGACGGGAGTTAATTTTTCTTATCATGCAAAATGTTAAAATGCAATATATTTTAACTCACTTTTGTTCCAGGAGGCAATCCTTCTAGTTGTTTAGGTTTTACAAATGTTCTATGGTGTTGAGTCTTATGATCCATTTTCTCCTTGCATGTCAAAAACTGCAGCCTGCATTTTGTACAACGATGTACTCCTTTTTTCTGTTTAGGAAAAAAAAGAGAAAAAGGGGGAAAAATAATTTCAACAACTACAAATCGTGTGTCCTGAAACTACTCTGACTTAATTTTCATGATACCTAAACAATGTAAAAACCAGCAGTTTAGCATCTCCTATCATAAATAATATCAAAATACCTCATTTTAAGTAAGTCAGTACATTAGTATTTGGGTTTCAAAAGTGTTTGGCTACTATGTAGGAACTGTGCATAAAAGTTCTATCAAAAGGTTCTAACAAAACTTAATTGTGGTGAGAAAGCTCTTTCAATTATAAACTTGAAATAAACATGATACTGTGAAAATTAGATGTACTGTGTTTTTATCCTAGAAAAAGTAAATTATTTCTAATTTTTGCTATTACTAGTTGGTTAAAAAGTTGGTAAAATAAACTCTCTAAAACCAAATAAATTTAACCAGACATTTCAAAGCAGGTTATTTTATAGAAATGGTTATATAACCAATGCTGTCCAATAATACCTTTTACAATAATGAAATATTCTAGAGATGTACTGTCCAACACAGTAGCCACTAGTCACATGTGGTTATTGAGCACCTGTACTGTGACTAAAAAACTATATTTTAAATATTCTTTAATTAATTTAAATCTAAAAAGCCATATGTGGCTAGTAGCTACTATATTAGACAATGTGGATAAGGAGGCATAAAACAGAACAACTGAACTAACTGATTGAGAACTCCTGGACTGAGTCCCTCCTCAAACCCATTATTCTACAGATGGGAAATAGGACCCCCCAAAAAAATCTAAGGCACTTCCCCATAGCTAGTTAGTGACATTACCAGACTCCTGATCCAGCGTTCTTTCTACTACAGATTATCAACTGCAATTTTTACCCTCATTAATATATTTTTTATATATAATGGTTTTAGAGAAACCACTCCTTTGTAATTATATGTTGTTTTACATATATATATACACACATATACACACATACACATAATTGTACAACATATCATTACAAAGGAATGCCTTTTCTAAAGCTGTATCTCTGCCAGATGCATTACTATGTCCATTTAAATACAACTATTTATTTAACTTTCAAGTTCAGGGTACACGAGCAGGATGTGCAGGTTTGTTACACAGGTAAACATGTGTCCTGGAGATTTTTGTGCAGATTATTTCATCACCCAGGTATTCATTAGTTATTTTTCTTGATCCTCTCTCTTCTCCTACTCTCTGCCTTCTGGTAGGCCCAAGTATGTGTTGTTACCCTCTATGTGTCCATGTGTTCTCATCATTTAGCTTCCACTTATAACACGTGGTATTTGGTTTTCTGTTCCTGCATTAGTTTGCTAAGGATAAGGGCCTCCAGTCCCATCCATGTCCCTGCAAAGGACATGATCTCATTCTTTTTTATGGCTGCATGGTATTCCATGGTATATATGTACCATATTTTTTTTATGCAGTCCACCACTGATGGGCATCTAGATTGATTGCATGTCTTTGCTATTGTGCATAGTGCTGCAAAGAATATATGTGAGCATGTGTTTTAACAGAATGATTTATATTCCTTTGGGTATATACCCAGCAATAAAATTGCTGGGTAGAATGGCATTTCTGTCTCTAGGTCTTCAAGGAATTGCCACACTGTCTTCCACAATGGTTAATTTACACTCCCACCAACAGTATAAAATCACTCCTTTTTCTCTACAACCTTGCCAGCATCTATTACTTTTTGAACTTTTAATAATAGTCATTCTGACAGGTGTGAGATGGTATCTCACTGTGGTTTTGATTTGCATTCCTCTAATGATCAGTGATGTTGAACTTTTTTTCATATCACTGTTGGCCACATGTATGTCTTCTTTTAAGAATTGTCTGTTCAAATCCTTTGCCCACTTTCTAATGGGATTGGTTTTCTTCTTGTAAATCTGTTTAAGTTCTTTACAGATGCTAGATATTAGACCTTTGCCAGATACATAGTTTGCAAAAATTTTCTCCCATTCTGTAGGTTGTCTGTTTACTTTGTTGATAGTTTATTTTGCTGTGCAGAAGCTCCTTAGATTAATTAGATCCCATTTGCCAATTTTTGCTTTTGTTGCAATTGCTTTTGGTGTCTTTGTCAAGAAATCTTTGCCCATGCCTATGTCCTGAATGGTATTGCCTAGGTTTTCTTTTAGGGTTTTTACAGTTTTGGGATTAACAGTTAAGTCTTTAATCTATCTTGGGTTAATTTTGGTTATGATATAAGGAAGGGGTCCAGTTTCAGTTTTCTGCCTATGGGTAGCCAGTTCTCCAAACATCACTTATTGAAGAGGGAATCCTTTCCCCATTGCTTGCTTTTGTCAGGTTTGTCGAAGATCAGATGGTTGTAGATGTGTGGTTTTATTTCTGGGTGCTCTATTCTATTCCACTGTTCCCTGTGTCTGTTCTTGTACCAGTACCAAGCTGTTTTCATTACCATAGCCCTGCAGTATAGTTTGAAATCAGGTAGTGTGATGCCTCCAACTTTGTTTTTCTTAGTATTGCCATGGCTATTTGGGCTATTTTTGTTTCCATACGAATTTTTAAATCGTTTTTCCTAGTTCTGTGAAGAATGTCCATGGTAGTTTAATGGGATTAGCATTGAATTTATTAATTTTTTACTTTGGGCAGTATGGCCATTTTCACAATATTGATTCTTCCTAGCCATGAGGATGGAAAGTTTTTCCATTTGTTTGCGTCATCTCTGATTTCTTTGAGCAGTGGTTTGTATAACAGTTCTCCTCATAGAGAGCATTCTCTTCCCTTGTTAGCTGTATTCCTAGTTATTTCATTCTTTTTCACGCAATTGTGAATAGGAGTTCACTCATGATTTGGCTCTTGGCTTGCCTGTTGTTGGTATATAGAAAAGCTAGTGATTTTTGCACACCGATTTTGTATCTTGAGACTTTGCTGAAGTTGCTCATCAGCTTAAAAAGCTTTTGGGCTGAGATGATGGGGTTTTCTAGATATAGAATCATGTCATCTGCAAAGACAGATAGTTTGATTTCCTCTCTTCCTATTTGAATTCACTTTATTTCTTTCTCTTACCTGATTGCCCTGGCCAGAACTTCCAATACTATGTTGAATAGGAGGGGTGAGAGAGGGCATCTTTGTCTTGTGCTGGTTTTTAAAGGGAATGCTTCCAATTTTTGCCCATTCAGTATGACATTGGCTGTGGGCTTATCATACATGGCTCTTATTATTTTTAGGTATGTTCCTTCAATACCTAGTTTATTGAGTTTTTAAATGAAGAGATACTGAATTTTATTGAAAGCCTTTTCTGCATCTATTGAGATAATCATGAGGTTTTTGTCTTTAGTTCTGTTTGTGATGAATGACATTCATTGATTTGTATATGTTGAACCAACCTTTGCATCCTAGGGATAAAGCCTACTCAATCATGGTGGATAAGCTTTTTGATGTGCTGCTGGATTCAGTTTGCCAGTATTTAAATGAGGATTTTTGCATCAATGTTCATCAAGGATATTGGCCTGAAGTTTTGTGGGTGTTTTTAAACAACCACTTATTTACAAAAATCAAACTAAATAATATTTAGGGAAGTACCTAGCACAGTTCCTGGCATACAAGCAAGCACTTCATAAATAAAAATTCTTTATAAAATTCAAAGCAACATATAAATATGTGTTACAATTCTATTAATAGCTGCATCTTAAGACTTTTTTTTTTTTAACACAAGGTCTCACTCTGTCACCCAGGCTAGAATGCAGCGGTGTAGTCTTGACTTACTACAGCCTCGATCTCCTAGGCTCTTAGAAGTATTTCAGAAGTGATACACTGGATTACATCACAGGTACGGGCAATTCAAACAAATTCACTTATATGTGTGCAAGGAAGAGGAGAAAAAGGAGAGAAAATTTGACCAAGAAACAGATACGAAAACAAAAGAGCAGGAAAAAAGTTCACCAGAGTTGAGTTCCCAGAAATCTTT
Organism: Aotus nancymaae; assembly: GCF_030222135.1. Lineage (NCBI taxonomy): Eukaryota > Metazoa > Chordata > Mammalia > Primates > Aotidae > Aotus > Aotus nancymaae. Next base: position 401,416 of record NW_026988455.1, read on the forward strand.
TCTCTATATGTAACCACTCAGTTGATTACATCATCCAGTTTCATGGTTTTAAATACCATCTAACCAACCGCCTACTTAACATTACTGCCTGATGTCTAATATGCTTCTCAAATCTACCCAAACAAAACGTACTCAAGATTTCCTTCCTATATCCCTGTTCCCCTCCTAAAAAATCTGTTCCTTCTTCAGTCTTCACCGTCTCAGTACATGAAACTCCATTTTTGCAACTGCTCAAGACAAAACATTTAATCTCTCTCTCTCTTACATCCCATGTCAAACACATTAATAAAATCTGTCAGCTCTACCTTCAAAACCATTCATAATCTTTCCACTTCTCATTACCTCCAACCATTGCTACCATACCGGCCCAAGCCACTTACCACTTAAAAACTTTCTATGTTCTCCCCCTAATGTCCTTTCTTTCCTATGGGCTTTTCTCTTCTTAGCTGCCAGTAATAAAAACATGGCACATCTTTCACATACTTAAAAATGTCTAGTGCCTTTCCAAAGTCTTGGCTGTGGCTTACAAATCTCCACATGAATTGGCCCACATTCTATTGCTAAAACCTCATCTCCTGCTATTCTTCCTTTTATTAATTTACTTGGTTTCAGCCACACTGGCCTCCTTGCTACTTTGTGACCATCCCAGGTATACACTCAATTCACTGACTATATAATGTTACCTCTCCCAGGTAATTCACAAGGCTTACTCCTTTATATCCTTCAGAGAGGCCATGTTTGAGCATCCTTTATACAACACCCTTTTTCTTTATTGCATTTTAGGTTTTGAGATACATGTGAAGAACATGCAAGATTGTTGCATAGGTGCATACGTGGCAGTGTGATTTGCTGCCTTCCTCCCCTTCACCTATATGTGGCATTTCTCCCCATGCTATCCCTCCCCACCTCCCCACCCCCCGCTGTCCCTCCCCTATTTCCCCCCAAAAGACCCCAGTGTGTAGTGCTCCCCTCCCTGTGTCCATGTGTTCTCATTGTTCAACACCCACCTATGAGTGAGAACATGCGGTGCACAACACCCTTTTTTGACCACTCCTCCACTCCTACCACCTCCCCAATCTTTAACACTCCTCATCTTCCACATTTTCCTCCCACAGAACTTATTGCCAGTATATACATTCTAACACACACACACACACACACACACACACCACACACACAAATGTATTATCTTCCTCTAGTATAACGTAAATTCCAGAGGGCACGAACTTGGCTTTGTTCACTGCTATATGATATCTAAAGCAGCCCCTGCCACATAATAAGGCATTCAGTAAGTATTTCTTAACAGAATAGTGAGGCAGAAAAGAGACTAACAGAGAAAATAAATATGAGTAGCATGTGCAATTTAGTTCAAAATATCTACCTTTTCATTGAATGAACATTTGTCCAGAGTCCTGAGGTAGATATATTAATCTACTAGTCCCTTAGTTGGACTCAAGTCTTACACATCTCACTTACATACGCATGCATTTCAATGCACCAAGGGTGATGAAGATAGAACACTGTTTTTTCTAACCCTATGTTCAACAAAAGAAACAGTGATCTATTCCAAGTATAAAGAAATAAATATCAGTATTAATTTTTTTATAAGTATACTATATTGTTTGGGAGACTTGAGAGATTTATATTTAATTCTTACTATATGTAATTTCTACCTTTAGACCTAATGCCAATGTGAAATCCAACTCTGTGGTAGAACAGTAAAAACTTGGACGCTGAAGTCAAACTTTTAACTCAGCCTTTTATTAGACAATGTGACACTAGGCAAATTACTTTCTCTAAAGCTCTGTCTCCTCATCTATAAAACAGAAATAATAATATACATATAGTGGTTGAGAGGATTAAACAAGAAAATGCATGTAAAGTGCCAGCTGCTGCCATAAGGTAAGTAATTAGTGTATGTTAACTGCTTGTTTTATTAAAGCTCTAATGAGCATATTTAACACATCTGGAATTGCTATCAATATTTCTTGAAAGTCACACAAACTGGGTTATTAACTCTAAAATCACTAAAGACATAATATAATCTTTAAAAAAAAGTTACAACTGAGTTCTTCAAAAATAATGGAATGAGGCATGGAGTCAACTATTCTGATTGTCCAATACTTCGGTAATAATGACATCTCAACTACAAGTTTATAATCCCACTCAGCTATGGTTTTCCAGTCTTGTAAATAATTACACAAATTGTAAATACCTTCAAGGATGCCCAATGATCCTTCTTATTAAAACACTGCCTCCTCTTTAATGCTGGCTATCTACCTCCCAGGCGCTCCAAACAAAAAAGAAAACTGGCAGTCATGGCAAGTTAAAACATAAAATGCAGGGCATGATGACTTGCTTATACATCACACAGCCCACATAGTGGGTCGGCAAATCTCTGTCACAGTTATCATTCTTCCCACATCTCTATCTCACTCTATGGTCCAGCAAAGCACCTGGGAAAGATTATTGTTAAAAAACCCCATCATGAACTAGAGCTACTGCCTTATACTTCAGTCTCCTTTTCAAAATTAAACTCCAAAGATGAAATACAGAATATCAGGAACACTGTTTCCCCAACTCTGTTCATCAAGAAACGTTAATAGGCACTGTGCAAATAAAGTGATCAATATTCAAATAAGTTTGGTGAATGATACATACTATATCCTTTCTCGGAGATTTACAATATCCATTGGCATATTAAAAGTTCTGAGAAGTTCTGTTTTAAAAAACAAACAAAACTGTTTGATTTTATAAATCCAGGCACTTAACAAATTTATTTAGCAGTGACGATTTGGGGGAAAATATCTATTAACAACTGAGGGAAGATTGTTGGGGAAACTCTAGAATAGAAGATCTTGCCAGAAACTCTCAAGGATGGGTGGTGGCAGCCCAGTCACAACACAGGTGATCCCAAATTGATCTAGAAATTCTACTTTTATGATCTTTTCCAATTAAAAACTTCAAGTCAATTTCATGATTAACTAACAACTGAAAATGACAGCAAAGTGAGCACCAATGCTGAATAAATTGGCATGTCAATTTAATCAATAATAAGAGAATGCACTGTTTGTAGTGAGTTGGCAAAACTTGAATGCATGCTCAGATTCAGTAAATCCATTGGATTCTAATTTTGGCAAAGGCACTGTTGTTCTTTCAAGCACTCAAGTATAGGATTAGTGTTGCATCAAAATTTTTAGTCCAAACAAAAGATGGTTTAATTGCTTCAGGAAAAGAGCCAATAAGCATAATATCAAAATTCAAGGGAAGGGTACAAGCACTAAGAACAAGCACTGAGTTCCAAAATTATATAGCAAAACTGGTGGAAGCCATCCAGGGAACAAGTGATGATCTAGATATATTTCTCTGGCAGAATTAATACATTGATCAATAAGCGTCACTACTATTCCCATGGTCACACAACTACAAAAGACAATTCCAGGTCAATTATGACAATATGTCTTCTCATAATGATAAGGGGTTAGAAAGTTTGAAGAGCAAAAGGAAAATAAGATTATAAATCCTCTATCTTTTCTTTTTCAGTTCAAACTCATTTTTTCCCCTTGTCCTGAGAACTCTCTTCAAAATCATTCTCATATCTACCTTTAGACCCCAAAATATTAAATCTTTTGGATATTGCACTCACTTTTTTTCCTTCTCAGTCATAGGCTTCCTATTTCTAGCTATCTTTCAGAATTTACATTATTTATGACCCACACCATCACCAGAAAGGAAGTAAGGAAAAGAAGTGGAAATTTCACAAGCAAACATAAAGCTTAAATTAATAGTGTCATTTGGAACCACTTTGCTTCCCTTGCAAAACAAATCTAAAGATGCTCCAAGTCATAATCAGTGTTTTCACTAAGACAAAATAAACAAATAAGAACTGATAAATCTCACCTGATGTTTCATATAATGATGCATATATGGCGTTGCAATTTTAATAACTTTGAGGCAAAATGGACATAGCAAGTTCTTAGTGTTTTCATGGGATGTTCTAAAATGAGTTTCTACATCAGAAAATGATGATGATCTATAATTGCAAACCTAAAAATAGAAAGAAGGCTTAGTTTAACTTGAAAATTTGTAACTGATATGCAGTTACAAAGTAACAATAATTTACAATTTGTCAGGAGAACATTAGGTACTACTAATCTAGCTTTGATGCGTTTGCAGCCAAGAATCTCACTAAGGCAACACCGGAAGATCATCTTTGAGACATTAAATGTAGCTTTCAAAGTTAAGGGATACATCAAAACACAACTAGATCCCCTTCCCTTTATCAGATCTTTTTATCTATCACCTTCTGTCTTGACTTGAATTTTCAAGCTTTGGCAACTCTTGCCCTATAACACGTTTTTCTGCTACATGAAACAGCATTCTCCTTTGGATTATCAATGGCCTCCAGGTTTATGGCAGTGGCAATTTATCTTTTCCTTGCTTTCCTCTTCCTTCAAATTATGCAAAAATGCTTTTGCCAAATGCTTTGCCAAAGCATTTGGTAGGGTTCTTTGTAACTAACAGCACTTTGTATTTCCCTTGTATGCCTACATTCTTCCCTATATAGTACAGTAAGTTCATATGTTTGTTTTGCCACAACAGGATTCATCTTTGTACAGTACAGGGATGAGCAAAACAAACAAAAGCCTGTAGACCAAACCCAGCTTGCTGCCCACCCTCGTATAAGGCATAAGTTATGCCAAGTTCTGCATAAGTTTGCTGACCGCTCTAATAGGCTTAAATTTTATAACCAAAACAACAAACAAACTAAACACTTAAGAAAACAATAAAATGCATGTGTACCTGGCAGACATATGGCATTTCACCAGGTTTATGATTGTCCTTCATATGTTGTAAAAGAACATGTTCTGTTTCAAATGACAATTCACAGATTTTACAAATAGCTAAATGTGGGAGAGAAACAGTATTATAATATTTAAGATATTAATATAAAAATTCATTATATGCATCTATATCAACCATAACAGCAGTAGTGGCAGTCGTCAACAGTTAAGCAGCTTGTTAACTAATTAACTAAGTCCAAAGAACAGTTCTAAGCACTCATATTACCTCACCTACATTAACTCACTTAACTCCTATTAACAATCCTATAAGGAAGGTACTTCTATTATCACCATTATTCAAATATAAAGTAACATGGCTAAAATCTTGTACCTGTATTAAGAGGTAGATCTGGGATTTAAAACCAAGCTATCTTGCTCCAAAATCTGTTTTTTTTTTATTTTGTTTTTGTTTTTTTTGTTTTTGAGATAGTGTCTTGCTCTGTTACCCAGGCTGGAGTACAACTGCATGATCTTGGCTCATTGCAACCTCCGTTTCCTGGGTTCAAGTGATTCTCCTGCCTTAGCTTCCCACATAGGGGGGATGACAGGCATGCATCACCATGACCAGCTAATTTTTGTATTTTTAGTAGAGACGGTTTTGCCATGTTGGCCAGGCTGGTCTTGAACTCCTGGCCTCAAGCGATCTCCGGACATTGGCCTGTCAAAGTGCTGGAATTACAGACATGAGCCATCGAGCCTGGCCTGTGATTTTAAACTACAACTGTAGCTCTGTTTCCTATTAAAGTTTAAATGAAGAGCACTGAATTCATATTTAAAATAAATGATACTAGGCTCCTAATTTAGTCCCCAATATATAATGCACAGGTTATGTCAATGCAGTTACCATAATGAATTATTTGCAAGAGGTACTTTATTATTAGTAACTAATTTTATTTAAAAGTTTGTTTAAAACTTGGCCTTCTCAATTTTGCCCTCAAATTCCAAAGTCTATTTCTTATTTTCATTTTTCTAACAGACTTCTTAAGGTTTTCTTGGTTTATATTATCAAAATCAACAATATGGAATATTTAAATGTATTGGTAACTTACTAGAAAATTCATGGGGGGTATGTGTACTTTCGATGTGACACTGCAACTGAAATGGTGTGGGAAACTGACGGTAGCAGTGCTGGCAGGTGGTATGGTTTTCCCAGCTCTCACTGCTCTGCTTCTCAAGTTCCAAGTGGTGTTTCATGTGGTTCATAAACCTATAAATGGTTGTCAACAAGTGCAAAACTTGAGATTTAAAAACAAAAAGGAAATCTCACAAACAAGAATCTGAACCTAAATCTTAAAAATATAAATGTATTACTCTTAATTATCAAAAGTCTTAAAGTTGTGTAGGAAAGTATGCACTTTTAAATAATCATTTTCTTTAAGTGGCTAAATAAAGATCTTTTTATCTTTGCTTTAAAATAATTCATTAATGTAATTAATCTGAAAGATCACCAATCTGATATAACTCAATCATTAATTCAGATTATTTTTTAAAAATTTAGATAAAATAGTAGGCTTCTGATCCATATTTGAAATCCTATTTACATTTTAAAATAAAATACTAAAAGAAAGGAAACCCTGTCACCAAAGGCAGCTATAGTGTCAGGAGGAAATCTTTTAAGGCTTTGAAAATATACAATAGATTCCAGCTGCTTAAATGACAAATTAGTGGTATTTTTTACTTGTATCTTGGTTTCTAAATGCATGTAATAGCAGTTTTAATGCCTACAATTACAAGAACCTTTTGTTTTATTTAATGATACTGGTTTACTGTTAGCACAGACTGTTCATCTTAACTTGCAGACAGTGCCCTTTGTAGGCAACATACATTTTTCAGTTTTACATTCTGCTACTTCAGCTTCCCTAAAAGGCTTCTTCTGAGCAGGAACTACAACCTTCAGTGGCAGAGGGTGCAATATAAATGGTAACACTTATTTAAAAGAGCTTACTGAAGTTATTTGCTGAATTTGAGAGTAAAGTTATTCAATAAAAACTGTAATTTTTTAGACTAGGTCAACTGTTAACAATTATTCACTTTGAGTCCCTAAAAGAAATCATCTTGAAACTAAGTGATAATGCCATCGATCTGGATAGCAATCATCATGAAGATTATAATATATGTCTCTTTTCACAAATTTACAGCACTGCTTCTCTTTAGAGTGGGCTATGATACACCTTGAAATATCCTTTCCTCCTTTGGTTTTAACACCAGCTCTACAAATGCCTACAGAAAATCCTGGTCTTGGTTAAATATTTACATATAGAGTAATGGTCATAAGCCATTAAACTTTCAGCTCACAACTTTCACCACTTAAAGTCTATTAACATAAAATGATCTCTTAACCAATTCACTTTTTCCCAATTATTAAATGAGTTCCATTAGGAGCTCATACTTCTCAACACAACAGAAATTAGGGAAACAGCAAAACCTCTTGCAAGGATGTTCACAGAACAAGATAAATCTAACTATTTTTAGTGACACTCAATGTAGGAAAAAAACCTTATACCACAGTGTGTTGATAAGGCAGAGAACAAAAATGCTGAGCTATCAATTTCTTATTCTCTATAAATATCAAGTTGCCTTCCTAGTTTTTACTGGTAAAGTAAAATATTATATAATACATTTAACTTCTTTGTTCATTAGGTGTTTACCATTAAAGTAACATTTACTAAATGATCAGTAGTTTTAAAAATGTTCAATTCCTGGATATTATCAGATACAGTTCTCTTAAAATCTGTAAATATTCTGAAAATCTAGACATATGTAGCTAGTCTTCACAAACAATAACAAAAAATGAATTTTTCATTTTATTTTGAGACATCTTCACTCTGTTGCCCAGGCTGGAGTGCAGAGGCATGATCACAGCTCACTGCAGCCTTAACCTCCCACCTCAGCCCCCCAAGTAGCTGGGACCACAGGTGCATGTTACCACGCCCAGCTAACTTTTGTATTTTTTCTGGAGATGAGGTTTCACTGTGTTCCCCAGGCTGGTCTCGAACTCCTTTGCTAAAGCAATTATCTGCCTCAGTCTCCCAAAGTGCTGGGATTACAGGCGTGAACCACCAGGCCCAGCCTCATTTTCGTGTTTGATATTAAATGCGCTAATCTTAAAGGAAAAGCCAAAAAAAACTATTGAGAAATAACTTATAATCCCATATTTCAATACAAGAAATTAAGTCAATGAATCACATTGCTCTGCATTTTACCATATTTGCTAACATGATTTTCTGATGTCATGTTATCATGGTGGTAGAGTTCTACTGCAACACTGTTTCTGTGTTTTATCTCAAAATACCATTTCCCTTCTGTTAAACTACTGCAACCATTAGCTATTGATGGCTCTTGAAGCTTGATAAAAGGAGGTAAGGAAATAAGAAAACTCATATAAAACAAGATAAATGTGAAAGAACTTTGAAAATTATAAAGCACTATCATAAAGAAACAATTAATAATTGTTATAGGTATATATCACCACGTATTTCAAGATTTTATGTATGCTTCTTTTTGAACCCACAAACTCACAGGAAAATAAATAAATGCTGAACTCAGAAGTAACTATAGGTGTTTTGAAATGCTAATTACAGATGATAGTTACCAAGAATAAACACAAGGCGTAAGTATATGAATATGCTTGTACACACATGCACAAACACACTACAGATTACTTTGAAATGCACCCAAAAAATCAAATAGTTCTAAGAAGGATGAAGAGATACATAATAAAGCAAGTATAGTAAAATGTTAACAGTAAAATCAAAGTGGTAAGTGTACAAGGGTCCAATGTGAAATTTTCAAAACTGCTTAATATTTGAAAATTTTTATAGTAAAGTGATAGACAAAACCTTATCGAATATAAATACCAGGCTACATAATCAGCAAATAATATCATTTAATATCTTATTTTTCTCTTGTTACTAATTTATATAGAATGATAGTTTCAAAGATTACAACTCAATGATTATGAAGTGTAAATTTCTAATATTTAAAGCATTCATATAAAAATCTTCAAAATTCTACTGAGGGAATTAAATCTCTAATTTTTAAAGGTGTTAAATTTTAAAATCAAACCAGACATGTTTCCTAGAACTGATACATCTCTAAAACAGGTAACTTTTCCTGCAAGATGAATGTTCTAAAAATTATAAATATAAATTGAAAGATTTGAGCATTACAAAGATTAGTGTGGAGGAGCTCAAACTGGACAAACATAAAGTGGTTCTTCTTAAAATGTGAAGAAATATAAAATTTCAAAGGCAACTAGAAAATAAAAAATGTCTAATAAAAATTCAAAGATCACTACTAAAACAGAAAAAAGAAGTTTATTTTGTCTTAAGTTAAAATGAACTTTGTCCTTTCTTAAGCTATGTGAAAGAAATACTGGATCCAAGAGTCAAACTCCACAACACAAGAAAGGACAAAAGCTTTTCAAAAAGAGAACCTGTCTTTATTCTTAGTAGAAAGTATTAAAATTGCTTACCTAGAATAGCATAGAAAACACAAGATAAAGGTATAACGTTTTTATTTGCAGCATTTCAATTTTCAATAAAAATAAAAATAAGTATTTACATACCTAATGTTATTTTTTAGAATTTTCAAGCAACTGAAGCATTTAAAGGTTGTGTGAGTCTTCTGTTCTTCCTGGACATCTCCTTCATGTTTTCCATAATAAAAGTCATTAACTAACATGATCAATTTTCCTTTCTCTGAATCAATAGTTGTGTTTTTATTTACTGTACTTGAAAATTCTGTTTTAGCCAGTCCCAAAAAGTTATTTATCATGTCTGGACAACAGTACTGAAAGAGAAAAAAAAAAAAATACAAGCCTTACTTATTCTTTAAAAAAACACATACCAAAAAGCGATTGTGTGTTTACAGCTAAGGCCAGACCATTAAAACTATGCTTGTAATATATCTGGAAAAATAGTCACCAAAAATTTGTGGTGCATATACATATTCTAAAAATTCAAATAATAAACACCTATTATCTCAATTTAAAAATTCAAAAAGAAATGAGAAACCCTACAACCAAGACATGGCTGTAGTTCTAACAGCTTTATGCTTGCAATTTGCCTTTTTAGATGTAAATATTTAATAATAATTTGTTCCTTAACCAAAAATCATTTATCTCACGTCCATGTCAAGATGTACAGAAAGAAAATATTTATATGCTTTGATGTATGTATTTAATTATCAAGTGATATACAAAATTTCATAAAGCCTGGTTGGGGAATAATTATAATATACAAAAATTATATAATATAGAATAGTCTCCCTAATTAGAAATGTGGATAATCTTATGTCCCAAATGTAAAACTGTCAAATTATACTGTACAGTCTATAAACATTAACGATTACTCTAAAATACCTATAAATTATGAAACCCACAATAAATGATAAATTACTGCTGCTCTTGTATTTTTTAACAGAAAAGTAGGATAGGCTCAGATTTTTTAAATAAACAAACTTTGCTCACAGAGTACCTTTTAAACAGTGTTTCATATCTCTATAAAAGAGCTGAATAATAAACCACTGACAACCAAGAACAGACAACAAGGTGCAGTGAATTTACGTGGAGGATTTAATCATTGAGAAAAGCAAAGTATCCTTGTTTATCAAAAAAACAAATAGGCAACTTAAGAAATGAGAACCAAGCTTAGCCTTAAGGTTTTATAGGAGGATAAAGTAAGCTACGCAGGGGCATGGCTGAGCTATGATACAATATCAACTGGTCATCTTTTATTCAGCCCTAGTACCTTTCCGTGCCATTAATAGACCTTCACTACAACTCCTCATTTATCCCTTATTTTTACATTCGGCAAGTATTAAATATGTACTTTAATACCATATACTATAGTGTGACAAATATCAGACATCATCTGTCTATCATTCTTACCTTTACTCCTCCTAGTATACAGACCATGTTCTGTTGCTTTGTTACTGCCCTAAAAACTTAGGTAGGTTTTTCAGAGCAAAGGAGGGGAGATCCTATTTTTATAGTAAAATAGGACTTCTCATGTGAACATCTACATCAGTCAACATTTTCCCCTTTTCCTTCTAGGATTCATCCAAAAGTCACACAACCAAATTCCACAAATTGGTTTATCATTGAAACTAAGAGTCAGACAAAATCCACAGACTCCATAATATATGAAAGCACTACCCAAAGCAGCCAACATCAGGCAGATGGCATTTAGCTAGAAGTAAACCAGAGAAGTAAAGAGGACTCAGTGGTAACGGTTATTAAAGGGACAGTAAAAATATACACGTTAAAGCTGAAACACATGCTGTGAATCACAAAGGTAGATCCTTTGTTTGCAAAAACAGGTGCAGAAACTGGGGCAACGAGGATGGTAGCAGAAGTACCCCAGACCCGATTCAGTACAGAAAAGCAGAAAGGCAGTGTGCTACATAAAGAATCAGACACACAAGTCACAATTGCAGGAAGCTTCCTGCCCAGCAAAAAGCTGTTTAAACCAGCTAGCAAGCTGTGAGACTATCCTGGCAACCTATGCTTCCTCCTAAAAGAAGCTTGTATAAAACAGCTGGCCCAAGAAAATCCAACTTGTTAAACACAATAGGAATTCACATCTAAACAAAAATACTGTATAATAAAAGAAGGCAAATAACCAAAAAATGTAAAATTCCAACAAAAACATCAGAAATATGTTGTCATGGAGCAGATGTAGATGAAAAAAGTAGCCACAAATTTTAAAAACATAATGAAGCAGTTGTCTCTATTTGGAAGACCACAAAGCAAGAAGAGATGCCAAGACAATAAGACATTTAGAAGGAAAAAAAAGGAGTGGCAAAATCAAGGGTGAAAGTATAGGAAAAAAAATAAAATCAGAGACATGAAGAGAAATTACGAAGGAATACAGTGGTGAGCAGACATTGCAAATGAAATAAAGAAAACAGACTTCAGTAGGAGAAAAGTCAATTTTAAAAAATTAAGGATTAGGGAAAAAAATTATGTATGCCAGGCAAAGAAGATAAAACAAATTCATATTGAAGATGACACTGTATGGAATAAATATTAAATACAATTCAAATCAAGTGTGCTAAACCCAAATATGCACATTGAAAGAACAAGGTGTATGCCAGAGAGGATTCACTCAAAATTCCCAATACCAAGTTATATCATTAAAAAATTATCAGTCTTCAAAACATAAAGAATGTAGACAACCAAAAAGCTATAGACAGTCAAACAAAAAGATGAAACCACTTATAAAAGGCAAAGTAATTCAGCTTGTCCCAGATTCCTCAACAGCAACACTGAATACTAGAAAAAGGGAGCTACGCCAACAAAATCCTGATAGTGGGATTCGATTTACTTTATGTAAGGCCAAACTGTCTTTCCAGAATGGACTATAGTCAAATTGCTTTGAACATGAACGACCTCACAGAAAAAAGTTTTCAGACTCTTCCTAAATGAAATTACTGCAGAATGAACTTCAGCCAAACAGAAAACCAAATAAACCATTACAAAAACACTGATGATGAACACTAGATACATTTACTGTAGAAAAAGATCCAAAAAAATATGACATAAGGTTTAAAAAAATGTAATGTCATATGCCCTGAAAATGGAAAAATAGTACAACCAATAAATAAAAGTTGGGAGAGGATAAAAGAACAAAGAGTGTGAGGTCAAGAGTTCACAGACTGCCTCACATATAGTAGCAGTTCATCAAGGAGTACCAGAGCCACCAAATAAAGTAATACAGGTACAGGCATTTTAATAGCAAAGGTAAACAAACGCTCAGGCAATATTGACTAAAATCAGTTAGCAAAAGACAAACATGGGTAGGTTAAAAACAGGAAGTTTTATGCTACTTTAATCTTTCCTCATAGAAAAGAACAGTAGAGAATGGATAATGGAATAGAAGACAAGTGGAGTTAACATTAAAATCAGAGAGATAACCAGGAGAACAAAACTACAGCTACACACACATAAAGCAATCACACTGTGAAAGGCTTTTAAAAGAGAAAGGATTAATGAAAAATTTTAACAGAGCTAAAACCAAATAAACCTATCATACTGGTAAATCTAAACCCATTACTAAAAGAAGAGATTTCACATAGGATCACAAAAGAAAAGTCAACTTTGCTCAAAGCAAAAGGCACACCTAAAACAAAGTAATTCAGAAGAGTTAAAAATAGAAGAATAAACAAAGAATACACCAGGCAAATGGAAACCATAACAGGGGTTGTGAGCCTAACATCACAGTAGAATTTGGGCTGAAAGGCACTAAACGTTAAGACCAAGAAAGGGATATTTAATTAAAATGCTAAAGTATACATTCACAATACAGTTATTTCATTTTATTTTTGAGATGGAGTTTCACTCTGTTGCCCAGGCAGGAATGCAGTGATGCCATCTCAGATCACTGCAACCTCCGCCTCCCAGGTTCAAGTGATTCTCCCTGCCTCAGTCTCCCAAGTAGCTGGGACTACAGGCATGTGTCACCACGTCAGGCTAGTATTTTATATTTTTAGTAGAGATGGGGTTTCACCATGTTGGCCAGGCTGGTCTCAAATTCCTGGACTCAAATGATTCCCTGGCCTCAGCCTCCCAAAGTGTTGGGATTACAGGCGTGAGCCACGACGCTTGGCCTCACAATACAGTTCTAAAAATTAGATTCTTCTATATCATAAACAACAGCAACAGCTTTGAAACAAAATTGCAAAATATGAAAGAAAACACTGATAATGAAAGATGTGGCTTGAAATGTGGTGTTTCTCAATCCAGGACAGATCAAGTGGACTAAATGGAAGCGAAGACACAGAAATATAAATATAATTAATAAGGTATATTTGGTTGATAAATAGCAAATTCCATACCCCAAAACAGAAATAATATACCTATTTTCAAGTTTCCATATAATATTAAAATACCCGCTACACTTCACAAAAAAAAAGGTATTTATGAAAGCTTGATGTTTACCATTAAAGAAACTGAGTTTTAAAAGCTAGTTATGCCAGTTAATTGGTTATACAACAAGAAAAATATCTCAAAGAATTTTCTAAGGATTAATGAAATAATGTATTTAAACCTTAGTATTGTATCTGATACATGGTCTTAGATAAATATATTTTTCTTATTGTTATAGAATATTTGATAATTTAAATATTTTTCCATTGAAAGAAAACATTATTTGTATGCTAGTCTTCTTCCATCTATCTATAATAACAGCAAAAAATCATTTACAAATAATCTAAGAATCATATTTTCAAAATAAAAGTTATTATAATATTAAAACTTTAACTGATGCATAAACATATATAAACTAGAAAAAGTCCCCACAGATTTAAACTTTCCCTTCCTAGATTTGGAGACTATTCTTTCAAGATTTCCTTATGCTATAAACACAAATATTGTTCAATTTTATCTTCAACCTAGTTCAGTTGTAAGAAATACAATTTCTTACAATGACAGAGATACTTTCCTTATTTAAAATGTCATAGTGTTTTATGAAATTAATACGAAAATTCTACAAAGTTTTGGTGGTTTCTACTAGAATTACAAACCATGAAGTAACACACAAAAGCCACATTTTGGAGAAAACTGCCATTCTCTCCAGGTGCAAAAGTATATATAACATGCTACAATTTCTGTACGAAATAGAAAATAAGAACATTCATGTTTACTTGTACAAGCAGATAAACTAATAAAAAATTACTTTCTTCGAGTCATACTAGGAACCAGGTAAAAAAGACAACAAGGTAAGATTCTTCACTTTCATTTCTTTGTAGGCTTTTTAGTTTTGAATCATGTGACTGTATTATTCCCTACTAAAAAAATTAAATAGATAACTTAAAAATAGTCTTTTTTTCATCTGTAAAGCAAAACATAAAAAAATCAGAAATCTCATCAAAACATTACATAGAACAGGAAAACTGAAAGTACCTCTACAGGATAATTATCCTGTAAGACCAAAGCACAAAGTGCAGTCCAGGGCTATACTCTGACAGTAAGGATAGACCAAACACAGTTGTGTACATGAATAAGAAGACTGTATTTAGAATTTCTTAAGCTCCCTTATTTTTTTCTACTTTTTTGTAAAATGTTGAATTTCAATAAAAATGTGTAAACCTCTGAAATAGCAAAAACTTTTTCTAAGTTACTTCTTTGCCACTGTACCAAGCTCCTTCCGTCTTTCCTTATATAATCTACATCTTTTTTTCTGATTTTTTTCTCCCTTCCTGTCATTTATACTGGGCACGTAAGGAGAGTACAACACAGCAGGATACTACAATATCTACTAAAATACTTTAAGCATTACCTAAACCTCATACTTCATTAGTACTTTGAACATTTCTTAAAACCTAAATTCAAGGGCTTCCTGCACCAATAAAAAGCTCAAATTAATTTATACAATTATATGAACTATATTCTAGACTGAATTAAAACAATTATTTCATATGAAACGCTCCAACATTTCGAGTTTATACTTGAGCGTTAAAAATTAAAACGTAAAACTCAGATTTTCATTGTGTAATGTGACATGCATATGTTAACATTACACAAAAATAAGGTAACAATTTTTAAGTTATATGCGAAAGTAAATACATCATAAAATGCCTGTTTTATAAGTTTAAAGAGTATGACCTAATAAATTAATCTGATTAATACATTTTTATTTAGAATTAAAATAAAATAAACATTCATTATATTACATACAACCTTAAGTTTTAAAATTTGATGATTTATAAGGAATTTTAGAATCTATATAATCATTATGAATGTAAATTTTTACTTAAATGGAAATGCCAATGAGATTATTTCTGGACAAACCATTAATTTCTGTTATCATGAATATTTTTAGAAATGTGCAAACTTTTTACAAATTAAATAATGAAAGAGTTTTACCTTCATGTGATTTTTCAAAGGATCCAAAAGATTGAAATGAATATTGCACTTTGGACAAGCTCTTGGAAAAGGCGTTCCATTTTTAGATTGATTTGATGTGGTATTTGCACCTAAAATAAATTCAGAACATTTATGATTCAAATTCATCACTTTTTAACCTTGAAACTAATAATACATTTAAAAATTATAACCATTTCTAAAATGTATGTATAAATACTATAATTTCTTTTTACATACCAGATTTCATATTTACCTTTTGCTGACATAGCCTGGGAAGATGTCACTGAAGGAGATTTAACTGAAGGTAATGCAACTGAGGAATTTGCTCCAGAAACACTTTCGCTAGGCTTCGGTTTCTTTGGATTAACATTATTAACTTCAGAAGTAGAAGGACGCTTTGATAAAAATGAACTTTCATTCATACCTACGTGATTTAAATAGTGAGAAAATATTTTTTAAAATTAGGATATTATTTACATCTGAGTAAAAATACTTTGGAGCTAAATTAAAGGTAATATAATTAAATTATCATATCATGACAATAATGATAAAACTTGATGTGATCCAAACTCAAGGGTATAAAGAAATTGCACATATGTTTATCAAGGACTACATATATTTAAATAATTTAGAAAATAATCCCTCGATGAAAGAAAATTCTAAATATGGCTTCAAATAAAGCAACATGTAAATAGCTATTTTAAAGGGAGCCAGATCAAAATATTCCAACCAAAAAAAAAAGTATACTATGAATAAGTTCTGACAAATGTGCATTTACTACATTAGAGTTTGTAAAAACACAAGTATCTGTTTCAAAAATTTAGAGATACTTTTAAGATGCTTTTTTTATTTAACAACTTAAAATGTCTAATGGAAATTTAGTTCTTTTCCTACCTAACAAACTGAAGACTGGTCTACTCTCACGGCTTTGGGTGGTATTATCCATTTATCGCTATGGTGGAAATAACTAATCTTGAATGATAATACTTCATTCATGCCGGGCGCGGTGGCTCACGCCTGTAATCCCAGCACTTTGGGAGGCCGAGGCGGGTGGATCACGAGGTCAAGAGATCGAGACCATCCTGGTCAACATGGTGAAACCCCGTCTCTACTAAAAATACAAAAAATTAGCTGGGCACGGTGGCGCGTGCCTGTAATCCCAGCTACTCAGGAGGCTGAGGCAGGAGAATTGCCTGAACCCAGGAGGCGGAGGTTGCGGTGAGCCGAGATCGCGCCATTGCACTCCAGCCTGGGTAACAAGAGCGAAACTCCGTCTCAAAAAAAAAAAAAAAAAAAAAAAAAAAAAAATACTTCATTCATTTATATGAAAGGACACATAATGGAAATAGTAAGTATAATGATTTTCACACTATGTTCCCCAGAGATTAATGAGTCCACTTTAGAGAATATATTGAACATGTCTAACAGAGAAACTCTTTTGTTTTATTAAAATTTTGCATTAAAAATTTGTTTATATAAGGATTTCATTCCGAAAAATACTTTCCCATTTGAAAACCATAATGTTAAGGCTAAAGGATTTTAGTTTTATTTAATGCATTCACAAGAGAAATGAGGATATCCAGGCTATAACAAGGCTCAAAAGTCTTTTTCTGAAAATAACATACAACTGTACTTTGTAAAAGAGATTCTAAAACTGTACATCATATTTTAACTCTCCCAACTGTACATTAAAAGTAGAAATGGTAAGGTAAATATATTAGAAATATTCTAGGCTTTTAAGTCAGACAAGTTCAAATCCACACCTTGTCACTCTCTGGTATGTATACTTAGCTTTATTAATTTCTCTATGCCTCAGTTTCCTCTTTTATAAAATAATTTATAATACCCTATTTTACAGAGCTGCTTTAAGGCCAAACAAGATAATGTACTTACAGCACCCAAGAAAACATCTGTAACACAGAAAGAACTCAATCATAAATTACAGCTGTTGGCCAGGTGCGGTGGCTCAAGCCTGTAATCCCAGCACTTTGGGAGGCCGAAGCAGGTGGATCATGAGGTCAAGAGATCAAGACCATCCTGGTCAACATGGTGAAACCCCGTCTCTACTAATACAAAAAATTAGCTGGGCATGGTGGCGCGTGCCTGTAATCCCAGCTACTCAGGAGGCTGAGGCAGGAGAATTGTCTGAACCCAGGAGGCGGAGGTTGCGGTGAGCCGAGATCGCGCCATTGCACTCCAGCCTGGGTAACAAGAGCGAAACTCCGTCTCAAAAAAAAAAAAAAAAATTACAGCTGTTTTCATTACTAACAAAATATTTTATATTTAACTTATTTTAGAGGGGAAAAATATTATAATAGATTCACCTGTCAACCTTTTAATAAGAGCAACCATTCCAGCAAAATAAACAGTCTTATACTACTTGGTTTCTCTGTTTAATCCTTTTGAGATAACATAAAAACGACTTTTTTCCATCTTCAAAATACTCAATTACTGATAGATATACTGTAGGTACACGGGAAAGATTCTGGGTAATCCCATTCACATTCTTGTGAGATGTTTAAGTTACTTGAAAAACCAAGGAATGCTGGAATTCTGAATTAAGCATCTGATTATATAGCAGGCTGGACAGCAAAAATAGATTGCTTTAAGATTTTTAAAATAAGAAATCTGAAGATTAAACAAAATCACTCTGTATTTGTTTTAAATTTTGATGCTTTAACTTATTTATCTCTGTTGTGTTTGGCTTGTGCTACACCCTACCCTCAACACTTCTCTCTCCGCTGGCAAAATCCTATTCTCATTCAAGATTTAGCTCAAATCCAGTCTTCTCCAAACCCCCATAATCTCCCTAGATGGTAGTCTGTTAATCATGTTACTGAACATGTAGCACATATCATTAATAATAACTGTGTTGTCAAGTCTTTTAAAGCTTATACTGTATTCTCACATTTCACTTGGATTTGGGCATTAAAAAATCCCTGAGCAAAGTAGAGCAGGAATTAAAATTACATGTCCAAATGAATGGTTCCAGATGTGAAGAATGAATGCATTATACAAAAAAAATTAAAATCTCCCTTTTAACAATATGAGAAAATCAAAGTGGTTATGTAACTTAATAGAGACTACAAAAATCTTAAGAATAGAGAATCAAATCATCCTACTTACTGCTCAGGCTAAAGTCCCAACACTTACAGGAATAACAGGAATCATTATTTCTCCTTATTCCCAAGAAGTTTCATGAATTCAGACTTTTTCTATGAATAAAGACTATATGCTTTATGAAACTAGACTTAAGACAACTATATTTTCTCCCTGTTTCTTTTGATTCTTAACTATTTCACAAACCAGATTGTTACTAAATAATTAACTGACACCCAGAGAGGTGAATAACAAATCAAGTATTATCAAAATGGAAAAACAGTCTAAGTTTATAATAAAAGTTAGTATTACTATTACAAAAACTGGGAGACAGTTTGGTACATTCTTCACACTAATCTGTTAGTAAATCTAAAAATTCCAAAAAATCATGTATATGTCTATTTAGTCAAATATTTGAATAGATACAAATTGCTAATATACAAAGAGTAATTGCCTTGATTTTTCAATTAGATAAAATTCTTTTATAGTACACTAATTTATTTTAGATTAATGAAAAACTTTGTTATAGTATACAATCAAAGAACCTTAAATGTTGTTCAACAGGGAAAGTTCATTAATCCTTCAATGTACATTCAATGAGTACTTACTATGTGCAAATCACTATTTATTGTGGGCAGTTTATAATACCACCTTATAATCATATTCCACTATTATGCTGAAACAATATATTAGAATAGAAAGACATTAAACTAATTAAGAAATAACTATAACCATGTATTTTTCAAACTTAGTGTCCATAGAAACTAATCCTTTTTTTTTTTTAACAGAGTATTTAGGCTACCTGAGAAGTTTTCTAACTCACAGAAATTATTTTAATATTTCTCAACTATGGTTAGCTCCAAGTGAGAATGAGCTTAAAGTTGGTTACTTAATAGGAAGAAATAAAATATTCTGTCATTAAATAGGATTTTACAGAAAATTACCCAAGAAAGGTATTCAAGAACTGCTAGTGACATTCCACCTTACAATACATGATACACTTCCCACAAGGGAGGGGCTTCAAAACAGAAAGCCAATCTCACATGCATATTCATCAAGTTTCTTTTCATAATCTTTATGAAAAAAAAATACTAAAACCAACCTGCTATAGAAAGTGTTGGTCTCCCTTGGTAATGTGATAACCCTGTATCCTGGGTCAAGTCAAACAGTAACTCTGACGACTTATTAGACACAACTCGTGATGAGTTTGTTATATAACCCTGTTAAATAGTTCAAAGGAAAAATAATACATTTATTCAACAGTTAAAATTATTTCAATATAATTATATATATATTATGTAATTTTATATAATTATATAAGAATTTTATTCTGTAGACTTTTATAAAAGTAAACTTAATTGCTTGCCCAATATTCTAAGGAAACCCTTTGATGACTCAATTATTAATAAGTTAATAACACAAAGATAATTGCTACTTTGCCAAAATTATCATCTACTGAAACTGAAAGCAAGCTATTATTTAGAGTAGGTTTACCACTGGCTAGAAAACTACAATGGGGGAAAAATTCTTAGTCCAACTTTTTCAAGGTAAAGAAATATAAACCAACTTTATATCAATAAGATTGATACCCTATAAATAACTTCTAAAGACGCAGTATCCCCATTAAAGGGCAAATAATAGAACTTAGCAAAATCTTTGGGCAAAAGCAAGGAGAAAAATAAAAACCATATTGATGTGATAAAAAAAAATTAAAAGCTTCTATGCCTTTAAAAACCCCACATCTGAGATATCAGGGCAAACAAATAGAATCAATCTACAGTATTGTGCATCAGTGTTATGGATGAATATATCACATAATTTGAATTTTGAAATCATCTTTATTGGAGAAATGTATAAGCTATACGTCAGAAGGGGAAAAAATGGGCCCCACACGTTCCATCATCCCATAGAAAGCCATGGCAGGCCAGGAATCTTCTGTCTCATCAGTCAAATACAAAAGCATCAGGTCAGTAGAGTGAACAAATAAGAATGCCAGGCAGACAGGGTTTAGAATAGAAGTTGTTTATAGAAGTAATTTGGGCCAGCCGTCCTGTTCCTGGAGGTCTCCGGATGCAAAGGAAGTTTTAGCCCTTCCATCAGGAGAAAGGGTGGTCCAAACTAAAAGGAAGATCTTAAGAGAGGAGTGAAAAGTATGAGATGAATGATAATGTGGTCAAGTATAAAGCAGTATAAATGTACAATATATATGAGCATACATATATATTTAGTGTACATAATTATGGAAAGTATGGTCAATATAATTTAGGGACATATACTCCAATATTATAATACATTAAATATAGTGTTACACACATACACAAATATACTCCAATACTATTAATACTTCTAAAAGATACTCATTGTGGAAAATAAGCTCTCAGAGTGACTTTTGGGCCATTCTACATGTCATAATATATAACAAGAAAAGTTTCAAGACTAATAATGATTAAAAATTAAAGGAAAAAAAGACCATCCGTTTAGGAAAAATATGGGCAAAAGACACAAACTAAGAGAATTCAGAAATACAAATGAACAACACATACAAAATACCTTTTTTCCAAATTACTAGCCAAAGAAATGCAAATAATAACAACAGCAATGTTTAACGAATAAATTGGCATGTTACCATAATATCTACTATAAAATTAATTAATTAGCCACTACTCTTAAAATTGTCAAGGTAATGGAAGACAAAGAAAGAATGAATTAACTAGAAAATAGAGTAGACTAAAAAGAAATAACTGCAAGGTGGGATTCTGAATAAGATACTGGGCAGGAAAAAGAACATTAATGGGAAAACTGATGAAATTCCAGTAAGGTCTACAGTTGAATTAATGTTAATTACCCAGTAGTGATAAAATGTTAATATAAGGAAAAACTGGGTACGGGGTATATGAAAACTGTTTGTACTATTTTTTCTGTGTCTAAGATTAGTTTGAATCAAAAAGTAATGATAGCATTCACTATTGGCAAAGTAGAGCTCATATTTTAGCATAATTTATCTGATTAAAAACTTTGGCAGTAGCTATGAAAGCCTTCAAAAGGTTCACCTCTGCTCTCCGTGCCGGTAGCGGTCACGTTCCTAAAACCTGCCAGACTTTCTGTAAGAAGTGTGGCAAGCACCAACCCCACAAAGTGACACTGTACAAGAAGGGCAAGGATTCTCTGTATGCCCAGGGAAAGCGGTGTTATGACAGGAAGCAGAGTGGCTAGGGTGGGCAAACCAAGCCAATTTTCCGGACAAAGGCTAAAACTACAAAGAAGATTGTGCTAACGCTTGAGTGCGTTGAGCCCAACTGCAGACCTAAGAGAATGCTGGCTATTAAAAGATGCAAGCATTTTGAACTGGGAGGAGATAAGAGAAAAGGCCAAGTGATCCAGTTCTAAGTGTCATCTTTTCTTTTATGAAGACAATAAAATCTTGAGTTTATGTTCAAAAAAATTAAAAAGGTTCACCTTTTATCTATTCCATTTTTAATAATTTATGGTAATGAAATAAAAATGTTTAAGGGAAATTTAATTATAACAGCAAAACAATTATAACCTGTATGTCTAACAATGGAGAAATTATTAAACTGATAAACTACTGTGCAAAAAAATCACTTTATTTTTCTTTTTTGAGACATCATCTCACTCTGTCTCCAGGTTGGAGCGCAGCAGTGCAATCTTGGCTCACTGTAACCTCTGCCTCCCGGGTTCAAGCGATTCTCCTGCCTCAGCTTCCTGAGCAGCTGGGACAGTCATGTGCCACCA
Organism: Aotus nancymaae; assembly: GCF_030222135.1. Lineage (NCBI taxonomy): Eukaryota > Metazoa > Chordata > Mammalia > Primates > Aotidae > Aotus > Aotus nancymaae. Next base: position 423,979 of record NW_026988455.1, read on the forward strand.
TGCCCAGCTAATTTTTGTATTTTTAGTACAATCCTGTTGTACTAAAAATAGTATTTAAAAATTGCATTTTTAGTATAATCCTGTTGTACTAAAAGTAGTATTTAAATATTTTCAGTATATCCTGTTGGCCAAATGGTCTCGATCTCTTGACCTCATGATCCGCCCACCTCGGCCTCCCAAAGTGCTAGGATTACAAGCATGAGTCACTGCGCCCGGCCAAATTAACACTTTTTTTTAAGGAATACCCAGTGACATGTTCCTAGTAGAATATTCAATAATAAAAGAGAAATACGTATTTGCATATCCTATATGGTCCTCTTCTCACTTTTCCAAAATCTGTCCCAAAATACGTATTATTTTATAAGAGAAATATAAAGGTTTTATTATTATAAATTAAGGAATATTTAAGTTTTAAGAATTTGGCTTTGTTACCAATTTTCTACTGACATGGGTTTGTTAAGAAGTTATGGAAATAAGCTATTAACGCAACTCAAACTACTCCTAGAATCTGAGGCCTAATAGGTAGATGTAGGCATTTGGGCTTTAACACATAGCATTTTTTTTTAAATCATAATGCCCTATGATTTAACAGTAATAAAACATAATCTTACTTCAAAGTAAACATTTTCTCCAAATATTTGTGAAATAATGGAACAGTTACTTCTGAGTTTCAAGTAATTTACCTTTCAAACTGAAATCATAGCCACAGTTGTTTGTTTTAAATGTACGTGCTCTTCATGGTACATGTATCATATCAAGCAGCTATCACAGTAATACTAATAAAGACCTAATACTATTCCCCATTTTATAAATAGGTAAACTAAGGTTAGGTGTGGTCAAGCAAGGCTCCCAGTGCAGCCCCACTTGCTGCTAATGGAGCTGGAATTAGACACCAGGTCTGACTGATTACAAAGCCCATGCCCTTAAGATATATCACATTGACTTTCTAGGTGATAATAATGTATCCCATCCCTGCCAACCTGAAAGTGATGTTGAGATACATTTCATGAAAAGTAAAATCACAAACACAAAATGACATAAAATGAAAAACTACTAATTATAATTTATTAAAATAGCTTCCAAAAGTCAGAGAAAAGTCTCTTAACCAGGATTCTCAATTTATTCCAGGATACACCTCTTTCATTCTTAACTTGAACTGTGCAGTAGAATTACACTTGAAGAGTTTTTAAGAAGCTATCACTTCCGGGTCCTTGCCAGACCAACTGGCAAAACCTCTCATTTTTTAAAAGAACCCACGGACTGGGAATGATCAACTAAGGTGCTCTGATTTAAAAACTATGCCCAATTCCGAGTCAGAAAATAATCTGCTTTCTAACTCTTATTACACCAAACATAACAACTCTTGCTTTTTTTTTTCCCCCTCCCTGGGTCCAATGTTGGAAAGATTTTTACCTAACAAACTATCAAATAATGTTCTTTTGCCAATTTTTTTCTCTCAAATGCCAAACAGCTTATAATAATCATGAGAAAACCACTGAGTTAACTTGATTCCAACTAATAGCAAAGAACTGTTACACTCTGGATAGCTTTCCAGCTATCTTCAGGAACACCTATTACATTTTTTTTTGAGACAGAGTCTCACTCTGTCACCGAGGCTAAAGTGCAGTGGCGTGATCTTGGCTCACTGCAACCTCCGCCTTCCAGGTTCAAGTGATTCTCCTGCCTCAGCCTCACAAGTAGCTGGGATTATAGGTACACGCCACCACGCCCACGTAATTTTTGTATTATTAGTAGAGACGGGGTTTTGCTCTGTTAGCCAGGCTGGTCTTGAACTCTTGATACTTCAGGTGATCCACCCGCCTCAGCCTCCCAAAGTGCTGGGACTACAGGTATGAGCCACCACGCCTGGCCACCTATTACATTTTTTAAAACGTCAGAAATAGCCTGTGGAACCTTAGATGATTCAAGATAGGGGCTGAGCAGTCTCCCTTATTGTTCTTATTATATAAAAAAAATACATTTTTAGGAAAATTTACTACTATTTTTCTGAGACAGTGGTGCCCTAACTCTTTGGCTTCAGAACTATTTTACACACTTTAAAACTGTTGAACCCAAAAAGACTTTTTGTTTACATTGGTTATATCTATCAATAATTTCCATACTAGAAATTAAAACAGAGAACATTTTAGAACATTTATTTATTAATTCATTTTTAAATAACAAACTCATTACAGATTAACATAAATAACATTTTAATGAAAAATGACTTGCAAACACACAAAAAATAGTGAAGAGTGGCATTGTTTCATATCTTTGCAAAGTTCTTAAATATCTAGTTTAATCAAAAATTGTTTTAGTCTCTTATCTGCTTCTGCCTTCAATCGGCTATGACATGTTGTTTTGGTTGAAGGATATTATTAAAACCTGCCTCATTAGGAATGTAACTGGAAGAGGGAGTGTTTTAATAGGGTTTTAATTAACTGTGGATATATTACTTTGATACTATACCAAAACTGAACAGTTGGTACTTTCAAAAAGGTCTGTTGCAGTGTGAAATCTGAAACCATATCCCAGAACACCTTGTTCCCTTAAAATCAGTGGTCTATCTTAAATGGATCATTTATCTGTGAATACTTTTGTAGCATATATACTAGTTATTTGGAAAATACTGGTTTCATTGACTTATACAGGTCTCCCAAATGATGACACAGTTCATTACACAATATTTTTTAAATCATTATTTATCAACACCACCACTCATCAGAAAAGTCTTGAAGTATTTGAGAGCTGTCAAGATCACAGTGGCAAATAAGTTTTTGCTTGAAAGTTCAAATTTTACCATTGGCAAGAAATACTACTATCAATTGTTTTCGCTGAAGTGACAGGTTTGAGGAAATGTTTGCCAAACAATCAAGATTGAATAAGTGTATGTGGCAGACAGACTCTAAAGGGGCCTCCATGGAAATGTCATTACCCATAATCCCCAGGTCCTGGTTTCACGTCCTGTGTAATTCCCTTCCTTCGAATGTGGGCAGGACCTCTGACTTGCTTTTAACCAACAGAATACAACAAAGGTGACAAGATATATGTGATTTTTGTGTACATAATTATGTTACCTAAGACTATAAGGGCATTTTGCTAAGGACTCACCCTCACCTGCTACCTTTGAGGAAGCAAGCAGCATTACTGGGAAGACCCACCTGGCAAGGAGCCAGCCAAAAGCCAACAAGATACTGAGACTCCCAGTCCAACAACCAACCTTAAGGAACTGAATGCTACCAACAACCACGTGAATTTGTCAGCAAACACTTCCCCAACAGAATTTCAGATGAAACTGCAACTTCAGGGACCACATCTTGAATGCAGCCTTGTGAGATCCTTAAGCAAAAAACCCACCTAAGCCATGACCTGATTCAGAAATTGTGAGACCATGAGATAAGGAGTATATGTTGTTTTAAGCTCTGTAAGTTTGTGGTAATACTGATACACAGAAATAAATAACTAATACACCATGGTTTGTCAGTCATTCTTTCAAGTAAAAATAGTGCTCTATTAACAACAACCAAAAAAAAATAAAGTAGTTTACCTCACAAGTCAATCACACAAGTGCTTTTCCTCAAGACAACCGTCACACTTCGAACGCAAAGGTATTTTATGTATACTACCCATGTCATCACACAGAATATTTTAAAAGACACATATTCAAGTGTGGACAGTTAACAAAACTATTAACATTTTAATACTTCATCAAAGAAACTGAGTATAACCAAGTAACACTCAGTTGACTAATATAGTTTACTGTGAGTGCACGGCAGGTGACTAATACAGAAACTACACGTACAGTTTGGTGGCACTACCTTGATGCACACTAAGGCAGCAGCAGCTTACCCACATTACTTTAGCATCACCAGTGCAAATGTCAACACAGTGGAAAACAGTCTTTGATTATAATGACAACACTGTTGACTCCCAAACCTCTAAAAGGGTCTTGGGGAACCCCAGGGGATTGCAAACTATAGTCTGAGAACTGTTCAACTAAGGCAATTCTTTCATTTCTAAGTGTACATTTATATACAACATATATGTATGTATGTGTGCATATACATATAAACTATGGGTTATGCTGGATTGAAATCCAGATCCATCAACTGCCAGCTTTGGGATCTTGAGTAAATCTTTCAATCTCGATGACCCTCAGTTTCCTCAACTAAAAAATGAGGATAATAATAGTGTCTACTTCATGGGGAAGTTTAAGAACTAAATGAAATAAATTTACCTATAGCATTTAGCACAAAGCCTTATACATATTAACAGCTCGATGAATGTTAATGATTACCATTTTCTATTACCTTTTCTAACAGCAAAAAAGTGGGAGTTTTTGTAATCGGAAAAAAAATTTTTTTTAAACTGAACTATGAAGGAATGTTATAAAAAGCTATGACGATCTCTTAATTATTTTCCCAATTAAGAATATCTGGCCCAGTTTGCAATCTTAAATATTTGCCATTATGTAATATTTATTACTGATTATAATTTTATTCATATTTTGGTGGCACAGTTTTCATTATTGTACCTATTTAGACATACTGCCTGATTTATTAACAGGCTGGGTAGTTAGCTCATTCAGTTATTACTTTGGGTAGTGCTTGAGCTACCAAAAATATGGTGACATTTTCTTATACTAATTATGCTTCTACTGGATGACTACTTATGACAGTCCAGAAGTTTAACTGGGTACTGTTAATATTGATAAATAATATCCAATGGATCCCTGAACTGGCTGTATAGTTTTAGAAACACTTACAGGTTTAGAAAAAGGCTGAACAATAACAGAACTATCTGAAGATCTAGACTCAGGATGAAAATTTATTGGTGAGGCAGGCACTGGATTTGATGTTGGATTCGTGTAGTGTTGACTTGTAGGCTTGAATGCAGCAGTAATACCTGTATTTTAAAGTAACAGAATATATTGAAATTATTTGTACATAATCAATTTTGTCAAAATACTTCACTTTAGAATTAAAATAGTACAATAATACTGTACCTCGACTGAGCGCACCATTCTTTAGTCCCCTTGAATATGAGCTGGGGTTAACTCTGTTCAAAATATCTATAAAAAATTATATTTATTTTAAAATTCATTGTTTGAATGAAATACATATTAAGATAATAGAAATCATGAATTGAAAACATGTAAACAGATTTCTGGAAGGAGTATACAACTAATCACTAATTTAAGAAAAGAGTTCATTTTAAACGCATACATAGATAACTAGTTTTAATTGTTTTATAGACTAAGAACAATCTTCCTCATTATAACTCAAAATTCAAAAGCCAGAAGTAGGGGAATGACAAATCTGACTACATGTGAGTCAAAACATTGTGCTTGCAAAGAAATAGTCTACATAGTTAATAAAAGTTTTCCAAAAATATATTTATGTTCAACCTATAATTTAAGTATATATCTTTCTTTCAATGATGACAGGGTTGTAGAGACAGTCAGGTTCCTATGATTCAAAATCAAATTCTTGCCCAACCTCTACGCTGCATTCACACCTCTAAAGGTGTGAAGTTCCATTATGGAAAATCTCATTGGATTATCTACTATTAGTTTTGAGTTAAAAAAGAAAAACTAACAGATTGCAGTTTAAAGCAAACCAACAGTTTATCACAGCATATTATTAGTTAAGAGGTCGCAAATCTACCACTACACCAGAAGTCAATCTGAGCCTGCCACGACTTTGAGGATCAGTTTAAAGTTCCTCATCCTTGCATACAAGTAAACTCTGTAACTTCTAGCTTATCAAACTATAATTTGGAAGCATGAGGATTTGCCTAAAATCGCTGGTTAGAAAAAGGTAAAAAGCACCAAAAAAAAAAAATCCACCATATCTCATAAAAATTTATTTTCTCTTCCTCACAGTACAAAGAAACCAGATCCCATTAAGTCATTACATAAAACAATGGTTCACACAAAAATATGGTTGTTTTCTGACAATGTCAATGCAGCGCTCTGTAATTAAACACTACAAAAGTCTTATTAGAGAAAAATCTGCTCAAAGAACTTGACACTGTTTTTCACTCAGAAATTCAGGATTAAATATTTATTCAAACCATGAAAGAACTATTGCTGTAGTACTTTTTAGTAGCTGTAGTCTATGGACCACAAGTTTTTGTCCTCCTTTCTCGAAGTTTTACATAAACATTTAACTCATGTTCCATATGTTAACAATTGTACGGCTTACACATAAGACAACAATAAAACCATTTAAATTATTCACCTTAATAATGTAGAAAAGAAATTCTATTGGGGTCAATCCCCTTCTTGATGGAATTATTTTAAAACTAATGTACACTCTTCTACTTGAATACCATAAACAGTCATCTACAATCAGTATAAATTCAGCTTGAAACTCAACTGTCATGTTTTCAATAAGAGTTTGAATAATTTTACAATATATTTCAGTATAAAGAAATAATCACGAGAATATTATGTTTCACTATCACCAAAGATGCCATGATGCCTAATTCATTTTATAATCCAAGCAGCACTCCCCTTAGTACTCCATGAGAGATGACCAATCTGCTACAGAAAATGGTATTAAAAATTCAACTGGTGAAATTATTCTCTCTCTGATAAAACTGAATAAAGGTGCCAATCCAAGTTTAGAGGTAAGCAAAGTGAGAACTAGGCTTTCAGAAAATTTTAAAGTAGTCTCTTAATCACACTTTGAAGCACTACCATGGTAAGTAAACACACAAACACACGCACACAGACACACACACACACAGACTAGTAAAATGGGTACATCACATTCTTTCGTAAATTCTCCTGGCTTCAAACAAACAAGTAAATAAAATGGAAAAAGATCTATTTTCTCTTTTTCTCTGAAATTTTTACATTACTTCTCTGCACTCTATCACACATTTTTGAGTGGGCATTTTAACAAATGTCATTGGTATCTGTGCTTTATAAACATTATCACAATGTCAAGTCCAATTCTCTAATTTAAAGCTAATATGCCACAAAGGTACCAAGTTGCTCTGCCCAAAAGCCTTAAGGATTTAAATGTACTAAATACTAACCCATCCAAGTACAGTGGCTGTAGACAATGCCATTCTTTTTCATGAATATAAATAGGAGTTGCTGGAAGATGGATAAGGTCAGAAGCTACAGCCTCTGTTGGTACACAGGCCAGAGACTGTGCAATTATTCATCACCTATACATTTTGTAGCCATGTATAGATGACACTGAAATGAGGCCTGGATGTAAGAAGTCTCACTTAGGACTAACAAAAACTCACTTAGTATATTCTGACATTTTAAGCAAAGCATTCCAAATGTTTTATTTTCTCTTCTGGATTTAAGTGAGAAAAATGAAAAAGGATAAACAGATAAATACATTACTTAAGGCCAGGTGCAGTGACTCACACCTGTAATCTTAGCACACTTTGGAAGGCCAAGGCTGGATCACTTGAGCTCAGGAGTTAGAGAGCAGCCTGGGCAGCATTGTGAGACCCTGTCTTTACAAAAATACAAAAATTCACCAGGTATGGTAACACACACCTATAGTCCCAGCTACTCGGGAAGCTGAAGTGGGAGGATCACTTGAGCCAAGGAGGTTGAGGCAGCAGTCAGCCATGATTGCGCCACTGTGCTCCAGCCTAGCGACAGAACGAGACTCTGTCTCTAAATAAATAAGTAAGTTACTTAACTCCATTAAAAATTATGATTTCTAATCTCAGAATACCTCCAAGGTCACCAGCTAATCTCAGTCCATTTCTCTTTTCTGACATCGGATATTTAACCTCTTACCTCCTTCCTCAAGTCCCCAGTCATATCCCCTTCCTGATTCTCAAGTTCTTACCAGCCTCACACCCAATCTCTCAGACCTAACTCTTTACAGTGGAACATGAACATCAAATACCTGTTAAACACTTCACAAGTTTTCCTGTTAGAAATAATACCTTATAAAGCTTGGTTTTAAGTAAAGTAAATGCTTACTTGAAATTGCTGGTTTTGAACTTGAAATCTCTCCAACAAAGATGGGCTCATCATCATCATCATCCTCAACTTCTTTTACTTTCTTCTGCCATGGTTCCAGCTCCTCTTCTTCACATTCCATAAACAGTTCTGCCATTTTTAAATCACCTAATTTTCAAAAGGAGAGAAGTAAACCTCATTTTTGAAAATAAAAAGAAAAACATTTTTGTAATATATAACATAATATTTAAGATGTACTATAATAATCCTAATAGCAATTTCTGAATTGACATTTGTAGTCAGTATGTGGTAACAACAGTGAGAAACACAGAGCTTACTCTCTAAGATATTAAATAGAAAAATTCAGATAAACAGATAATAGATGACAGTAGTTATTTACAGTGGACATAAAATCCAGTGAAAGTGAGTCAAATCCAGTGAAAGTGAGTTTCAGTTATATACATGGAATATGATTATCACTACAAAAAGGATTATATCTAACCATTGTCTTTTCAACAATGTATTAACAAAAGGGAGATAAACTAAGAATAAGAGGAAACAGGTGGGAGATAAACTGGATAAACTAAACCAGATTCAAGAATGCCAGGCAGGATGGGAGCAGTGGCTCAAACTTGTAATCCCAGCAGTTCAGGAAGCTGAGGTGGGCAGATTACTTGAGGTCAGGAGTTCAAAACCAGCCTGGACAACATGGTGAAACCCTGTCTCTACTAAAAATACAAAAATTAGCCGGGCTACTTGGGAGGCTGAGTCAGGAGAATTGCTTGAACCTGGGAGATGGAGGTTGCAGTGGGCTAAAATCACGCCACTGCATTCCAGCCTGGGTGACTCTATCTCAAGAGAAAGGAGAAGAAGAAAAAAAAAAAAAGAATGCCAGCCACAGAACACAGCAGGAAAGAGATGCTGGAATAAGATATGGAAAATGAATTAGGCTTATTCCATTAAGGGCAAAGTAGATGTTTTTCACAAGAAGAATATCACAAATCATTTCCTGGTCTAATGTTACTTAAATGTTTAGTATAATCCACCTACCAAAAAAAAAAGGCCTTCCCATTTTCCTAAACACCATCAATATCAAGAACTGACCCCTTTTTCTCTAAGCGGTACTATTTTACTAATTATACATAGTTCTTAAAATCTAGTAATTAAAAATATTAATTTTCATTGGCAAGTCATAACTTAGCATTTGTGTTTATAAATACTTGAAACACCAGCCTTATTGTGTGTCTCAGAGATATTATTTATACCACTGCTTCTACTCAGAATGCCTTTCCTTCTCAGCTATACAATCTATAACACTCCAGTCTGGAGCCAAGAGAGCAGAGACGTTATATCAAATTGAATAATTCAAATCTTTACTGTAATGTTTCTAATCATATGACTCTAGAAAAAAGTTACTTGAACCTGTTTTCCTCATCTATAATACAGGTAATGATATCTAACTAACAGATTACATAGATTCAAGAAAATGCCATATAAAGCACCTAAATTCAAGTGGATACTCCACAAAATATTAATTCCCTACCCCTCCTAACTCTTGATTCAATTATAACTCCCCTTGTAAACCATTAGATTTTACTTTCCTTCAAAATATGAATTACATTAACAACCAATATAGTGCAATTCAAGATTTAACATATATGAGCCAAAACCGCTCACTGTTTTTTCATGTGTCTTAGTTTTGTATGTCCAAGGTCAGATAGGAATATATTTCCCCCTACACATTAGAGGGGCATTAGGCACATAGCATATAATAATCTATGGACTAGGTAAAGTCATTACGAAAATGTGTATTTCAAACAATTAGGGAGACTCATATACTGATAACAAAAGTATCATTTATACAGGCTGAACTGTGTTTTCTCAAAATTCATATGTTGAAGTCCTAACCCTCACTACCTCAGAATGTGACTACATTTGGAGATTGGGTCCTTAGAATTAATTAAATTAAAATAAGGTTAGTAGGGTGGGCCCTAATCCAATGTGTCTGGTGTCCTTAATAGAAGAGGAGATTAGGACACAGACACAATCAAGAAAGGAGACCATGTGAAGATACAAGGAGAAAATGGAGGCTGGGCATGGTGGCTCACGCCTGGAATCACAACACTTGGGGAGGCCAAGGCAGGTGGATCACCTGAGGTCAGCAGTTCAAGACCAGCATGGCCAACACGGTGAAACCCAGTCCCTACTAAAAATATTTTTAAACATTAGCTGGGCGTGGTGTTGAACACCTATAGTCCCAGCTACTCAGGAGGCTGAGGCAGGAGAATCACTTAAGCCCAGGAGGAGGAGGCTGCAATAAGCTGAGATCACACCACTGCATTCTAGCCTGGGTGACAGTGAGACTCTGTCTCAAAAAAAAAAAAAAAGAAGATGGCCATCTACAAGTCAAGAAGAGAGGCCTCGAACCCTCAGAAGAAACCAATCGTATCAACCTATGGCCCTCAGAAGAAACCAATCCTATCAACACTTCAATCCTGGACTTCTAGCCTCAAGAATTATGAGAAAAATTTCCATTGTGTAAGCCATGCAGTTTGTGGTACTTTGTTATGGCAGCCCTAAGCCAACTAATATAGTATGCAAAGGTCTTCCTGAATCTGTTTTGTGGGGGAAAAAACTGCCATTGTTAATATATCCAGGATATATTTTTGAGAAAAAGAATTTTTAAGACACAATAGCTTTATAATTTTTTTAGAAATAATTTGTTTTTGTTTATGAACAGAAGAAACATATATGATTACATGTACCAAATTGGTAAAAGTAGTTCCTTCTGATAATGGGAAAAACACTTCTATTTTACTCACTTTTTTATTTACATTACTTTTCTGTGAACATTTGTTACTTTAATAATTTTAAGTATTTTTGTTTTTAAAAAAAATGTCTCCCGACTTTCATCCTTTCTCCTGAAGCAAAGTTATACGAAAGCCACACATACTAGTATTAGTTGTGGCAGCAACACTTACTTTTTGGTTGAAAAGGGTTGTCGCCCATCAAGCTGCAGAGATGACTTTCTGTAAATTGTCACCTAAGTACTGACATATGACATCAGTCAATTTTATGAGTCACTATAAGTAACACCAAATATTGAAACATGAAACTTGGGATTCACAAATTACTGGATCTAATTTTAATCTCTAAACTCACCATGTAACTCCAGACAATGCAGCAAGTTATTTCTGTTTTCCTTCCTAAAAAATAAAGATACCAACTATGAGGGTGAACTTCATTAAATTAAATGTATACATACGTAATTTAATCTTTTCTCCTATATAGAGTTCAATTTTTGTTTGATACATCTGATACATACATATAGTTCATTTTACATAACTGGTTCATTCCTGAAAAAACCCAAATTCAATAAATAAATGGTGATTATACTCAGCACTTAATACTTGAAGAAGATGATTCAGTAATTACAAATAATTTTTTTAAGTATTATTTAATAAAAATGAGTATTATTTTTGGAAATCTAACTTTTGAAATGCTGAGTGACATTAATCTTTAACTGTTATCTTTTCTTCATATTTCGAAAATACACGTAATTATTTATGTAAGAAAACATAATTTTAAATAAATTTTAAATAAATTTAGTTTATATCTTTCCGGCTTTTAATCAACTGAAAGGAAACAGAAAATTCATTGGAAATGTTTCATCACAGATTAATTCATTCAAAAAATAACTACTCATGGACTTCTGTACGCAAGGTATCATGCTAAGCTCAGGGGAAAACAAAAATGAGTAAGTCACAATCCTAGACTTCGGAAGTTTACTATCTAGTATGTCAGTAATTCATTTGGCTTTAAAAATGCTGTTAGAATAAACTTTTGTTGCTTTTTTTTTTTTTTGGTTTTGGTTTTCCTGAGATGTAAAGTCTCACTCTGTCACCCAGGCTGGAATGCAGTGGCGCAATCTCAGCTCACCACAACCTCTGCCTCCCGGGTTCAAGCAATTCTCCTGCCTCAGCCTCCTACGTAGCTGGGATTACAGGTGTGTGCCACCATGCCCAGCTAACGTTTGTATTTTTAGTAGACATGGAGTTTCACCATGTTAGTCAGGCTGGTCTCAAACTCCTGAAGTTGTGATCCTTGGCCTCTCAAAGGGCTGGGATTAAAGGCGTGAGCCACCGCCTGGCCAATAAACACTTTTTAAAAAAACTATTTGAATTGCTTTATTCAAACTGGGAATTTGCTTTTTGAATTTCGATGCACAAGCAATAGCATAAATTTTACAAAGTAAACAAGCTTTTATAAAACTGAGTTATAAACTCAAAAGCGTCAAAAATTAAACAATGGAAATCTAAAACAGTGGAATACATGACTAATTCAACCTTCGCATTCCACTTTATCCTTAGTCTGACAAAAGCAAGCTTTCCTACTTTTCTGTTTACAAATTATGTAAACCGAATACAAAAGAAAAAAATTATCTTAATTGCAGAAGTTATTGCTATAAATTCACGTATTGAGTTACTATCATAAGAGATGCTAGTGAATCTTGTGTTTATCCCCTAGTTCTAAAGTCAGACTATTAAAAATCTCTTTAACTCAATTTTTGAATAGCTGTAGTTTGTCCCTAAGCTAGCAACGGTATAATGCTTATTTCAGATAAAATACCTGATAATTCTTGCTTCACATTAAGAACTTACCAATACCAAGAACACAGTGTATTTTTAAGATTCACAATTACATATCCTACGGACACATATATAATGTTTTTAAGTGATCATATAAGTATCTACTGGCTTCAGAATTTTGTTGGTAAAGCATGGAATTCTGTGAAAGATTAAATCAGCAGCCAGAGAAGTGGTATATCCAGCAAAGATATGTAATGGGGACGTCAAAGGCCTAGCTCAGAGCTGACTCTTTAAGATAGCCAGAAAGCCAGGCGCAGTGGCTCATGTCTGTAATCTCGACACTTTGGAAGGACGAGGCAGGTGGATTACCTGAGGCCAGGAGTTTGAAACCAGCCTGGCCAACAGAGTCAAACCCTGCCTCAGCTGGGCGCGATGGCTCACGCCTATAATTCCAGCACTTTGGGAAGCCAAGGCAGGTGGATCATCTGAGGTCAGGAATTCAAAACCAGGCCAACCAACATGGAGAAACCCGGCCTCCTACACAATCAGCCAGGCATGGTGGCGCATACCTGTAATCCCAGCTACTTGGGAGGCTGAGGCAGGAGAATCACTTAAACCCAGGAGGCAGAGATTGCAGTGAGCTGAGATCGCACTATTGCACTCCTGCCTGGGCAACAAGAGCAAAACTCCATCTCAAAAAAAATAAAAATAAAAATAAACCTGTCTCTACTAAAAAATACAAAAATTAGCTAGGTATGGTGGCATATGCCTATAGACCCAGCTACTTGGGAAGCTGAGGCAGGAAAATTGCTTAGAACCAGGAGGTGCAGATTGCAGTGAGCTGAGATTGCACGCTGTACTCCATCCTGGGCAAGACAGCAAGACACTGTCTCTCAAAAAATAAAATAAAATAAAATAGCCAAAAAAAAAACAGAGGACTCTCAACTTCAACTACTAACTCAGCTACAGATTACACACATGCTCATATTTAATATGCTATTTGTACGGGGGAAAAATGAATTCCAAGTAACTGACTTAAAATAAAATCCATTCATTTATAGACATTGTCCACATAAATAATTATAATTCCTATTTTTTAAATTTTGGTTACAGTTTTTATCTAAAATTAAACTATATCATAAAACATTTTTTTTTAAAAAAATTAGAAACCAATGGAAATGTGGGTCTAAGTGTTTTAACTATCTGAAATTTTCACTTTCATCCATTGATAGATATCCCTTGATGTAATGCTGCTGTGTTAAATAATATTAATACTGCATGTGATCTAGTACAGAGCACATACTATGTACATAGGCATGCTATATACTAGATATAGTCCTCTTCACTTTCTGATAAAAGAAAAATTAAGGGCCGGGCACATTGGCTCACGCCTGTAATCCCAGCACTTTGGGAGGCCGAGGCGGGTGGATCACAAGGTCAACAGATCGAGACCGTCCTGGTCAATATGGTGAAACCCCGTCTCTACTAAAAATACAAAAAATTAGCTGGGCATGGTGGTGCGTGCCTGTAATCCCAGCTACTCAGGAAGCTGAGGCAGGAGAGTTGCCTGAACCCAGGAGGCGGAGGTTGCGGTGAGCCGAGATCGCACCATTGCACTCCCGCCTGGGTAACAAGAGCGAAACTCCATCTCAAAAAAAAAAAAAGAAAGAAAGAAAAATTAAGCAATTTCACAAACTACAACTGTAGTATCTGCACATTTAAAGAATATCACACTAGAAATCAGGAGAACCAAGTTAGAGTACCAGCAGGGCCACAACTTCCTGCCAAGTCATTTTCAATTCTAGATCTCGGACTCACAGTTCAACTGAAAGATTCTGGCTTAACTCAGCTCTAAAACTCTGTTGTATATTTTAAACATTTAGTAACCACGAAGACTGAAACATGGTGAAGAAGTTCAAATTCTGACTAAATCATTTATTACCCATATGACGTTGGACAAGTTAGTTAACCTAGTACTTTGCTTTCTTGCTTTTTATATATACATTCACCATTTACATGTAAAATAAAAAGACTTAATGCCATAGGATTATAGTGAAGATTAAATGAGATAATATATGTAAAACACATCTCAGTGTCTGGCACATAGAAACCACTCAACAATGTTTAACTATTTTTAACTCTGGAATAAATCCCATTTAAAAAAATGCTAGGCCAGGCACGGTGGCTCACACCTATAATTCCAGCACTTTTGGAGGCTGAGGCAGGTGGATCACTTGAGGTCAGGAGTTCTAGAACAGCCTGGCCAACATGGTGAAATCCGGTCTCTACCAAAAATACAAAAATTAGCCAGGCGTGGTGGAACATGCCTGTAATCCAAGCTGCTCAGGAGGCTGAAGCAGAATAATCACTTGAACCCTGGAGGTGGAGGCTGCAGTGAGCTGAGATTGCACCACTGCACTCTAGCCTAGGCAACAGAGGGAGACTCCACTTAAAAAAAAAAAAAAAAAAAAAGAGAGAGAACTGATCCCAATTCTATTACACCGGAATTTACGTGCTATCAGCCAAGCATTTAGAAATCATTTTGTTATATGGTCACACATTACTTAACAACAGGGAATAAGTCCTGACAAGTGCATCATTAGATGATTTTGTAGTTGTGAAAACATCATAGAGTCTATAGTACTTACACAAACCTAGATGGTATTGCCTACTACACATCCAAACTGTATGGTATAGCCTATTGATCATAGGCTATAAACCTGTATAGCATGTTACTGTACTGAATACTGCAGGCAATTATAACACAAATCACTAGGTAACAGGAATTTTCAGTCCATTATAATCTTACAGGACCACCATTATATAATGCAGTCTATCACTGACCTAAACATCATTATGTGGTACGTGACCATATAAGATCTTCATTACTGTAAAATTTCTCATGATGAAATTTTAGCTTTATAAACACACCTTTCAGACTGTGGCTGTCAAATCTATCCTAACACATTTTCATCTTTTTAAAAAAGCATTTCTAAACGAATTAAAATATATACCAAAAAAACCTATTAACCCTCAAATAAACATAACACACTGTTAAATTACATATTACTAATAGAATAAAATAAGGATCCAAAGTACCAACATAGAAAAATTAATATTTAGATAAGATATCTTTATAGCATTTCTACTTTAAAAACAAAAAAATTCAGGCTGGGGACAGTGGCTCATGCCTATAATCCCAGCACTCTGGGAGGACAAGGTGGGAGGATGGCTTGAGCTCAGGAGTTTAAGACCAGCCTGGGCAATATGGCAAAACCCTGTCTCCACAAAAAATTACAAAAAAATTAACCAGGAGTGGTGGCACCTGCCCAAAGTCTCAGCTACAAGAGGTCGAGGCTGCAGTGAGCTGAGATTGTGCCACTGCACTCCAGCCTCGGTGACAGAGTAAGACTGACTCCAAAAAAAAAAAAAAGAAAACAAAAGAAAAAACACTCATTCTACATGTATCTTAGTATTTCAATTTCTAAAAAAAAAAAAAAAAAAAAAAAAAACCCTTTGAAATAATAAATAGCTGGTAATCAAAACACAAAAGTGATTATGAGGAACATGGTGGTGAATGGTTAATGTTTTTTTTTTCTTTGAGACAGAGTCTTGCTCTGTTGCCCAGGCTGGAGTGCAGTGGCACAATCTTGGCTCACTGCAACCTCCACCTCCCTGGTTCAAGCTATTTTCATGCCTCAGCCTCTCGAGTAGCTGGGATTATAAGCATGCACAAGCACGCCCAGCTAATTTTGTATTTTTGTATTTTTAGGAGAGATAGGGTTTCACCATGTTGGCCCGGCTGGTCTCGAACTCCTTACCTCAAGTGATCTGCTCACCTTGGCCACCCAAAGTGCTGGCATTACAGGTGTGAGCCACCGCACTAGACCAAATGGTTAACTTCTACATCTTCCCTGATCCCATAAATTCAAGATATATATTCAATGAAACACTTAATCTTTTTTTCTCCCCATCATAAAAATGTTGTAATTGGGGATTATATTCCCAACCAAGAAGCTGGCAACACCAAAACAAGATACGATCAACTTAAAATAACAAGATACAAAAAAGAAAATCATTTCAAATAGTGAAAATTTATACTCAAAATAAGTATTGCACATAAAAATGAAGCTCAAGTAACTCATAAGGTTAGCTTAAGATAACATTCTATCTATAAAAAACATTAACAATTTACTTACATACTTAAAATGAGTTTTTCAGTGGAATCATTTAGACGACAGGCTCATTGGTACAGTAAAGTTTGATCTTTTACTTTTTTACTCTCAGAAATTTCCCAACAAATCAGGCATTTAAGTCATTCTACTTAAATCAGCTTTCATTTATATTCTATTTCATTTTATAAGCAATACTTTAGTCTTTCTGTCATTAATGGTATACTGAAATTGAGGACTATCATTTTAGAATTCTAATCTCAAATGAAAAGAGCTTAAAGGATTCAAAGTGAATTCTTAACTATGAGTGATAATCTAATATTCCAAACCCTGATTTTGTGATACCTCAAGCACTTCCAAGTATCTCAAGAAAGTATTCAAAAATCAATTTTAATTTAATGTTCATCACCTTAAAATCATATGAAATCTTTTGAGGAAAACGAGCAATTTTTAAAACTCCTATTGTATATCCCCTTACTATCCATCGCCCGTTGATTCCATTATGGAAAAATGGAAGTTATTGTAACAGTATTAGAAAAGTGGTGAATAATGGTATCTACTTTAGTAATATAAGACAAATCTGTCTGACAGAAAATGTAAATCATAAGCAATAAACAATAATATAATTAAAGGAGAGACCCATGATTAATGTTTTATTTAATAAAATTTAGGTATTTACCCATAAAATTTTATAAAGAAATTATTGTAATTTTTATTTACAGTCTGTAAGTGGATGAGATTTCAAATCAATACTTCCTTTTGTGCCTCAGGTATTTCTTACAAATGTTTTAGTGTTAGAAAACTAAGTATCTTTTTCAGAATCAGTCTAGTTGTTATTGTTAAAATCAGTCTTATTCTCGAAAAGGGAACATTCCAACCACACAAGCTTCATTATTAAAAACATCTGATCATCAGCAGCTAAAACACTGCAGATAAAATACTGGATGATTATAGAATCTTAAGAGACTTTAGAAGACGAATCTCACCCAATTTCTGAAAGATTCTAATTTTTAAGAATATTGCCTCCTGATAATAAGCACTCTAAAGAAGAAAAGATCTTTAAAAAGAAACTATATGGATACATCATAGTTTTTATTTTTTAAATAAACCAAAAATATCAAATGTCATTTTTTAAAAGATTATATATTTGAGAATCTTAACAGTGAACAGGCAAAGAGAAAGGAAAAGGTTGAAATTCAGTCTTGAAAGAAGTAGCCTTCAAAGGCGACCAGGACTAGAATAGGGAAAATCCAGGTCTTGGAAGAGGCTGCTTAACTCTTTCCAAGAATAAGGATAGAGCAATGAGGCCAGCATTCCCTCCGCATCTCCTAACCTACACATAAAAATTTCGTTCTCTGCAGGTAACTTACCAAAGAATTAGCACTTTAATTCTCTGAAATGAAGGTAAAACCAGATGGATTCCTTGAAGCCAAAACAATTCTCCAAGTTAGCGAGCTCAATCAAGACTTTGTAAGGACAATAGAAATACTTAATATTCAGGATTAAGAATTTGAAAAATAATATGCTTAATTGTTTTCTAGATGCAAAGTGCAAATCTCAACACTTTTTCATAGGATATGAAAAGAACCCTATCTCAAAAAGTTACCTATTAGGGGGATTATAATAAATACATAAATATCTTACAAAAGAGGATATGGTTGCTATAATTAAAAAAACTAAAAATGGTGCAGCAGAGGTTCTTGATAAGGTGTTGGGGGTACCATAGAAATGAAAAAAAATTAGCAAAATTTTGTGAATACTCGTTTTCTGGAAAGATAAAACAGTGCATCAAATCCTCATAATAGTCTATGAACCAAAGTTAAGAGTTTCTAGGTTAGGAGTTTGAAAAAAAAGCAATCACACTAGCCAGGGATTAAGAAATACCATATCATGGAAGAAACAGATGCATTAATCCTTCAAATAAAAACGTTTTCATTAGCACTTTAAAAAAAAAATGTTTACTGAAAATGGTTCAAACATACAGAAGTACAGAGAGTACAAAGTAAGAATCCTATTCCCTCTCCTGCCTACTCCCAATCCCACTCACTAGAATTTGGTGTGTGTGATGCAACAGATAATAGCGATTGAAGATACAGATAGAGTTATGGTTAAGGGATAAGAAGGGCATTCCAATGCCCTGAATGACTTAACTAAGGGCAATATTTATAGCAATGATTTGAATAAAGGCTATACTGTGTGCAGATTAAATTTATACATGAGTAGAGTATATAATACATGTAAACTAACAGAATGAGGCTTTACACAGTCTGTCCCTGGATCTAAAAACAAATGAAGGAATACATTAATTAAATAAATAAATGGAATGAGGCTTTAAAAGATCTCAATAAGAGAATGAATGGTAATAAGAGTTTTGTATTTGTCCAAAACACATTAACAAAAATATAAATTAAAGATGTACTACTGAAGATGTACCAGAAGATCTATATGTCAGAAGGTCATTTATTCCAAAGTATACAATTGACCCTCCCTATCCATGGTTCCACATCTGCAGATTCAACCAACCATGAACTGAAATATTCAGAAACAAAACCAATAAACAGAACAATAAAAAATGCAAATTAAAAAATATGTAACAACTATTTACATAGCATTTACTTTGTATTAGGTATCATAAGTAAACTAGAGATGATTTAAAGTATATGAGAGCATGTGTATAGCTTGTATCTAAGTACTACATCATTTTATATAAGGGACTTGAGCATCCTCAGATTCTGGTATCCACTGAGGTCCTGGAACCAATTCCTTATGGATGTTAAGAGACAGCTGTACTGATTGAACATGTATGTGTCAGGTAGGAATACAATAATGAATAAAAATTAATACACAGTTACTGTACTCATGAAACTTATAGTCTAGAGACAGAGACACTCATACAAAGAGATGTAAAATGACAATGGTAAGTGCTATGAAGGTTATGAATCTGAAATTATAGTCAGCATAATCGAAACTTGCTTTGCTAAAAAAAAAGTGATGATTAAGTTGTTATTTGAAGAAAGGGTCGGAGTTAACTAGGCAAACAGGAGAAGGAAGGGAAGATTCCATGAAGAAGGAACTGAAGGTGCAAAAGACCTATGGCAGGAGAGAGGCCAGTAAATACGAAAAACTGCAAAGAAACCACTGTGACTGGGAAAAAAAAAAAGCAAGAAGTTACATGGGAAGAGATAAGGCAACAGAGAAAGAATTAAACAATGAAGCACGTATGGACCGTGTTAAGAAATTTTGGCCTTACCCTAAGACAAATGAAAAGCCACTGAGGGATTTTAAGTAGGAACTGATATCAGATTTGTGACACAGTATCAATATAAAAGAATTTGAGTCTTAAATCAGAGAGAAAGCCATTTTACTCTATTCCATACTAACCAACACCCCCACTTGATATACTACATATTGATCATGATTCTTTCAACTGTAAGTAACAAAAACCCAAATAAAACTGGCTTATGCAAAAGGGTATTTATTGGCTCATTTGTAGAAATAACTACAGGCAAAATTCAAACAATATCATATGGATCTGGTTTTTCTCTCTCCATTCCTGGGCTTTACTTCCTCTGTATTGATTCTATCCTCATAAAGGGTCTCCACTGAGAATGACTGTAACAGCTCCAGTCTAACAATCTTCAATATTGAAGTTCAGGACGGTGACAAGAGGCCCACCTATGATTGGAGTTGGTCTGCTTGGCTAAAATCACATGCCCTTCCCTAAGCCAATCACTAAGGGAATGATAAGGTATTGTCATAGGTTTGGGCTTACATCACATGCTTTCCCTGGTACCAGAGGGAGAATCTTAATCAAAAGGCACAAGATAAAGATTGTAGAAAAGGATAGTTTTCCAAAGGAATATCAAGTAAGGGTAAATAGATGCTGGGAGGAAAAAATAACTAATGTCCACTACAAGGAATTCAGAACTAGAGCTTTGTCTAAGTTGAAAGGACTAAAGTTATTTAACATAAGAAACAAGAGACTATATAGAGGGGTAGAAGTAAAAGCTGTTTACAGAAATTTTAAAATTTATCATGAGAAAGAAGGAAAGAAGATGACTTAATCTTTGTGTGGCTCAAGTAATAATAACAACAATAGTAATAGTTACTTGTTTTGAGCAAGTTAGAGAATTCATTGCTAGTATTGAGCTTTAATATTACTTCATTCCTTACATTCTACTATGTTATCATTATTAATTATACATTATAATGATAAATATCTAATTATAAAATAATTATAATTAGTATATCATTATTATTAACATTAGCTAACATTAATTAAATGTATGTATTATTTCATCTAATGATCAAAAAATCCTATGAGGTAGACACTACCATTAAACCCTGTTTACACCTGTGAAAATTTAGTTATACAGGGTTCGTACCTTGCCCAAAGTAACAAAACTTATTAGTGGAGCAAGGAGTCAACCCTAGGCACTTCTAAGGCTGAATATTTCAGACACAACACTATTTGCCTCTACCGGGAATATTGGAATATTTGGAATACCAAATTACAGGGAGGCAGATTTCATCTCAATATAAGAACAAAACAATCAGCAGTTAAAACATCAAAAAATAAGATGAAGTCTAGGTGAGAAAAGTCACCAAAGAAAAATATGAAAAATGTAAGCATTATGTGATTGAAAATGTTCACTTTCAAGATCCCTTCAAGAACCCTTCCAACCCTAACACTGTAAATATTTCCATCTAGTGGAGGTATGTAAGTTTCTGCCTAGACTGAAAGATAAGGAAGATTTTTTATTATTTAAGTTAAAAAAATTATTCTAATTAGAAATGTTGAGTTATGAAACTTCATCTTTGAATTAGCAATAAAAATATTTGGTAATCAACTTGCTATATCCAAACGTTTTCTAGGACCTTTCAAGTACAATATAATGAATGAAGCAGTTGGGCTGAAGCTCAACACGGAGGATAAAAGTCTTGAGTTTATTCAAAACAAGTAAATTCTTAAAAAAAAATAACAGGCAACAATCTTAAAAATTTCATTTTAATAAAGGTGTCTGAAGGTTTAAACCAAAACTTCCAATGAAATCAACTGCTTCAGAGACACCGATTCAGATGAAACATCTCAAATATTACAGTATCATGAGAATTTTAATATTTTTGTAAATGAAAAATTCTTTTAATGTAATTTTAATACATAGGCTATGCTTCAACAGACTACTTAAATCTACAAATGAATCTAAATCAGTAAAGTTATTAAAAACTTTAATATGAAAGAAACCTTTCTTTTTCATATAGGGTATAGGGAATCTTCCTCTTCATCACTTCTTCTTCATACAACTAAAACCTCCTGCAAACCTGATCTGGGTTGCAAACCATTTGCTCTAGTTACATTACTGCCACCCACTTTGTCAGTCAAAACTGAGCCTAGCAAAGCAGGGCAGGGCAGCTACAGCATTATCTACTCCATGGTACTTTGCTAAAATCAAGTATCCACCTGAAGATCCCCAAAACCCTCCCAATGGCCAAATCAAATTACCTTTTCCTCATTTGTGTTCTGTGTTTTCCTTGTTTATCTTGCAGCTATTTTAACCCCATTTCTTGAAATATCTTGCTCAGGAATTTTCTATACACCAATAGTCCTGTGTACTCACCTACTCCTTTTTAACTCTTTATAGATTTTCTGGATCACTTCCTCCTTGAATAATGTAAAAACAGGTTTTCCACAAAGTTCACACCTCAGTCCTACATAAACTAAATTCCATAGTCTCATCTATCAATTCTCAATAGCAGCCTATAAGATCACAAAATATTCACCTCTGCTACAGTTTGAATGTTTATCTCCCAAACCTTATGTTGAAATTTAATCCCCAAAGTTGGAGGTAAGACATAATGAAAGGTGTTTGGGTGGAAGGGACAAAGCCCTCATGAACGACTAGGTGATGTCCTCGTGGTAATGAGTGAGTTTGAACATTAGCTCCCACAAGAGCTGATTGTTTAAAAAAAAAAAAAAGAAAGCCTGGCACCTCCTTCCTCTCTTTCTCTCATTTCCTCTCTCTCACCTTGTAACTGCTACCCACACAGACTCTCCTCTGTCTTTTGCCATGAGTAGATGCAGCCTGAGGCCCTCACCAGAAGCCAAGCAGATGCTGGTACTATGTGACTTGTACAGCTTGCAGAACCATGAGCCAAATAAACCTCTTCTTTAGAAAATGCCCAACCTCAGTTATTTATTTATTTATAAGAAAACAGATGGAGAAAGACCACTTGACTTTTCATGTAAGTCCTAGCCCTTCCTCTTTTACTACTGAAAACTATCTAGATACTTAAATGCACCTCAAATTCAGTACATAAATACCTTGAAGATATTGAGGACTCTGTTCCAGACCACCACAATAAAGTGAATATTGCAATAAAGCAAGTCACACACATTTCTTGGTTTCTCAATGAATATAAGTTAGGTTTACAACTATAGTGTAGTCTAAATATATAATAGCATTGTCTCTAAAAAACAACATATATACCTTAATAAAAATGCTTTATTGCTAAAAAATGATAAAGATCATCTGAGCCTTCAGTGACTCAAAATCTTTTTGCTGTAGGAGTGTCCTGCCTCCATGTTGATGGCTGCTGACTAATCAGGGTGGTAGTTGCTGAAGCTTGGGGTGGCTGTGGCAATTTCTTAAGACAATGAAGCTTGCCACATCCACTGACTTTTCCTTTTACAAAAGGTTTCTCAGTAGCATGCAATGTTGTTTGATAGCATTTAACCCACAGTAGAACTTCTTCCAAAATTGTAGTCAATCCTCTCATACCCTGCTGCTGCTTTATCAACTAAATTGATGTAATACTCTAAATCCTTTGTTGTCATTTCAACAATGTTCACAGCCTCTTCACCAAGAGTAGTTTCCATCTCAAAAAAGCTACTTTACTCATCCATAAGAAGCAACTCCTCATTCATTCAAGTTTTATAATGAGATTGCAGCACTTAGTCACATCCTGAGGCTCTACTTCTAAATCCAGCTCTCTTGCTACTTCTACCACATCTGTAGTTACTTCCTCCGCTGAAGCCCTGAAACTCTCAAAGTCATCCATGAGAGCTGGAATCAACTTCTTCCAAACTGTTAATGTTGATATTTTGACCTCCTCCATGAATCACAAATGATCTTAATGTGATCTAGAATGGTGACTCCTTTCCAGAAGATTTTTTATTTACTTTACCCAGTTCCATCAGAGGAAACACAACTACAGCAGCTATACCCTTACAAAATGTATATTTTAAATAATAAGACTTGAATTGAAAGTTGAACTGACTCCTTGACTCATGGGCAGCAGAATGGATGTTGTGTTAGCAAACATGGAAACAACATTAATCTTCTTGTATACTTCTATCAGAGCTCTTGGGTGACTAGATGCACTGTCAATGAGCAGTAATATTTTGAAAGGAAAATTTTTTTTCTGAGCAGTATGTTTCAATAATAGGCTTAAAATATTCTCTAATCCATGCTGTAAACCAGTTTTACATTGGGTTCAGTAATCCAGATGTGCTATCATCCAGGATTTGTGGTTCTATTCATAAAGCTTAGGCAGAGTATATTTAGCATAATTCTTTTTTTTTTTTTTTTTTTGAGACAGTCTTGCTCCATTGCCCAACCTGGAGTGCAGTGGCACGATCTCAGCTCACTGCAACTTCTGCCTCCAAGGTCCAAGTGATTCTTGTGCCTCAGCCTCCCGAATAGCTGGGATTACAGGCATGTACCACCACGCCTGGCTAATTTTTGTAATTTTAGTAGAGACAAGGTTTCACCATGTTAGCCAGGCTGGTCTCGAACTCCTGGCTCCTGGCATCAAATGATCTGTCTACCTCCACCTCCCAAAGTGTTGATTACAGATGTGAGCCAACACGCATGGCAGATTTAGCATAATTCTTAAGAGCCTTAGGATTTCCACAATGGTAAATGAGCATTTGTTTCAACTAGCCACCAGCTTCATTAGCCCTTAACCAGACAGTAAGCCTGTCCTTCAAAATTTGGAAGCCAGGCATCGACTTCTCCTTTCTAGCTAGGAAAGTACTAGATGGCATCTTCTTCCAATAAACAGAAGGCTATTTCATCTATACTGAATATCTGTTCTTTAGTGTAACCTCGATAACTTGCTGCAGCTTCTACATCAGCACCTGCTGCTTCATCTTATACTTTCGTGTTATGGAGACAGTGTCTTTCCTTAAACTTCATGAACCAACCTCTGCTATCTTCAAGCTTTCCTTCTGCAGCATCTTCACTCTCACAGCCTTCATAGAACTGAAGACAGTAGGGTCTTGACCTGGAGTCTTTGGCTTAAGGGAATGTTGTTATGGGTTTTATCTTCTATCCAGATCATTACAACTTCCTCCATCTTGGCAATAATTCATGTGCTCACTGAAGTAGCATTTTTAACTTTCTTCAAGAATGTTTCCTTTGCAATCACGACTTGACTGTTTGGGACAAGAGGCTGAGTATTTGGCCTATCTCTGCTTTTAACATGCCTTCCTCACCAAGCTTCATTTCTAGGGTTTTTTTTTTTTTTTTTAGACAGAGTCTTGCTTTGTCGCCAGGCGCCAGGCTGCAGTGCAGTGGCACAATCTTGACTCACTGCGACCTCCACCCCCCAGCTTCAAGCAATTCTCCTGCCTCAGCCTCCCGAGTATCTGGAACTACAGGAGCACACCACCACTCCCAGCTAACTTTTGTATTTTTTAGTAGAGATGGGGTTTCACCATGTTGGCCAGGACAGTCTCGATCTCTTTACCTCATGATCAGCCTCAGCCTCCCAAAGTGCTGGGATTACAGGAGTGAGCATTTCTAGTTTTTTTTATTTAAAGTGAGAGATGTGCAAATCTTCATTATACTTGAACACTTACAGGCTATTATGAAGTAATTAATTGGCCTAATTTCAATAATGCCATGTGTCAGGGAGTAAGGAAGCCCATGGAAAGGGAAACTATGGAAGAGCTGGCTAGCGGAGCAGTAAAAATACACAAATTATTATGTAAGTTTATCATCTTATATGAGTGCAGTTTGTGATGCCACAAAACAATTACAATAGTAAGATTAAAGATCACTGATCAGAAATCATCACAATAAATATAATAATTTAAAGTCTGAAATACTGCAAAAGTTACAAAAATGTGAAGACGCATGAAGTGCTCACACTGCTGGAAAAATGGCTCTGATAGACTTGCTTGACACAAAGTTGCCACAAACCTTCAACTTGTAAAAAATGCAGTATCAACAAACCACAGTAAGTACCATAAAACAAGGTATGCCTGTATTTCCAATACTGACCATATCTTTCCCTGAAAAATTATTTCTACAGCAATATTCATAATAGCCAAAAAAGCAAAAACAACCCAAATGTTCACAACTAATAAATGAATAAAGTGTGGCATATCAATACAATGTTGCATTATTTAGCAATTTTTAGAAATGAAATACTGATACATGCTAAAACATGAAACCTTGAAAACATTATGCTAAGCAAAAGAAGTCAGTCACACATTGTTTGATTCCATTTCTATCAAATATCTAGAATGTGCGAATCTATAGAGACGGACAGCAGATTCGTGGTTGCCAGTTGTGGGAAGGGGACATTGAGAAGAGACTGTTTAATGAGTAACAGGTTTTCTTTAGAGGAGCTGAAAATATTACGGAATTAGATAGTGTTGACAGTAACACTATGAATGTACTAAATGCCACTGAATTGTACATTTTTAAATGGTGAAATTATATGAATCTTACTTTAAATTATAAAAGTTAGTTTTATCTTTGTATTTCCCCTTTTCCTACTAATGAAACTGTCATCCTTCTGATCTTGAATCCCTGGAGGCATTTTTCAATGTGTCCCTCTTTTAATTATATCTAATCAATCCCCCAATCCTTTAGACTTCTTTCAAAATATTGCCCACAACCATCCTTGCCTCTTCATCCACTCAATACTTGGCCAAGCCCATAGAACCTCATACCTAAAGCAAAACAGATTTACTTTATAAGATTCACTTTATATAGTTGCTCCCCGGCTTATGATGGGTAATGTCCTAATAAATCCATCATAAGTTGAAAATGTCGTAAGTTGAAAATGCATTCAATACACCTAACCTACTGAACATGACAGTTTAGTCTAACTTACTTTAAACGTGCTCAGAACTCTTACATTAGCCTGCAGTTGGGCAAAATCATCTGACAACACAGAACACTTTATGGTATCAGTTGTTTACCCTCATGGTCATGTGGCTGTCTGGTAGCTGCAGCTTGCTGTTGCTACCTAGCATTATGATACAGTATCATACTGCATATCACTAGCCCGAAAAAAGATCAAAATTCAAAACCTGAAGTACAGTTTCTACTAAATGTATATTGCTGTCACACCATCGTAAAGTCAAAAAACCTTAAGTTGAACCATCTCAAGTTGGGGACTGTCTGTAATTGGTCTCTCAGTATCTAGATCTCTTTGCTTTCATCCATTCAATAAAGTGCCCCCAAATTAACAATTTCCTAAAATAATGCTTTCTTTCTGTCATTTACCAATTCCAAATTCTTTAATAACTTTCCATCAACCTATGCAGAGCTGGGTTAGGTTATCCTACCGCTAAAAGCTTCCAGGTGCAGAATAGGTTAAATGCTCTAGGAGCCAGCACTTCTATTGGTTGTTGTCATGACCAGCCTGTAAGGCTAGCCTGCAATGTCTAGTCCAAATAGAAAAGAACATGTAATTCTGAGCTAAAAAGGCTGAGGATGAAGTGAGGAAAGACCAAGGCATCACATCTCATAAAATGAATACACAGTATCTGGCACCCAGTAAGTATTCCAATTAATAAAATGAACTTGATTTCCTCACCTGTAAAGGATGAATAATGATTAATACCACCTTTTGTAAAGAAGTATTTGGTTTGATGATGGAATATGGTAACCGTGAACATACTTTATAATCTCTAAAACAATCTCTAAAAGAAATGAAAGAACAGAAAGACATCTCTTGAGTATAACTTCTCAAATGAACAGACACTACAATGTAGTGAGTAATGCCGATTTTCTTATTTACCTTTTTCTATTCAATAAAATTGTCAGATCTATTTTTTTTCTCATGGAATATAAGAAAGCTATTTCCACACTGTATTTTGGTTATGAGGGTCTTTCTAGCAGCAATCAGCAATCCTACATAGTTGAGAGTCAGATAATCCTAAACCTTGAATAGGAAAAGCAGGGCCAGTAAGAAAGCAAAGCAAGAGATACAATAGAGATTAGGATTACACCTTTAACATCCAGACCTCTCCCAAGCCCCTCTAGGCTTAGCTTCTTAGACTTGCCAAAGGTAACCTACAAAGTAAGGAATGCACAGGGGTGAAGCCTAGAAGCAAGGGGCAAATTAGTTCATAGACTAATCATCTTTGCTTTGGTTACTAGCCCTAGTCAAAATGCAAATCAACTGAAAGGCATTCAGTTATAATGTTAAAAAAAATCCCAAACCTGACCAAAACAAGATGTGTGGTTGACTAACCTTTAAGGATGGAATCTTTGCCTGGGAGTCCACAAACCCAAACCTGGTAATTTTTTAAAATATGTATTCATTTACTTAAAAGTGATAATAATGAAACCATTACATATTAATATATTTTTACCAAAAAAAAGTGTAGTTTTCAAAACAAAAAATTTAGAGAAGAGTGGTAGTTTTACATTTTTGCATATCTCATTAATATGTCTTAATAAAGACAGTTGGATTCTCTTATGACCTTCTGCATTCAACCTGTTGCACTACGCTCTTCTGTTGAAGAAAATCCAGCTTCACAAGAAAAGTATGTGGTAATGGAAGAATCCTTGAAAGTGTCTCAAGCCCAAGACCACATTTAGAAAACTACTATACTAGATAAACACAAGTCAAAGCCTTTTTTTTTTTTTTTTTAAAGAAAGCTAAAATTTGTAAGTTATATGCCAATCCAAAAAGTAAAGCAATAATTTTGAACTGTTGGGGAATATTCAGGTGATTAAAAAAAAAAATGCTAAGAAAAAATATTTACTGAACATTAATTATGTGTAAGGCACTGTGTTTACAAACACAAAGAAGCAAAGTATACATCATCCCAAATATTACTTTGTGTTCATCCTGTTATACAAAACCAGAAAAACAGGAATGTTTGCAAGAAAATAATTGAAATAAAATATGCTTTTGGTATAATCCATTTAACGAAAAATCCTAAATACAACACCTGATGTGCCAGGGTTCCAGTTAATAACTTTTTACTATGAAAGATCTCTGAAGGTAAACCTTGTAAGAAAGGTTAAAAAAAAAAAAAACTGGTAACAACAAAAAACTTTAGAACAGACCACCTCAAGGAACAACTTTCTAGATATTGCCTGTATTCATTAGAAATGTATTAAAGTATGATAGGCTAAAAAACCTATTATGGAAGTGAAAGAGGCAGGTAGGTTTAACGTGTGTACTGGAGAGAGGTGGAACTCTAACTGTCGAAAGTAACCATT
This sequence comes from Aotus nancymaae, assembly GCF_030222135.1. NCBI lineage: Eukaryota > Metazoa > Chordata > Mammalia > Primates > Aotidae > Aotus > Aotus nancymaae. The sequence goes on from NW_026988455.1 coordinate 453,161, forward strand.
AAACTTCAGTATACTATCAGAGTCCAAAGGAAACTATTTTAGTTATTTACTTTCTTTTTTGAGCAGTTCTGTTTAGAAAGACTGACATCTTATTATTCACATTATTTCCTAGAAATCTTTAAACAAAAAAGGAAAAGTTTATCACCACTTTTAAATACATTAAAACTCATTATATCTTATAATTATTACATGGGTCTATACAGAATCCTTTTATCATTCTAAAATACATTATAGGATGTTAGTGACTTTATTTTTCCTATATCTTGAAATACTGTGCTAACTCATCATCATAGGTATTATTTCACCATTGTTCATCAATTAATCCCAATTATGCTAAGAAAAATAAGAAAATGGGAGAATTTAACTGCCTAAAAGAATGATACAACAGTGAAATAAATCATAGCTAATGCATTAGCCTTAATTTTTCTCATTTATTTTCCAGTTTTATTACAGCTTTGCAAAAATATTACATCAACTTTCAAAGACGTATGGTAAACTGAAGACATTTTTGTAGTCTATGTCAGGGAGGGAAAACAATTCATCTACCATCTTTGGTTCAGTACCTCATGGCCTGCGAATTAAACTATGAAAAGACAGATTCACAAGAGAAGAAGCATACAGTTGTTATTAATATTTACATTCAGTTTTATGAATATTTATAGGAGTTCACAGAAAAGAAGTGAAACTCAAAGAATTGGTTAGACTTAGGGGCTTTTATACTGTTTTAACCCCCCGCCAAAAAGGGAATTTGGGATTTGAGGGAAAACAAACCATGGTAAGTGACTAGGAAATAGATGCAGGAACTAATAATGGGTTATTTTAGCAAAATTTGTTTATACAAACTCATCTCTGCCTTGACTCTCCATCTCAAGGGAAAACGGTTGCTCTTTCTCCCTGTTATAAAAAGGAAATTAATGCCCTGCTACCAGGCCAATAAGAGGAGAGCACCGAACTCTTCCCACATCTACTGATTCTCAATTGCCTTCAACTCAAAATAATCCTTATGCTAAAGTGGCATATTCTGATTCCCTTCAACCGCTTTTAGTTTTCACTGAATACAGTTAAGAACTCAGACTTTATTTTCTGCCCAAAATGGAAGAGAAGAAAATAGAGGAAGGCATTTCACAACTATTAGATGAACCAGAAGACTAACACAAAGATAGACAGCAGCAATTCAGACTCTAATGAGGATAGTAAAAATGACATTGTAAGAGAAATCTCAGACTGAGTTCTCAGATGAGATATTCTAGATAAATTCTCTCAAACTTAATCAACGAGAGAACAACATATTTCTTTTCTTTTTTTTTTTAAGAGATGCGGTCTCTCCATGTTGGTCAGGCTGATCTCAAACTCCTGACCTCAGGTGAGCTGCTCACCCCGGCCTCCCGAAGTGCCAGGATTACAGGCGTGAGCCACTGCACCCAGCCAAAGAACAACATATTTCTAAAAACAAAAAGGAAATACGGCATTCTCATTCAACAGGAAGAACATGATCACACAATATTTTTGCATTAAGAGTATGGACCATGCTATTCTGCTAAAAGAACACATGATAATCTTCTTTCATCGCTTACAAGTGTGTGCTAAAATTTTACTTGATACAATTCATTTTTTTTAAGAGACAGGGTCTCACTCTGTCACCCAGGCTGGAGTGCAGTGGCACAATTGCAGCTCACTGCAGCCCATACCTTTCAGGTTCAAGTGATCCTTCCACCTCAGCTTCCTGAGTATCTGGAACCACAGGCACAGGCCAATATACCCAGCTAATGTTTTATTTTTGTAGAGACAAGGTCTCCATATGTTGCCAATGTTGGTCAAACTCCTAGGCTCAAGCAAGTCCGCCTTGGCCTCCCAAAGTGCTGGGTTTATAGGCATAAGCCACCACTCCCAGCCTTGATATAATTCTTAAGTGTACAAGTATTAAACACAGGTGTATGCCAAGATGACTGGAAGGAAATAGAAAATGTAGACTTTTTAAAAATTCATTGGATTTACCATTGTAATTAGTTGTTTATAAATCTAATTGAAAATATCTTGCAATTGTGGAGCAAAGAAGATGGTCACCCTGTCTTCAACAAAATTATGAACCACAAAGGTTTCAAACGTTCTTCCAGTATTGCACTTTGACGATGTACATACAAAAAGATAACCCAGATAAAAGATTACCAGAAGGAATGACAAGCTAGAATCTATTAGGGAAGCTTTTGAGATTTAGAATATGTATTTATAAGACAAATAGTTTCAGGGTCATGTATGAAAGTTGCTAAGCACAAACAGTCCCCATCTTAAGACGGTTCAACTTACAACGTTTCAACTTTATAATGGTGTGAAAAGTGTATTCAGTACTTCAAGTACCCATACAAGCATTCTGTTTTTCACTTTTACTACAGTACTCAATAAATTACATGAGATATTCAACACTTGATCATTAAAAAATAAGCTTTGAGTTAGATGATGTTGCCTAACTGTAGACTAATGTAAATATTCTGTGCGTATTTGAGGCAGGCTAAGCCAAGCTATGATATTCAGTAGGTTAGGTGTGTTAAATGCATTTTCAACTCATGATACTTTCAACTAATGATGGCTTTATCAAGGATGTAACCCTATCGTAATTCAAGGAGCATCTGTAGTTAATTCCATTCAGATAATGTTGCCCATTTCATGTACAAATGCCTTCAAAAGATGAAATATAGGAAATAAAAATCTGAGCAACAGGTGACAATGAAATATGGTAAGTTTGGGCAATGCAGATCTACACAGAGATTTGGAAAGGGGATGAGAGTAGAATCAAGACTGATATATAAGAAATGGCAGAAAGATTTCAAAATTCTGTCATATAACTTGTGACAATTTTTTTACAAATTTAGACTTGGCTGAATATTATACAGCATCAAACTCTCCTTAGTTGGCACTCTTAGGAAGAACAACGTTGAACTTCAGTGAATTTTCACAAATGGAAAAGCAAAAGAAGTCAATAGCACAAAATCTGGATTTCGAATATACTTCACGATTCTTATTGTCCTAAGGAAAACTATACTTACTTAACTTCTCAGCTCAATGTATTCTCAATCATCAATGAATTTAAAAATCCTTGCATAAATTAACCTGAAGTGCTCTGTATTACAAATAGACTGCAGGAGGGATAGTTACATTCAAAAAGTGGGTCAGAAATGATACTTGGAAGAGAATGACTTGAAAATGGCTTATCACTGGTATTAGTTCAAAGTATACTTTTCATTTTTTGGGAAAAGCTTCAATTATAAAACTTAAGTTACCAAGAAGAAATTCCTCATGCAACTAGGAAAATAACTTGCAGAAACTAGGAAGAGAATTTTGTCTTACCCTCTAACCATGATGTTTTTGCACAGATCTGAAAATAGGAAGATGTTCTTTGCACAGATACAAAAACTCAAAAAGAAAAAAAATGTGTTATAAGAATGTTTACCTAAGGCGTTCAGATGTGACGCATATTTGTTATAGGGGTGTTATGTAATTAAATCCATGAAATAGATTTTTCGTTTTTTATTTTTCTACATACAAACATAAAAGTCTGCTATACCTAAATTCTCATTAAAAGCTCCAATAAGTTATCTTACGTTATGCTTTATTTTTACTCCTATAAATTATACATAACTTAAAATGCAAAAAATAAAATAACGGTCCCTTTTGACCCAGATCATAGTGATAACTGTATACTTTTCCTAGTATGCAGAGGGTTAAGAGAATCCTTAAAATTGCTTTTCAGAAATAAACCAAAATTCTAAACATACAATTTTTGATACAAGTCACCAAGTAAATCAAGTCATTATCTAAATTACTATCTAAAGCAATCTGACTGAAAATTCAAACATTTTTTAGTTACTCTCTAAGGCAAGAAAAAAAAACTATTCAGGATTTGTAAATTTAATCAATGAATATGTCCTAAGTATTCCTTACCTTCCAAAACTTGCTTTTGGAATAACAAAATATGTTGTCAAAAGACATTTTCAATTTCCTGTCACCTAAAACTACAGTTGACTTTCGTTTATGAAAATTGCTATTCCAGTGAGCCAATGCTGATTAATAAAACACTGGAATGAACTGGATTAGTAGCCTAACTGGACAGATCTTCCAGTTGAAGCACTTGCAATCCTCCAACATCAAACTACCTCAGAACTTTTCTATTTACCACAGCTTACTACTGCTACAGTGGTCCTAAGCAAGCGTTCAGATAAAGCGAAGTCTTTCTAACATCTACTTTCTGCCTCCTCTCTCCTAGTCTCCCTAGGCTCTGAGGCCAGCACATAGTAGCATTCCAAGTTCCCTAAAGTAGATAGGTTAGTATTTCCTCCAAAACTGCTCCCCCTCCTCCTTCTTCCTAACTTCCAAACCCATTCCTAAAGGACTGCTCCCAACTGTGTTTATCAGATTACTGCAGGTAAATTCATAACAATTACTAATGCCAAAATATCACACCACAAATTACTTGCTAATTGCAAAAGGAAATGCTTACAATGGAAAGATAGCCTGTCACCACCTTATCTAAGTGATCAAATTTAGGATTACTAATAAGACAAGCCTACTTTATATGCCTTTGGATGATGTATGAAATGAAGTATACTGCAAGACTTATGAAGCATTCCTGTCAAAAAAAATATTAAACCTGAATCTATTCAAGCCTTTAGACTCAACTCCAAGTTTACAGAAAACACAAGGGATAGAGGGAATTTAAACACTATGAGGAACTATCAATAAAACATGGGATATGGGTTATTCTATAAGACTACAGAACTGGCCTCTCCAAAAGGCCAATGTAACCCAGTGCTGTGGCTCACAGCTGTAATCCAAGCACTTTAAGAGGTCAAGGCAGTTGGGTCGCTTGAACCCAGGAGCTTGAGACCAGCCTGGGCAACACCGGAAAACCCCATTTCTACAAAAAATACAAAAATTAGCTAGGTGTGGTGGCATGCTCCTGGGGTCCCAGCTACTCAGGAGGCTGAAGAAGGAGGATGGCTTGGGCCCAGGAGGTCAAGGACACATTGAGCCAAGACTCTACAGTGTACTCCATCCTGGTCCACAGAGCAAGTACCTATCTCAAAAAAAAAAAAAAAGATTGAAAAGGAATTCTGGAGAAATGGGGGTAAATGTATATATATACTACACCATATGTTAGATTTTAAGGAATATTCTTTACTTTCTTAAGTGTGATTGTGGTATTGTTTCACAGAAAAATGGCCTTAATCGCTTATGAAATACATATACACATACAGCATTTACGGCTGAACTGTCATATCCATAACGTACTTTGAAATGTTCAGAAAACAGAGTTTGAGATACGTAGAAAATGCAAATATGGCCAAAAAGTAGTGTTAAAACTAGGTAGTAGGTATGGTGTTGAAATGGGCTATTTAACTTTTCATATTTCTGAAAAAAAAATAACATGATAACTAACAAGTGGCAAAGTTAAGAAATTAACTCGAAAATAAAAATATAAAAGCCAGGTGAGGTGGTGCACACCTGTAATCCCAGCTATGGAGGCTGAGGTGAGAGATCGGCTTGAGCCCAGGAGTTTGAGACCAGCCTGGGCAACATGACACCCGCATTTTAAAAATAAAAAAATAAAAATGTCAAAGAAAGGGCAAATTGAATCATATTTCTTAAAATCTTTTGGTGAGCCTCCTTGCCTATTCTCATCTACCTCATTCCCACAAAAACGGTATATACTAGAGTTGAGCACTGGAGAAGGAGTCAGAAGACCTAAGGTCTATTAACATAATTGGCCCTGGTTCTTCCTAGTTAGTGACCTCATCAAAGTCCTCTCCCTAAGGCTCTGTTTTCTCGCCTTCAAAATGATTCCAGCAACCCAGACCACTTCAAAAGGGACTAAGTAAGAGATACAAATCAGGGGTTATCAATGAAAGACACAAAAGCAAGACACAATTACAACGGTATTTTCGGTGATGTTAAAAACATCAGAAGCACACAGCCCTAACAATGGTATAAGCAAACCAGAGCCTTCCCCGGTAAGTTTCTGCGTGCAAACAGCTGGAGTTGGCACAGTAGTGCCCCAAAGCAGGACACCTTACAGATGCTAAGAGGAAGCTTTTGTGCTTTAAAACTCTCCTTCTAGCGTTGCATTTTATGTTTCATAGCACTGAGAAAGACCAATTCTGTCCAAACCTGAAAACAATAAAGCCAAATATTCAAGATGACAGATTTTTTTTTTTAAACTAACAAATCTTCGCAAACAAAGACCTGTGGCTAAAGGTCTCCTGTGCTTGCAGAAGCAGGTTCACTTTGACATTTCTCCTCTCCAGCAGATTTCTCCCTAAAAGCATGAAAAGTTGAGGTAAGTTGGGGGAACTCCTTCCACCGCCGGAGCAGGCTAAAACCTCAGAGGGAGATCATTCTTTCCGTCTCAAGTGAACCCTGCAAAGCTCAGAAAACTGTGTCTCCAACTCCACGTTTCTCCTCAGGGCCCTTCTTCTGCAGACAATAATGGGACTTCTATAGCAGGGTGGGGGAGGTCCCTTTGACAAAAATGAGAGTGCAAACGTGGGACGACCAGTCATCTGGGCAAAATGAGGGGCCCTGAGCCTGCAAGTCCCGAGCCCCCTTTGGTCTCCACTCCTACGACTGAAGAGACACGGGAGTGGGCTGTGGTGTGAGCAGCATGGGTCTCGGCCAAACGTCGGCACAAAATGTACTAAAGGGAGTTACCTCAAGGGAGAAAAACCAAAACCAGGCTGGGGACAAACAGGCGCACGGGCCTAGGAGGATCACAAGGCGGCGGCCTGCGCGGCCCAGGCCTGCCGCAGCCGAGGCGGCTGCCGCGTCGCGCCAGAATCCCTCCCCCGCCAGGGCCGACGCAAGATGGCGGTCCGGCCGCCGCCGCGCAGCGGGTCTCCTCCCCCGCGCCCTGGGCGCCTCCGACGACCCGCGCGGGCCTCAAGACCCCCAGCCCAGCGCCCCCGGAGTGAGGCGGCGCAGGCCGCGCGGGAGGGCCTCTGCCTGCCGCAGCGCGGGGCGGGCGGGGGCGGGGGGCGCTTACCGTGAGCGGAGCGGATCGGCCTGACTGGAGCCCTGAGGAGGAGGAGAAAGAGGAGGAGGAAAAGGAGGAGCACGAAAAACTACACGGCGGCGGCGGCGGCGGCTCCCATTGCGGAGCTGGCAGCCGAGCCGTTGAAAGGGGGGGGGGGGCGCTCGTGCAGCCGGCGCGCTGCCTCATGGGTAGGCTCCGGGTCAGCCTCGCCGTGTCCGAGCTCCCTGTCTTCTCGCCGACGCGGGAGGCGGGCATCAGCATGGGCGCCGCGTTGCGGACCCTCGAAGGCCCACGCGCCCCGCCACGCGCCGGCCAGCGGCGAGGGCCGGAGCCCGGGCCCCATGTGAGTGCGAGCCGCCCGCCGGCGGCGCCGGGCTGTAGCCGCCAAATCCCCGCAGCTCCGAATTTGCAGGCGAGGAGGGTTCTGCGCCCTCCGCGTGTGTATCGGCCCCCAGTCCTTTGGCTTGGAAACTGAGAAGCTCACGGGATAGAGCCGCCGTTCGAAAGAAGCGCTGGGCCTGCAGGGCGAAGACTAAACCAGAAGACAAAAAGGAATCAATCGTCTGTTTCTTTTCATCATTGGCTAATTTTAGCAAATTTTACCAAGTCTGTTTTAAATGTGTGGTTTTGCTTGCGTCCCCTGTCGAAGTCAAATATGAAGAGACAGATCTCTACATTTAACGTTTTATCTGGGACACAAGAATTGAAGTTCAGGTTATTTACACATACAGGGTGGTCTTCGGTATGCCGGGCAAACAAAGAGGAGTTAGGGGGTTTTACAAAAAAAAAAAAAAGGAAAGAAAGAAAGAAAAGAAATGTTACCTATTGTTTTTCCAGAAAGTTCATTGACACTTGGTAAAGTTTTGGGCTGCTGGTTAGTTCTGATTAGTAAGTCATAGGGATTGGTAAACCTTGTCTTACCGTTGCAGCAGGTTCTCTCAACAGCTAAAACATGAAGATAAAACCTGTTTCGGGTTACAGCAGGCAGTTCCAGCAGCCAGGTATGCAGAGAAGTCCATTTCCGGAGCAGTGTTACGTGCCCTGAGGGCTTCCCCCACCACCGGCTTCTCCACCCTTTCAGTTGGCTGTGTCAAGAGAGACCCAATTCAAATGATTAACTTTCCCACTTTAATTCCTAACTCTGCCATCTGGATATTAACCTGTAATAGCATTTTTAAAAGTTATGACATATAAGAAGTATGATAAATTTGCAAGAAAAACACTTGCCAAGATACTGCTTGCGTAAACACTTGCTAAAGGTTATATTCTGATCCGTAAGAAAAGGTTCCTAAACAAATTGTCCTCTCAAGAGCGATGGCATTATTGGTCCAGCTTGTGAGTGACCAAGACTTGAAATCTTGCATAGTGGGATCCTTAACAGACATACTGTTCAATCACTGAATCTTGGTCATTTGCCTTCCTATTTGAATTAAGTTTCTTTCTCATCCAGATTGCCTCAGCTTTTCTCAAGTGTTTATTATTACTGTAGTCTCCATATTGATTACTACCCCAAATTAATCTTTCCCAAAGGCCACTTGGATCAGTCTTACAGATCTGCTGTACTTGGAGGTAACCATGACCTAGCCTTCTCCCAACTGGGCCTGGGATCATCTACCCAGCTTTCCCTTTCCTGCTGGCCCTGGAAATAAACTTTACAGGAAAAGACAGAAAATAGTCAAAACAGCAAACATGGAAAGTTTAAAAATTCCAAAATCTTGGAACATGATTGACATTGTTTTTCAAATATAGTACCTAAAGGTTACCAAAGCATGCTACAGTGTCTGGTGAAATTACAACAAATTTAAAGATCTCAGTTGGCTTTATTGCAATTCTAGATTCAGGTACCATTTCATTCCATAAAATAGAATAGATGTTTCCATGATGGAGCAGGTGTGGATGACTTTATAGACAGAAAAAGGGCTGAAGAAGAAGGAACAACAAAAAACAAGTTGGTCATTTCAGAGTTACTTTCCTTGTAAGGTGGGGCAATGAGACAGAACAAGAAAAAGAAAACTCATTGGTTAATATCAGGTTACTATTGTAAAAACAACAGCAGCCAGGTGTGGTGGTGCATACCTGTAGTCCCAGCTACTGAGCAGGGTGAGGCAGGATTTCTTCAGGAGTTCGAGGCTGCAATGAGCCATGATCCTGCCACTGCATTCCAGCCTGAGCAAGAGATCAAGACCTTGTCTCAAAAACAAATAAAAAAGAGCTAAAGCTCAAGCCTGTAATCCCAGCACTTTGGGAGGCCGAGGCGGGCGGATCACGAGGCCAACAGATCGAGACCATCCTGGTCAACATGGTGAAACCCCATCTCTACTAACACAAAAAATTAGCTGGGCATGGTGGCGCGTGCCTGTAATCCCAGCTACTCAGGAGGCTGAGGCAGGAGAATTGCCTGAACCCAGGAGGCGGAGGTTGCGGTGAGCCGAGATCGCGCCATTGCACTCCAGCCTGGGTAACAAGAGCGGAACTCCGTCTCAAAAAAAAAAAAAAAAAAAAAAAAAAGAGTTAAAACAGGGAACTTAATTATCATGGGGATTAAAGATTTAAACTGGCCTGTTTGGGAAATTAGGCTGTTATCTCCTGATTTCTCAGAAGGCCACATAACAACTCAGTTTCAGTTTTTTGGCATGAGTAACTCCATGCTGATTTTTAGTCTAGTCTGTTGGGGCTTAGTGCAGGAGTTTGGTCCAAAATAATGGCAGCCTCATAAAAAGGAATGAAATACTGGCAGTCGCAGCAACCTGGATGGAAATGGAGACCCTTGTTCTAAGTGAAGTAACTCTTAAATGGAAAACCAAACATTGTATGTTCTCATAAGTGGGAGCTAAGCTGTAAGGATGCAAAGGCATGATAATGATACAGTGGACTTTGGGGACTCGGCGGAGAACGTGGGAGGGGGGGTGAGGAACAAAAGACTATACATTGGGTACAGCGTATGCTGCTTGGGTGATGGGTGCACCAAAATCTCAGAAATCACCACTAAAGAATTTATTCATGTAACCAAACACCACCTGTTCCCCAAAAACCTAAGGAAATAAAAAGTAAAAATTTAAAATTAAAAAAAAACAAAATAATGGCATCCTATAATTTTTATTTATAACAGGTTGAAAGAGAAGATTGCACCCTGTATTCTAGAGTCTAGTCCTCACTTTGTAGAGACAAAAGCTCAATGTTGCCAGTCTCCAGAACTAATTTAAATCCTGGGGAATGATTCATACCAACCAAACTTACTGAGACTCATGTGTAAACCAAAATTGGAATTCTTTTTTGTTGTTTTTGTTGATGAAAAACGTAACTGCCATGGAGACCAGAAAGTTGGTCAACATATTTTCATTCAAAGGAACATTCACATGAGAAGCCAAATTACAAAAGATGACTCCTGAGAATAGAGTCAGCACACAGGAAGTTACTTGGATGATTCTGACATCGTACTGCAAACTTCTGACATCATACTCCCTTGGCCTCTAAAACGCCTTTCTTTTGGTTCTCCTGACTTAGTCTCCAAACCTTCCTATCATTTTTTACAAGCCTCTCTTCCTCTGACTTATATTCTCAGCCTGTTGTACATGTTACACGCTTGCTATCCATATCCTCACAGTACTCATTCTCCTTAAGTGAGATCATGCTCTACATCCTTACCTGAATCATGGCAACGGATATGGGTGATCTCCCAGCTTCCATTCCACAACTACTTTGTGTTCATCCGTGCAATTTGGACAGACTTAATACACCCCACAACAGGTCCAAGAATGGTCCGACTGGCCAAAAATTATCAGAGTTACCCTCACCTTTTGAACTAGTTTTTGTTTCAGAGGCCAATCAGAGGGAAGCCTAGGATTTGTGTTTTATTGAAGAGAATAGAGAAGTTTTTTTTTTTTCCCTCTGAATGGTATAGCATTCTAATGTAAATACTGGAAGAGCTACAAGCTACATTCTCTTTTTTATTTTTTTTTTCTTTGCTACTAAGTAGAGCCAACTGAAAATAAAGCCAACACGTGGAGGAGGAATGGCTGGGAGAATCAATCATAGGGAAAGGAAGCCAATCCCTGAGAGAATCATAAACCTTCAAATAAAACATCACTGGAACCCATACTACCTCTAGACTTCTCTGTTTTATGAGCCAATAAATTCCCTTTGTTGTTTAAGCTGAAGGGATCCAGAATAAGCCATTGTGGCATAAAAATTATTTTGAGCTGAATATATTAAGTTCCTGAAATCCCTTATCTGCCTGAAAGCAGAGCGTTTCAAAAGAACCCAAAAGAACTCAATTGTTATAAATTCCCTCCAGGGAGCAACCAGGGAAGATTGACTCACCATCAGAGACTGCAAGAATTGTCACCACATCTAAATAGACATTGTCACAAAACTATGATATCTCCCATCTATTCTCCAAAGGGCCCATTTATCTTTCCCAAAAGTCACTTCCATAAATGCCCTTTCTGCTCCTTCCCATTCTAAGAAGTTATTTTTTCCCCATTAAGTGCTCTTCTCCCCCTCCCCTTCAGGGAAGTGTATCAGTCTGTAAGCCCCCAAATTTTAACCACCCTCTGTGTCACATTTCTTTGTGATCTCCCTTACATACATATGTGATTAAAATCTGTCTTCCCTTGGTAATCTGTCCTTTGTCAGTTTAATTCACAGGCCCCCAGTTACAGAACCTCAAAAAGTAGAGGAAAAGTTTTTCCTCCCCCACAAAGCCAATTTGAGCTGAGTTTTCTGTTACCTGCAACTGAAATCGTAAGTGTGACAGAGATAATGATACATATTCACCACCTTATTTTCCTCTTTGCACTCAGGAAACCTGTTTCCCAGCTTCCTTACCTTTATATTGGGCTGTGTGACTAATTCTGGACAGTGGAATGTAAACGGAAGCAGTGACCCTCCAATGTAAGCCTGGCCTTAAAACCTCCCGTAATTTATAGTTCCTATATTTTTTTTCACACACCAATCAGCCAGATACAGAAAACTCTGAGAAGCTGGGGGATGGCAGCAACGTTAAATAGAAGGACTCTGGGTTTCTTAATAACTGCGTCACCACACTGATCCTCACTGGACTGATTGGAGCAAAAAACAAACTTTTATTTGGTTATAACACTAAGATTCGGGGGTAGTTTGTTGCAATAGCTGAAATCACTAACCCTGATTAATAACAGAAGTGATGGCCTACAATAACAAAAAAACTAAAATATGTGTCATTAGCTTAGCACAGCAATCAGGTGGGAATTGGGGAAATAGATGTCGCAGGGTGGACAGCTGAAGGTTCACATTCGGCAGTGGCTAAACACTTGCTTACAGCACCTCAGAAGGCACAGTAGTATCTACATAACTTGTAGAGCTAAGGGAACAGTTCAGAAAGCAATATTATAGTGGATGTTGGTGATTTTTGATATTTTTAGCAAGACATTTTCAGAAGAACATTAGCATAGAACAGAATTAACCAGTTTACTGTTGGGGGCGAAGGAAATTTTTCGTATCTGAAGTTCTAAGTCTGCTGAAATTACCGACGATAGATTAACAGGAGAAAACACATACAAATGTATTAACATGGTACTGTGCACAGGATTCACACAAAACCTAAGACTCAAAGAAAGGCCAGACGGTGGAGGCTTAAGTACACTCTTCGTAGGAGAGAAGGAAATAGAGGACGTAAGCAATTCTGAGGGGTAGCAAATGATTTTCAGAAGAAAAGAACGAGCTCAAAGAACAGACAATGGTCTGGAACAAAGTTCCTCTGAGCTCTAGGGGAGATGGCAACAAGTTGAAGGAAGGTGAAGGGCAGAACTGCACTGAACAAACGTGGTCTTATTATGCAGATAAAGTCTTCCAGGTAATCTCAATTGCCCTGAGAAGAATAGAGGAAAGTCTGTCTGGGCACGATAATGACTTTTAGTCTTTTCTCTTCTCCTTATGGTTAATATTCCCTGGTTATTTGATGAGTTTCCTAGAGAGATTTTAGAACAACCGCATTTCTTTTGAAAAATGTTTTCTTCCTTAAGATAAGGGAACTTCCAGGGAGAGCCCCTCCCTGTGTCTGGGTGCTGGAGGGACAGGAGAAGGTTAGAAAGTCCCTTGTTCTGAGGCAGCTTGTAAGCCTTTCCAGTTTTCTTTAATTCAGAAGTGTTCAGGATGTCCCAAAGCACCGTACTTTGAGGTATCGTCCTTTGAACCCCAACATTACAAACAGAAATTAAAGGGAACAGAGAGAGTCCACCACTGGGGGACTTGGCAGGGTTGGAAAACACTACTTCTTCTACATTCCAGAGATGTGATTTTAAAAGACTTGAGCAAGGAAGCTCCAATAAAATTTTAACAAAGTGACTTGCTCTTAGGAAAAGATCAGATTACACATGTTTCAGATAGCACCTATTATTTCAGATAGCCTCAAAGTAACAGCCATTAAATTGAAAAAGAGACAAATGTAATCAAAGAAGCAGAGAAATAAGGCGGCTTTTAGAAGTGTGTCTCCAGAATAAATACTGTCGATGCTTCAAACATATATCCTTTGATATTTAACCACCTTTTTTGAGTTTTCCCATTGCCTCAAGTTTCACCGTGCTTCCGTTTTCGATAGCTGGGATCTACAACTCTTTTTCACAGGACTGTTCTTGGGCTTTTGGAACTACTTTGCTTGCTTTCACAAGGACTGGAAGTCCCTGGGACATTATATTCCCTCAAGGGCAGTTCTTAACCAATGACTAATAAATGCAAGAGTATGAAAGCTTTAGTTCCCCCCGTCTTAGGTAGGAACAACTAGACACATAACTTACACTCCAGAATTCCCCTGTAGGATCAAGCTGAAACTACCCTCTGTAGGGTTTTACCTACAGCTGTATCCTTGGCTTTGTGGGCGAGTTAAACCACTATTTATTCCAGCTCCACAACCACCCTTCTTGCTTTATGATACTGAGAACTAGGACTCTACAAACCACTTTGTGCTTTGCCAGTTGCTGTTAGGCTCTGCCAATAGCGGGGACTAAAGAGAGACTGCCAGACTGGAGGAGGGAGAAGGCTTTGCTCCTGCCTGTTTGTATGTTTTTCCTTTATCTTCCTGTCATCATGAATCCAGCAACTTTTCATCACTCCAGCAGTGACAATTCAATCCTGTAATAGGCTCACAGCACCATATATTCAATAGGGTGTCCCTTCCTTAGTGTGTATTTTTGTTGACTTTGTCCAAGATCAATTGGTTGTAGGTATGTGGCTTTGATTCTGGGTTCTATATACTGTTCCACTGATCTGTGTGTCTTTTTATAGCAAAACCATGCTGTTTTAGTTACTATAACCTCATAGTATAATTTGACATCAGATAATGTGATGCCTCCAGCCACGTTCTTTTGGCTTGGGATTGCCTTGGCTATTCGGGCTTTTTTTTTAATTCCGTAAGTTTTTCTTGAGACAGAGTCTAACTCTGTCACCCAGGCTGGAGTGCAGTGGCACAATCACAGCTCACTGCAGCCTCAACCTCCAGGAGTCAACCGATCCTCCCAGCTCAGCCTCCCGAGTAGCTGAACTACAGACAAACTCCATCACACCCAGCTAAGTTTTCTTAAATTCTTTGCAGAGGTGGGGTCTCGCTATGTTGCTCAGGCTGTTCTCAAACTCCTGAGATCAAGCAATCTGCACCTCAACCTCCCAAACTGTTGGGGTTATAGGCATGAGCCACCATGCCTGGCATTGATTCCATAAGAATTTGAAGATTGTTTTTTCTAATTCTGTGAAAAATGACATTGGTAATTTAATCCTTTCCTACAGATAGTTTGAGAAGCTCCATTCTTTTTCTTTTTTCTTTTTTCTTTTTTTTTTTTTTTTTGAGACAGAGTTTCATTCTTGTCACCCAGGCTGGGTGCAATGGTGCAATCCTGGCTCACTGCAACCTCCAACTCCCAGGTTCAAGTGATTCTCCTGCCTCAGCCTCCTAGGGAGTTGGGATTAAAGGTACACGCCACCACACCTGGCTAATTTTTGTATTTTTAGTGGAGACAAGGTTTCACCATTTTGGCTGGTCTGGTCTCAGACTCCTGACTTCAGGTGATCCACCCACTTCGGCCTTCCAAAGTTAGGATTACAGACGTGATCCACCACGCCCAGCTGGAGAAGCTCCATTCTAACTTTACTTCTAGCCTGACCCCTAAAAACTCTTAACATTCTCCCAAGCTTTTTTGTTCCTGGGCCAGTCAGATGCAGAGGATCCACCAGAGTATTTTGAGCTCTAGAAGACATGGGAGCTACTGCAGAGAAGTAACCTGGGGTTTCTGAATGGTTCATAGAATAGAAATATCTCCCCTACCAAAATCAGAGAATTATATTATGAGGTGCATAGAAAATAAAGCTTAATATCTTAAGCCACTAAGAATATTTGGCAATTTGTTTTAGTAGCTAGTGTTAGTTATCAAAATACATTGTCACTGAATTTTCCTATGATACTGACTTTTCTCTCTATGCTCATGATGATTGCTGAATTTGTATCTTCAAACTACATCCAAAGCATCAGAGCCATATTCCTTATCACAAACTTGAAAACTCCTTTTAACTATCTCACAGAACCTAAAAGCTGAACATTTCTAGAACTAATTATGTTTCTTTCTCTATTCCATTTTGATGAGTCATATCACCACTCCTTCAATTATCCAACTCTAAAAACTGAGAGTAAACTTCGTCTTCTCTTTCTTTAGTACCCACTATAACCAACTGAACCTGTAGGATGTTCTGAAGATCCTACCTTTTTTGTATTTCCCCAACCCCTACCCTACTCTCAATTGCCAGTTATTCTACCCTATGTCACTTGAGTTACTACAAAAATATTTTATAGTTCTCTTGCAATTAATTCCTTCCAGTGTCACAGAAACAACTTTTCAGAAAGCAAATCTAAGTGTGTAATATTCATGCTTTAAATATATATTAACTGTTTTCATAGTCCTAGAGATAAACCTCATACTCACATAACACAACATATATGTTGTGTTAGACACTATGGATTGGCTACTTTAATCTCCTTTCATTCTCCTTCTAATCAGAGATGATGGAAAGCTAAAAATATATAATAAACAAAAAAACCATCTATATTCCCTGTACACTAGTGCCACCAGATCTCCACATGTAGATTCTGCCAACTTGATGTGCCACCACCAGATCTGGATGATAAAAATGAGGTAGAAGCAACATTCTGCTGTTGTTGCTACTGGCAAGCAAAGTTTTGAAGATGCTGGTGTAAAGAGGCAATTATAGTAGTTAAACTTGGAGTCCTTATATCTACTCACCACCTTCATGGATGTGAGAGGTAACTGATGCAGCCTCAATGGTAACAGCAGCAGCAGCTTCCTGAACCTTAGATCTCAGCTATGAAATTATAGCAGCCGCTTGATTCTATACAGTCCTTCTACCAACGTTACATTTCCTTGAATTAAATACCTTTCTACATGAAATACCTATTTTGTCTTTCTCCTATGTTATATCCTGACCAATTAACAGTACATAACATACAAGGCTTGGCCAGGCATGGTGGCTCACATCTGTAATCCTAACACTTCAGGAGGGTGAGGCAAGTGGATCACCCGAGGTCAAGAGTTCAAGACCAGGCTGGCCAACATGGCGAAATCTCATCTCTACTGAAAATACAAAAATTAGCTGGGCATGGTGGCAGGTGCCTGTAATCCCAGCTACTCAGGAGGCTGAGGCAGGAGAATCGCCTGAACCCAGGAGGCGGAGGTTGCGGTGAGCCGAGATCGCGCCATTGCACTCCAGCCTGGGCAACAGAGGAAAAACTCCGTCTCAGAAACAAAAAACAAAAAAAGTATGAGGGTTTCACGATACATCTCCTGTTTCTTTCACCAACTAATCTCATGACACTTTTCCATGACCACTCCATACACATCCATCCCCATATGCTGTACTTAAGCTACGCTAAACTAAGGCACATCCGCAAATGTGCTATTTTCTCAGGACTCTTTCTACTTCAAAGGCCATGTTTACTCTTTTTCAACTCTCTAACTCCTGTTTATTCTCTAAGATTCAACTTGAATCTTATCTACTCTGGGGAGCCTCTCCTGATGCCTCTGCCTTCATCTGTGTGCTTGTAATGGAAATTTCTCATTCTTATTTTTTGCCACACAGCATCTGAGTCCCCTACCTATGTTTGAGATGTTGCCATTATGAGATGGAAGCTTCCACCTCTTTAAAAACTGAAAACGCCAGATACTTGCTTTCCCACATCCCTTGAATTAGGGCATGTGCACGTGATCCAGGATCTGCCAATCAAATATGTATGTCCCAGATTTTGAATTAGAAGATGATGGCATGAAAAGGAGCATTTTTTCAGAACTGTGACAATGTGTAGCAGCAGAGAAGGCAGCTAAAATCAGTTTTTAGAGGCAATAGTGCCAGTAGTTCCAGCAACAGTGCTGTACTGGTGGTGCGGGCAGTTAAGGTGGGAGTGTCCGTGCCACTGGCAGTAACAGCGGTATCCTTTCCAGCCTAGTTCTGTGGAAGTTGTACCTGGTTGCATAGTCTCTGGGACTGGTTTCTAAGCCTTTCAAGAGACTTTATGTACTAACCAATGGCTCCTTAATAAATTATTTTTCTGCTTAAATATGCCAGAGTCTGTCTCTACTGGTTATAACCAAGAACTTTGACTTACATAATCCCTCTCTACTCTTTCCAATTGCACTGTGTATGTGTGAGTTTGGATTATTGTTCAGCAAATATTTGCTCCTGTAGACTCCAAGTATAGTTTCCTTCCTGCCCTATTTACATTAGTCTTGGTCATATGTTTTGGTTTTTGGCCAATAGGATGTCAGCATTTGTGATTCAGAGGCTTGACATATGCTGTGTGCTTGAGCTTGCCCTCCTGTTTCAGTGATGAGAAGAGCATGTCCCAGATTGCTGCTGATTATTTAACCTAGTCCCTGAGTGAGACACATGGAACAGACCACATACCCCAGGCAGCTGCTGGTCCAAAGACGAGGAATATATGGAGCTGACCTAAACCCAACCTGTATCCTAGAGCCCAAAACCCAGGGGCTGGAGTCTTACCTATTTAGCCCACAGACTATGACCTAGAGAATACAACTGCAATTTCAAATCGCTGCATTCTTATGCAGTATTATGTCCATAGCTGACTAAATACAGTTAAGTAATTGTTATTAATAGTTATAGCCATAGTCAGCCTATATTATAATTATTGGTTTACTGGTCTGTCGCTCTCTACTAGACTGTAAGTTTGATGAGAGTGGAGACTGTATTTTATTGGTCTTTACATTTTCAGTAAACCTACATTTCCCAAAACCTACACTAGGCCTCCATGAGTTTTACAAATGCATAAACAAATGAAGGAATAAATGGCAAGCATTCTTTGGATTTTTTTTGGTCTATTGCACCACTGTAGAAGCTGTGCAGAGCAGTACGTCTTTATTAAAATATTTCTTCTTCTGCCAAAGCATGGTAAAATTGATTAGATTGAGCTGGATTTAATTATAGCATAGCAATACAGTCACCTTTTCTTGAGATTGTTCTCTTTTTATCTTGTTTGAAGTTTTGGGCACTCTTCGGTGAGGTTAAAAACACAGGACCAGCTCATAATAAATATGCTCAATGAATTTCATTTCAACTTTCTTTCCAGAATTCCTTAGTTATTGACTTACACACAGACCCTTCAGCTTCTTTATGAGTGGTTGCTTACTTCTACTATGTACAGATTCTACTAATTTCACTCTCAAATATTAGATTAATTTCTTTGCTATCAACTTAGGCTTATCTTGTAGTATTTCATTATCACTTTCATGTAACAAATACCTAACCCATAGCTGAGACATAATAAAAGTTGTTAAATGAATCCGGCATTTGTTGTATTAATAGTCTCCCGAGTATTTAAATTTTCGATGCAATCATTTTGACTAGGGCACATTTTGGTACAGACTAAAATAGAAATTCTTACACATTTTTTGTTCTTATTTTGACATAATGTGCCAAATGACTGTTTTCAGCCCATCCCTGAGCCTCCCGCAATCACTGACATCCTCAGTTGGGGTGAAGATCAGAAATGTGATCAGGCTCAGGAGTGAAGTGAGTATAAGGAATGAGGTATAAAAAATAAAAATGAATTTATATTTGGTCATAACCATGGCCATTTTGATGAGTCTGTAACTACATCAAAGTGGCCACATTGAAAAACGGAATTGAAAGCTATGCATATATTCTGTCTCCCTAAGTTTAAGCCCTAAAGCAGGAGCAGGACACTGGACCGTAAACAGACACATATGTCGTCTATAACGCAGAAAGCAAATCAATTTCTTGAGAAAGCAAAACTATGCTTGAATTAAAACCAGAAAATGATTTCTCTATTGGGTCATCATAGGCAAGATTCTATGTATGGTATGTCTTAATCCAGAGGTAGATTTTCACGTATCCAGAGAAATGAATGAATTGCAAATCCTGCCAACAGTTCTCCTTAGTATTTCTTTCAACTGAGCTTTTAACATATAGGGAACAGCTCTGACTTTAAGATTAACTCTCCTGAGAAATACCTAGAAAACATTATTCATTGTCACTAAGTACAGAGCTTTATGTTTTAATAATCAACAGAGCTGGGGGGTAGCATTGACATTCTCTGACGAATATTAAAACATGCAAAAAGCTGCATAGTAGAAAGTCATTCCACCTGGTACTTGGAGTTGTGCCAAAGAAATAAAGTACTAGGAATAAGGATGAGATAGTCTTCAGAAAGCAATTTGTGTCCCCTCTGAATTACAGACAAATGAGTTACTGATGTTTCAGAGTTCCACACCATAAAACATGGCAGCAGTAAATTTAGTATGGAAAATGTGAAATGCTACCCTTTTACAAAAAAATTTGTATACTAAAATATCCATAGAGCATCAGGATGTTAATTTCTTATTATAGAATGGCCCACCTGAAACTTGCCTGCTTTTTGAAGTTAATATTGGCCCAAGATGGCTAGAGTTGCAATTTATCAGATATGAAAGTGGAAATTTAAATGACATATTAAATAGCAACACATAAATGAAGCTTCTTATTTGTAGGTCATGAGTGGAGTAGTGTTTTTAAAATGTTATAGCCTGTTTTGCAAACATTTGAGAGCGATAGTGAGATGGCAAGTCATCTGAAATGAGTTTCTTCATTAGTTCTGGAACATCCCTAGTCATTACTTCTAAAAGTGTTTCCTCTGCTCCTTTCTCTCCTTCCTCTCCTTTGATAACTCTGATTTTAAAATGTTAGATTCCCCCAGTCTCCTCCATGTCTCCTAACTTTTATTTTATATTTCCTTTTTTGTCCATTTATGCTGCATTCTTCATAATTTCTTAATATGTATGTCTTCTAATTTGCTGTCATATTTATCCACTGATTTTTTTTTAAGAGACAGAGTCTCACTATGTTGCCCAGACTGGACTCAAGCTTCAGGGAGTCCTCCCTCCTCAGCCTTCCGAGTAGCTGAGATTACAGGCACACACCACCAGGTCCAGCCTGTCCACTGATTTTTAGTTTTTTAATTTTTTATATTTATTTCTATACAATAACATTGGTTCTTTTCAAATATAACTTTTTAGAGTATTTTGATGCTTTAAATTTTAAATAGACTCTGTCTGATAATTCATATATCTGCTAAATTTCATGTCTATATTTTTTCTCATGAGATCTTTTCTGTTTGTGTGTGTGTGTATGCACATGTGCACATGTGTGTTTCACTGTGCACTGATTATTGTCCCTAAAACATGTAAAGGAATTAGAATTCTTTGAGGCCTAGGATGAAGGTTACCTTCTCTGAGTGAGGATTTTCTTCTACCGGTCAGAACCACATTATCCAACTTCATGGTTTCAGGTTCCCTTACCATCCAAGCCCAGCTCTGTAATTCTTGGCAGGGGCTGCAACTTTTCAGGGAGCAGTTCTCTTCTTTTTTTTTTTTTTTTTTTTTACATCTGTTCTTCTCAGTGTTAAGGCAGCATTCCCTTCTAGCTCTGGAGCATGGGAGGGCAGCGTGACTAAATATCTGAGTAATTTATGAAGGAGAGAAATGTATTTCTTACAGCTTTGGAGGCAGGGAAGTTCAAGATTGAGGGTCTGCATCTGGTGAGGGCCTTTTTGCTGGTTGTGAGACTCTCTGTAGAGTCCTCAGGCAGTATAGGGCATCACATGGTAAAGGGGCTTATAATATGTGGCCATACTGGCTTTTTATAACAGATCTACTCTGGTGATAACTAACCCATTCCCAAGATAACTCATTAATCTATTAACCTATCAACTCATTAATCCATGAATGGACTAATCCAGTCATGAGGCCTCTGCCTCTTAAAGACCCAATTTTCAAAAGTGTTTCCTTGGAGATTGTTGCAACATGAGTTGAAAGCATAGCAGTGTATTTCAGGTTTTCTTTTACTCTGAGGGTGACACCCCTTTGGGTGATAGCTCAGTTAGGGAGGGGTCATCTGGTAGGATCCCCTCGTTGGACAGGCCCTGGGGGTCAACTTCAAGATCTCTCCATGTATACATCTGCTAAAACCAAGGTTCAAATCTGTCCAGATCAACGAATTCCCTCAGAGCAAGGCAGCGTCAGTGTATTTGTGCTCGGCTTCTCTCCCCAGACTCCAGTATTTTCTCAGATTTTAGCCTGTAACTCCTCACTACCTTGGCAGTTCTGCAATGCTTCTGAGAAAAAAAAATTAATGCTTTTTCAACATTTATAGTTGTTTTCAGCAGGAGGATTCAGAATAGAAATAAAATATGTAACTTTAAAATGAAGAGAGGAAATAAAAAGGAATGAAGATTATTGTAAAAATACAGTATTTTTTGTATTTTTAGTAGAGACAGTAGAAGCCAAAAAAGAAACATGAACTAAAAGCATAGTAAATAAAAAACATAAACTAAAATAAAAATGAATCCAAGTTGCAAAATGATACATTCAGTATGATACCATTTACATAAAATTTTTTAACATAAAATAAAATCACATATAATATATTAAAATATTCATAATGAACATACCAACTTCAGTAGAAGGCTAGTTTAACAGACGTGAAAGGTTGAAAAGGAAGACATGGAGAACTTTGCTGTATTCATTTTGTTTATCTAAGGAGAGAGTGAGGCTGGGTGCAGTGGCTCAGGCCTGTAATCCCAGCATTTGGGGAGGCTAAGGCAGGTGGATCACTTGAGCTCGGGAGTTCAAAATCGGCCTGGGCAACATGGCAAAACCCCATCTTTACCAAAAACACAAAAAACTAGCTGGGCATAGTGGCAGGTGCCTTAGTCCCAGCTACTCGTGAGGCTGAGGTAGGAGGATTGCTTAAGCCTGGGAGGCAGAGGCTGAAGTGAGCAGTGATCATCCCACTGCACTCCAGCCTGGGTGACAGAGTGAGACTCCACTTCAAAAAAAGAAGAGAAAAGAGAGAGAAAGAGAGAGAGCTGAAACAAATATGGCAAATCGCTAATGTCTATAAATACGGGTAGTGGGTACATATGTGTCTATTACATTATTGTTTGTATTTTTCAGTATGTTTGAAATGCTTCCTAATTTAAAATGTTTTAAATAAAACAAGTTAATTCAGTGTCTTAAAGGTTTAAAGGAGAAAGTCATATGATCAGCTTAGTAGATGCCAAAATTTGATACAATTCAACATCCATCCCTAAGGGAACTGGGAAGCAGCCTTAGTAAAATAGCAATTGAATGAATATTCTGTAATTTTTATTGGCTCTGGAGAAATGCTAAGAGAGCACTGGGAAATTCAGGCCTCAACTTTTCCATTTTATTTTTATTTATTTATTTATTTATTTTTGACATGGAGTCTCACTCTATCACCCAGGCTGGAGTGTAATGTCACAATCTTAGCTCACTGCAACTCTGCTGCCCGGGTTCAAGCAATCATCCTGCCTCAGCCTCCTGAGTAGCTGGGATTACAGGCACCGGCCACCATGCCCGGCTAATTTTTGTATTTTTAGTAGAGATGGGGTTTCACCATCCTGGCGAGGCTGGTCTTGAACTTCTGACCTTGTGATCCACCCACCTTGGCCTCCCAAAGTGCTGGGATTACAGGTGTGAGCCAGCTCGCCCAGCCTACTAACTTTTCTATTTTAAACAAATTTGTGAAACTCTTGGCAAATATAATAGTTCAAGAAAAGGAACAGAATGGCTAACTTACATGCAGTTCCAGGACTAGGATGAAACCAGAGAAACACCTAGGATGCAATTTAAAGGAGACAGTCTCCTCACTCATCTCACTCCAGTACTGGCCCACATGGCAAGTGTTATGTTTAACTTTTCAAGAAACTGCTGAATACTTAGTATAGTCAATCCTTACCAATACTTAGTATAGTCAATCTTTTTAATTTTAGACATTCTAATAAATGTGTTTGTGGCTTAAAATTTTGCATGTTCCTAATGACTAATGATACTGAGCATTTTTTCATGTATTTATTTGTCATCCATATATCGTCTTTGGTAAAGTGTATGTTCAAATGTTTTACCCATTTTTTATTGGATATTTAAATATATTTAGATTTTGAGAAATCTTCATATATTATGAACACAAGTCCTTTATCTAATATACGGCTTGAAATTATTTTTTCTTGTCTGTGGCTTGCCTTGTCTTTCTCAGAACGATGTCTTTCAAAGAGCAAAAGTCTTTAATTTTGTGATATAATTCATCACATTTTTTAATGACTTATGCTTTGGATGATGTGCCTTTACCTAAGCTAAAATCACAAAGATTTCTCCTGTTTTCTTCTAGAAGTATTATAGTTTTAGGTTTTAGACATAGGTCTATGATCTATTTTGAATGAATTTTTTAATATATTTGTATATGGTGCAAGATATGCACTGAGGATATTTGTTTGTTTACATACTTATTGAATATAGATACCCAATTACTCCAGAATAATTTGCTGATAATCTTTCTCCTTTGCAAAGCCTTTGCATGTTTTTCAAAAATCATTTGATCATGTATGCGTAGGTCTCAACATTTGTGGGTTCTCTGTGTGATCTATTTGTCTATATTTTTACCAATATCATACTTTCTTGATTAAGATAGCTTTATTAAAAGTTTTGAAATCAGGTAGTGTTGGGCTTCCAATTGTTTTTCTTTTTGCAAAGTTGTTTTAGCTCTTCTAGGTCCTATGCATTTTCATATGAATGATAAAATCAGACTGTTAATTTATTCAATAAAAGCCTGCTGGGATTTTGAATGGGATTACATGGAATCTATAGATCAGTTTGGGGAGAATTGGGAAATGTGGAGAATTATTTCCTTTATTTGGG
This sequence comes from Aotus nancymaae, assembly GCF_030222135.1. Classification (NCBI taxonomy): domain Eukaryota; kingdom Metazoa; phylum Chordata; class Mammalia; order Primates; family Aotidae; genus Aotus; species Aotus nancymaae. Next base: position 477,446 of record NW_026988455.1, read on the forward strand.
TCATTAATTTCTAGCAGCAATGTTTTAATCTTTTTAGTGGCCAGCTCTCACCCATGCATTGTCAGATTTTTCCTATGTATTTTATGTTGTTGATGCCACTGTAAATAGCAATTTCTTAAATTTTGATTTCAATTGTTTGTTGTAGTATGTAGAAATAAAATTGCATTTTTTAAAAAATTTACCTTGTAATCTGCAACCTTGCTAAAGTCACTCACTAGCTCTACCAGCTTTTTTGCAGAGTCCATGGGACAGTCTGTATGCATGACTATATGGTTGGCAAATACAGTTTTAGTGTTCCCTTCCCAATCTGGATGCCTTTCTTCTATTTTCTTACATTATTGTACTAATGTTGAATAGGAACAGTTACAGCATACATTTTTCTATGGCTTCTGACCTCAGAAGGTAGAAACAAAACATTTAGTTTTTTAGGGTAGAAACAAAACCTTCAGTTTTTTATCAATAGGGGTTTTTTTGTTCATGTTCTTCATCAGCGTGAGTACATTTCCAACTCTTTCTCATTTGCTGTGAGTTTTTATCATGAGTGGATGCTAGATTTTGTCAAATGCTTTTATTGCAGCTATTGAGATGATCATTTTTTTTCTTTTTCAGTCTGTCAAAAGAGTGAATCGCAGTGACTGACTTTCAAATGTTAGGTCAGCCGGGCATTCCCGGGATAGACCTTTATTGGTTCTTTTTGTATATTGTTGGATTCAATTTGTTACATTTTTAAAAATATGTTTATATCAAACTTTATGAGGGGGATTGGTCTGTGGTTTTTACCACTGATCAGGGTAATTCTGGTCTCACAGAATGAGTTGGAAGTATTCCCTCCTCTTTAATTTTTTAGAAGTGTTTATGTGGAATTAGTATTATTTTCTTCCCCAAATGTTTGGTAGTATTCAGCAGTGAAGGCATCTGAGCCTGGATTTTTTTTGTGTGTGGGTAAATTTTTAAATACAAATTCAATATTTTAATAGATATGTAGATATTTATGTCATCTATTTCTTCTTGGATAAGCTTTGGTAGTTTGCATCTTTCAAGGAATCTGTCCATTTCATCTAAGTTGTCAGATTTATTGGCATAAAGTTGTTCATAATATTCTCTTTTTATCCTTTTAGCATCTGAAACGTAACCTGTATTTACGTTACTACTCTCATTTCAGATATTGTTATTAGTGTATTCTCATTATTTTTCCAGGTAAGATTTATTTATTTATTTATTTATTTATTTATTTGGCCTTCTCAGAGATCTAGGTTTTCACTGATTTTCTCTAATTTTTCTGTTTTCTTTTACATTGATTTCTGCTCTGGTCTGTAATATTTTCTTTCTTCTGTTTATTTGGGGTTTTTGTTTTTTCTTCTTTCCCTAGTTTCTTAAGGTAGAAAACCTGAGGACTTTCTTATTTTCTAACACAAACATTGAGTGCTATAAATTTGTAAGTACAGCTTTAGCTGCATCTCATAAATTTTAATTTGTTGTGTTTTTATTTTTGTTCAGTTAAAAATACTTTCATTCAGTTTAAAATCCTTTAGTTTTTTTCTTTGGCCATAGATTACTTAGAAGTATGATACATATTTTCCAATATTTGAAGATTTTCCAGGTATCTTTTTGTTATCGATTGTTAATTTTTCAGTTTGCTTTTTAAATTAATATATTTTAATTTTTAGAGCAGTTCTAGGCTTACAGAAAAATTGAGCAGAAATTACAGAGCGTTCCCATACACCCCCTCACCTTCCCCGCCGCAGTTTTCCCTACTGTTAACATATTGCATTAGTGCAGTACATTTGTTGCAATTGTCCATAGTTTACATTAGGGTACCATTAATAGGGGTTTTGACAAAAGCACAATGTCATGTAACTCTCATTATAGTATCATAAAGAATAGTTTCACTGCTCTAAAATTCCCCTAGCTCCACCTATTCATTCCTCTTCCCCTTACTTACCCCCACCAATCACTCCAAACCCCTGGAAACCACTGATCTTTTTATTGTCTTGATGGTTTTGCCTTCTTACAGAATGTCTTATAGTTGGAATTATACAATATGTAGCCTTTTCAGACTGGCTTGTCCAGTCTTAGTCACATGTGTTTGAGGTTCCTCCATGTCTTTTCATGACTCGATAGCTCATTTCTTCTTATTACTGAATATTTCATTGCATGGATATACCACAGTTTACTTACTCGGCTACTGAAGGACATCTTGGTTGCTTCCAGTTTATTGCAATTATGAAGAAAGCAGATATAAACATTCAAGTGCAAGTTTCTGTGTGGACACAAGTTTTTAAATCATTTGGGTAAATACCTAGGACACCAAGAGGTTGATTTGCTTGCCCAAGGCTATATAGTTATGGAGTAACACAGAACTTGAACTTTAACAATCTAACCCAGAGTTTATAAACTTAACCACTATGTGAAACTCCCTTTCAACATTTGATACAAGTCAGACAAACACACTAAAGGAAGATTCTGTGGATGAGGGGTCTGAGTCAGATCTTAGATGAAGACTAAGGGTTGATAAATAGAAATAGAAAGAGAGTTTCAATATGGGATATGGTGAAATGCTACTTGGAAGAGCATAGTGTGAGATAATGGTGATGGTTGCACAACAATGGGAATGTACTACTAAGTTATTCCACTGAACTATAAACTTAAAAATAGTTAAAATGGTAAATTTCATTATGTGTATTTTACCACAATTTTCTAAATAGTGTAGTGTGTATGTTGGGTTTGGGGTGTGGGAGTAAAGTATTCTGATTAAAGTTAAAGTTTTATTGTGAAAATAAAAGAAGATGAAGTTGGATATGTAAATTTAGAATAAAATCAGTATGAACTTTTAATTATATTCTATGGCCTAGGAAAACCTGAAAATTTCATAAGGTGGAATAGACACGAAACCTACAATTTGTAAGTGTTAACCTATGCTGTATAAAAATGTATAGAAGTTTCATACAACACAGGTTATGACAAGGGACGAGGCTGTAGAGAACAGGTTCTCTGTTGGTCAGAGAACCAGCTCATTTCAATCTAGGTGTATTTACACACGCATTGTTTTATTTCCTCTAACAGCAGCTTTATACAGTGGATATTACTGTCCCTAATCTATAGTCAAGGAAGCTAAGGCTTATTCACATTTGTATTAGGTAAAAGTGCAGTAATTTAAAAACAGATCTCTTCATTTCAAATCCAGTGGGATGTAAAATGGGTAGCTGAAATAACATGGACTGAAGATCACACAGACCTTTGAATTCGGGCTCTGTCTCATTAGGTATGTGGCTTTGAGATTATTCAGCTTGTCTGAGCCTCGATTTTCTCATCTGTTTAAGTGTGATGAAAATACCCATCTCCTATTAATTAAATTCTACATGCATATGGTGCTAAGTACACAGCACCCAAGAAGTGTTCAATAATTGTTAATCCACTTTCTTCCTCCTAAATCTATGATGTTTATCTGACATTTATTTTGTAGCATATATGTGAATCAAATTATTTGTTGATTGGTGATATTTAAAACTTCTTATTTGTAAATTTAGGCTTTCCTGCATTGACAAATGATAAATTTTCACACATTAATCTCTTTCTGGCTAGGAGAAAAGCACATTTTACTAATTAAAGGCAAAAAATTCCAAAGAAAAATTATGAACATGGTTTGGAAACTCATGTACATATTTATTTAACACCATTTCATATCTTTAAGAAGGCTTTTGGAAACTTATTTAGAAAACTGAAAAGTCCTTGAATACCAAGTGGTTTAACAGGAATTTTTTAATGAGTTAAGTGTAAATGAATCAAAAACACATGAATTCTATTTTCTGTAAATAACACATGGTTTTGAAAACTGAAAATGTACTTGGGAAAAAATGTGTCCTATGTACTATTTAACTGAAACTCCTTAAAAATGGTGCTCCCCAAAATGAGGCAAGCTTCTTTTAAATTCTAGAGTGCTACGGGTTGAAGTTCTCTTGGACAGATCGCAGCATATTTTATATGTTTGAGTTTGTTGAGAATGATTATTTTAGGATAGTGTCCAAGGCTCCATCTGATGAGACTTTTTAGGTATTTCCATTTTTACTGGGGGTAGAATTAATCTTTTGTATTTCTGGACAAAAGATAAAGCAATTGTGTTCATCAACATAAAATGTTCACATGGAAGCAACTCTAGGACCTCAGACATGTGAGTATTGGGATGGGAATGAGTGGAGAAGTATTGGTGAAATATGGTACCACAATTTCCCAGGAAGAATAATTCATTCTGTCAGAAAGGCAGGAGAACTGATCAGCTAAATTTTCGTCAACATATAAAAGCTCTTCACTAACGTTGCCAAGTAATATGTGTCTCCAGATATTTTATTCTAGATACACTGTGCTTATGACTTCCACTCTCTCTCTCTCTCTCTCTCTCTATTAGAAGGAGATAGCTACTACATCTGGGATCCAGATGAGGCAATCACAATTTTAATATTACTGTTCTTCTGGTTGGAATCATCCAATTCCTTCTTCTGGTATTCAGAAGAGTTTCCACTGATTTGAAGTAGGAGACATTGCCTTTTATAATTTGCAGTCCTTCTTTCCTCTCAGGTGGTAAAACTGACTACATTTTGTTAAATGTACAAACTGCATTTGTGAAAACTGACTGCATTTGTGGAATAAAAATATGCAGATAAAATTGCTTTGGAATAAAACATAAGTTTGTGCAGTGAAGTGGGCCCTAAGATATGAAGAAATTGACATTGATTAAAAGGACCAGAGCCCTGGCAGAAGAATAGACATACAGATCAATTAAATAGAATTGACAATCTATAAATAAACCCTCACATTTACAGTCAATTGATTTTTAACAAGTGTGCCAAGACAATTCAATGGAGAAAGAACAGTATTTTTTAAAAAATGGTGTTGGGACAATTGGATATCTACATGTAAAATACTAAAATTGGACCCCTACCTTAAGCCACATACAAAATTTAACTTAAAATTGATCAAATATCTAAATGAATCAAAGACCAACTCAACGAATCAAAGCTAAACTATAATCTCTTAGAAGTAGAAGAAAACATAGGCATCTGCATGACCTGAAATTTAGAAATGGTTTATTAGATATGATGCCAAAAACAAAAGCAACAAAAGACAGAAATAATATGGACTTCAAAGACATTTAAAACTTTGCGCTTCAAAGCATACCATACAGAAAGGGAGAAGACAACCCACAAAATGGGAAAAATTTGCAAATTATGTTTCTGATAAGAGACTTCTATCTAAAATATATGAAGAACTATTACAACTCAATACTAAAAAGACAAATAACCCAACTTTAAAATGGGCTCAGGATTTGAACAGACACTTCCACAAAGAAGATGTACAAATGGCCAACAGAACATAAAAAGGAACTTGGCGTTATTACTCATCAGGGGATTGCAAATCAAAACCACAAATACTTTCTACCTATAAAAATTAAAAATAAAACATTTTTCAGAAATTAAAATAAATAAACATTTTAAAAACCACAATGAGATACCTCTTCATTGCTACTCGGATGGTGATAATAAAAAATGCAGATAATAGCAAGTGTCGGCAAAGGTGTAGGTACATTGAAACTCTCATGCACCCCTCGTGGCAATGTGGCGATGCAAAATGGTGCAGCTTCTTTGAAAAACAGTTGGCTATTCCTCAAAGTTCAAACATAGAGTTACTATATAACCTGTCAATTCCACCACTGGGTACCGTGTATAACCAAGAGAAATGAAAACACATGTCTGCACAAACACTTGTACTTGAATGTACATAGCAGCATTATTCATTATAGCAAAATGTAGAAAGACCCAAATACTCATCAACTGATGAATGGATAAATAAATATGATAGAGCCATACAATCAAATATTATTTGGGAATAAAAATAAACGAAGTACCTTTGTCCCTCGATATCTGCAAGCGATTATTTCCAGTACCCCCTGAGGATACCAAAATTCATGGATGCTTAAGTTCTTTATATAAAATGATGTAGTATTTGCATATAAGCTACACACGTTCTCCCTTATACTTTAAATCTTCTCTAGATTACTTATAATACAATGTAAATGCTATGTAAATAGTTATACTGTATTTCTTATTTTTGGTGTCTTTTTTTTTTTTTCATCTATTTTCAGTCTGCTGTTGTTCCAATTCATACATGTGGAACCACGGATATGGTGGGCCCACTATACTGACACAAGCTATAACATGAATGAAACTTGAAAACATTATACTAAGTAAATGAAGTGAGTCACAAAAGAACACATATTTTGTGATTCCATTTACATGAAATGTCTAGAAGAGGCAAAGCCCAATAAAGCCAGAAAGCAGCAGTTGCCAGGAGCTGGGATAGTGGAGAAAAATGGGGCAAGGGCGGTTGACTGTTAGAGGATATGGGCTTTCTTTTTGGAATGATGAAAATATTCTAAAACTGATTGGGTTATAGATGCATAACTTTGTGAATATACTAAAAACCACTGAATTGAACATTATAAATAGATGAACTGTGTGGTGTATGAATTCCATATCAATAAGGATTTTACCAAAAAAGGGACGATGTGGGCCTGGTGCAGCAGCTCATGCCTGTAATCCCAACACTTTGGGAGGCCGAGGGGGGCACATCACTTGAGGCCCAGAGTTCAAGAGCAGCCTGGCCAGCATGGTGAAACCCCATCTCTACCAGAAACACAAAAATTAGCCGGGTGTGATGGAGGGTGCCTGTAATCCCAGCTACTCAAGAGGCTGAGGCACAAGAATCACTTGAATCTGGGAGGCAGAGATTGCGATGAGCCAAGATTGCACCACTGCACTCCAGCCTGGGTGACAGAGAGAGATTCTGAAAAAAGGAAAGAAAGAAAAGAGAGAGAGAAGAAGAGAGAAGGAAGGAAGGAAGGAGGGAAGGAGGGAAGGGGAGACAACTTATACCTGAACTACTACGTTGAATTTCAGGTTAAGAAGTGAGAGAAGGAGGACAAATGGTCTCTAACAGTATGAATATAATTTCTTTCTCATTTTTATATTTATTTTTTTAGTCATTTCTCAAGGTACTTATTAGAATATAAAGCTAACTTTAACGTTGGTTATATAATAATTCATCTGACCTATTATTTCCTTCTACCTAGCATGTGTCACGCCCTGTTTGTGGTACTGCACATGCAGAAGACAGAACAAACTCCCTGCTGTCAGCTTACATTCTAGTAAGGGGACTAGAGTGGAACTGGAAGAAGGGAAGTCCATGTAGAGGAAGTGATGTTTGCACAGAGACCTGGATAACAGAAAGCTCTGGAGGAAGAGAATATCAGATAGAAGAGAACGCAGAAGAAAAAGGCCCCCACTTGCGAGGAAGCTTAGTAAATATTAGAGCAGTGGTTCTCCAACTTGAGCTCACACCAATATCAACTGGAGGGCTTGTTAAAACAGATTGCTGGCCCTACACACAAAGCATCTGAATCAGCAGGTCTGGGATGGTGCCCAAGAATTTGCATTTCTAGCAAGATAATGCTGATCCTGCTGGTCTGGGGAACCGCGCTTTGAGGAGTACTATCTTAAACGAACAAGAAAGAAACTGATGTGGCTAGAGAAATTTGAGTAACTGGGCGAATGGCAGGTAGCAGTGTGCTGAAGGCAGCTTGTGCTAGCTCACAAAAGCTGAAATTGTACATCTCTTGCCAACCTTGCAATCGGTGATGTTACCTTGGCAGCTGATACCAGGCTTGGTGGGAGTGTTCATACTTTGGAAATTGATAAATGCTACAAATCAAGGATCCTGCTGGTGGTAGGGATGAGGTCAAAGAAGCAGGGAGATGCCAGAATTGGAAGTCTCATATTCCATAATGAGAAATGTGGATTTAAGTATAAAGATATTGGAAAGCCTTTGAAGAGTTGTGAGCAAAGGAGAAACATTATCTAACTGCTGTTTTAAAAGGAATATCCTGGATGCTAACTGGAGTATAGATTATAGGGGATATGATTGTACCCTCCAAATTCAATCTCTCCTTCTTCTTAGGTGCAATTAGCTGCTCAACTAAAGGCTACATTTCTCAGCCTTCCTTGCAGCTGTGTGTGGGTATTTGCCTAAGTATAAGCCCAACTGGAATGGAATGTGAATAAAATGATTTGTGAAATTTCTGAGTCACTGGATGAAAAATAAATTCCTTGCCCTGAATGTCTTTTCCCTTCCTGAAAGCCACAGCTCAGACACAGTAGCTGCCTAGTGTTGACATGCAAATAATGACAATACCCAAGGAGATGAGAAGAAAGGACTCAGAAGCAGCCCTGGTCTTGGGGTTTTGAATCACTGAAGAGCAGAGCTTCGATCATCCTAACAACCTGTGAGAGAGAAGCAATGTATTTAAGCAGCAAGCCATTGTATCACTGGGTCTCTGTTACCATAGCCTAATCTTACCCTAACAGCAGGAGAGGTTAGAGTAAAAGCAGGGAGATGACTTAGGAGACCATTGCAATAAACCCATCAAGAGATGATGGTGGCTTGAACTAGGTTCTGTGCCAGCTGGGCCTATTTGCTCTCAGACCCATTCTTCTCCCTTCCTTTGCTCTGCTTAGCTGGCTGGTCCCTGCATTCTGCATTTTCCAGGGTCCATTTCACCCGGCTTCTGGCTGGCTTTACACACTGTTAGTTGATGCAAGAGCAAAAATAAGGAAAAGCAAGTTCATTTCTCTCTCTCTCTCTCTCTCTAGGGGGTGTGTGTGTGTGTGTGTGTGTCCCAATCAAGCAGCATCTCTGGTAGAGACTCAGTGGCTTTTTGCTCCTGCTTTTCCCACTGCAGTTAATCTCTAGGTAACCTTGCCATCCCATCTGGCAACTAATTCCCTGCATTAAATCTCCTCCATTTTAAATAGTTTCTGTATTCCTGAGTTAACCTGGACTGGTACAGAGGAGGTAATGGATTAGTGAGAAATATTGGAATAAGGGCATATTTTGAAGGTGAAAAAGACAGAACTGATGAGGGGTTGGGTATGCGGTATGAGGAAACAGCCCATTTCCTTGCAACTTCCCCAATAAAGTGCTTCTCTGTCTTACCAGTCCCAGATTGCACCATCATTTACCTAGTACCTCAAAACAAAAGTCTGAGGCTCATACTTTATTCATTGTATTCTTCCTCTAACCCATTATAAAGTTTGATCTCAACTTTTGGGATATGTTGGAACTTGTCTGGAATTATAAAAATCCAGGTACACTTCATCATAGCTGATCAAACAGCTCAGACTGGAAACAGCCAAACGCAGACACTACTGCTAGTTTCAAAAACTCCAGTGAACTTCACAAAGACTGTGCTTTGGGAAAGAAACCAGATCCTGTATGTAGGCTAGACAGGCTGGCCACCGGACTATTGCTAAGACAACGTCCCGGGGATGTGGGGAAGTACAACAATCCAGGCTTCACTCTATCAGTGGGGAAACCAGAGCATTTTTAGGTAAGCCGAAACATGGGAACTCAAACATGCTTGGAAAATCCCAAGAAAATGGAAAGTGATTACCAGTTACAAGGCCCAAGGCTCAGAAAACTTCTGTTTTCTTTTATTTGACACTACTGAAGACAAAGATAATCTCTGGGAAGAAGAAAGGCTTCCCAGTTTATTAGCTGTGTGACCCAGAACAAAGGTGTTAACCTCTCCAGGCTTTAGTTTGCTACTCTATTAGAAAAAGGACAAGCATTACCTATATTCAAGTATTGTTGTATTAACATGAGAGAGGCCTTAGAACATGGTGCATAGCCTGCATTCATATTCATTTTTCTGCTGGTCCCTTCCTCTTCTCCCATGTGGATAACATTGTAGAACAGATTAACTTGCTGTGACTTAGTATACTGTCAGTTAATAACTATTGATCTTCTACACATGGTGTCCCCAGAGTAAATGTAGGCTGTGGTTTGATTCATAATTAAGATAAAATGTTTTCACTGCAGAAATTCATCGCCAGCTTATTTAAGTTTGTGGAGAAAATGTTTGTGAGTAATAGAATAGGGTGCAAAAGTGTTGGTAAGAAAGGCAAAACATGTCATTATTTGTGTTAAATGCAAGATTAGCAGTTGCAAATGGAAGTAACATGACCTCATAAAAAGCTCCTCTTACGTGAATGCAGTCGTTTGATTCTCTTCACTTCCTTGTTTGTATTAAAAAGTAGCAATGACCGATTACATATCGTAGGCAGTTTGTATTTACTTGCTTCATAATAAGTTTTCTTAATACACTTTGTAAACTTGATTTTAAAATATTTCTTATTTTAAAAATTGTGATTCCCCAATTTATGAAGTCATTTTAAACAAAGTCTAATTGAAAAGTATAACTCAGAATTATGAGGACGGAATAATTTTTGTTTTATTTATTCTCATTTTTAACATTTAAAAATTTATAATAATAAACATGCATTAATTCTTCTTCTGAAAAGAAACTAAGTTCCAAAATACCATAGTGCTTACATTGATTACTTTAAATTCGCTCTGCTCAACAGCTGGCCTGCTCTTTCTGTTTATAACCAAATTGGAATAAAAAATTAAAATTACTGTGGTTACTTCCCCACATAAGTGGGAATAATGGTTAATTTGATATGTCAGCTTGGCTAGACCATGCTACCCACATATTTGGATATTCACATATTTGGACATCTAGACCGGTCAAACACCAGTCTAGTGCCACTTTGAAAGGATATTTAAGATAACATTTAAATCAATAGACTTTGAGTAAAGCACATTACCTTTCATAATATGGGTTGGCCTTACCCAGTCATTTGAAGGCCTTAAGAGTAAAAAGGATCCCAAGGAAGAGGGAATTCTGCCTTCGGTCTCCCTTTGGACTCAAGCTGCAACATCAACCCTTCCCTGGGTCTCCACACTGCCAGCCTACCCCGCCGATTTCACACTTCCCAGCCCCGACAACCACATCAGCCAATTTCTTAAAATAAATCCCTCTCTCTCTCTCTCTCTCTCTTTGTATATCAGTGTTGATCTTAATAGGTGTGTGTACATCTGTACCGATATTAAGACCAATAGTGATATAAAGACACACACACACACACACACACACGTCCTACTATTGATTTTGTTTCTCCAGAGAACCTTCACTAGTAATACGGTGGGGAAACACTTAACTGGGCATTAAAGTAGCCAAAATATTTTGCTAGATAAAACATTTTTCGAGCTTGTAAGAATTCCTGTTGTATTGTTGAGTTTTCACTGAAACACCATATCAAAATGCCACCAGATTTTTTTTTCTTATGACTGTTATCTGAGAAATGTGACTAATATAAGAATCTCACTTTCTTTTTTTAATTTTTTAATGGATTAAGCTAGACATAATTCACATAACCATATGTCCCCCATTTAAAGTGTATAATTCAATGATTTTTAGTGTATTCACAGAGTTGTTCAGCCATCATCACAATCAATTTTAGATCATTTTTATCACTCCAACAAGAGATCTCTAATCCTTTACTAGTCATTCCCATGCTGCTCCCCTCTGCCCAGCCCTAGGCAACCACTAAGCTACTTTCTGTCTCTAGGTTTGCCTATTCTTTCATTTTATATAAACGGAAACATACAGTTCAGTAAGTAGTTTTTTATGACTGACTTCTTTCACTTCACATAATGTTCTCAAGGTTCATCCATGTCATAGCGTGTGCTGGTATTAAATTTCTCTTTCTTGCTAAATAATATTCCGTTTATGAATATACATTATTTATGCATTCCAATTGATGGACATTTGGATTGTTTCTATAGTTTTGGCTGTTATCATTTTCCTTTTTTTTTTTTGAGACGGAGTTTCGCTCTTGTTACCCAGGCTGGAGTGCAATGGCGCGATCTTGGCTCACCGCAACCTCCACCTCCTGGATTCAGGCAATTCTCCTGCCTCAGCCTCCTGAGTAGCTGGGATTACAGGCACGTGCCACCATGCCCAGCTAATTTTTTGTATTTTTAGTAGAGATGGGGTTTCACCATGTTGACCAGGCTGGTCTCGATCTCTTGACCTCGTGATCCACCCGCCTCGGCCTCCCAAAGCGCTGGGATTACAGGCGTGAGCCACCGCGCCCGGCTCCTTTTTCTTGATCTTAGTACTAAAATGTGAAATGACTAAAAGGAAAGAAAAAAAAAGTACTAGATCCTGGAAAAATTCTCAATTAAGTGAATGATTACTGAATAAATAAGTTATCAGAACACAATATTTATTATAGGAACAATTTTTATTAACTAATCATTTCCAAAGCCGTAAGTATTAATAAAATGGCTTACAAAATATGTTCTGATTGCAGGCATTTGTGCCTAAGTGCTTCTGTTTATGGGACAAGAAATTCAAATAGCTGTCTTGGCAGTATCTCTCCAGTCGTATAAGCCAAAGGATTAAGAGTACTTTCAAGAAGGAGTAACAATGTGTTCTGCTTGGCTTTGGAAATGATGGTAAATTTATACATAATGTATGGATGATTATATTATACCCATATGAGGCTGTCAATCGAAACAGCATTTCTGTCAAATGATAGTTTCCAATTCACAAAACTTATTTTTTACATTAGAATCCTTCCTGGGTTCACATCATATTGAACGTTCACATTTCTCTGTCACTTTATTTTTAAAAACCGATTTCTAAAAATGAAACGACTGGATAATTATGACTTGCAGCAACAACTATCCATGCCAGCTTGGTACAGGAAAGCTTAATTCTAATCCTAACATCACTCTTCATATAAAATAAGAGCTGTTGATATTGCAAAATCTCAGGGTGGAGCGTCTTTTAATTTCCTTTAAACTAGCTAGTCTGGCCAGTGTTGCTTCACAGGATATAAACAGAATAGTAGCTAAGCGTCCATAGGGCAGAGGTATGCTCTGGGAAGAACGACAAAGTCAACCGGACTTAGTGTGGAATGAAAGGCTTAGAAATTTAATAAAATAAGGAAAGAATGCAGGCATTACTTATAGGCATTTTAAAAGTTTTTGCCTTCTCACCAGAAGTACTCACCTACCAAATTTCACATTTGGTTTCCCTGCAGGGATAATTTTAACTATTAGTGAAATAATGTGAGTAGCAACTTGACCTGCAAGCTAGATCAAATTCCTAAAAGGGTAACGTTTATCTTGGACGTTTCTTAATTTCCATTTCCTGTGTTTCCTTTCTCAATGTTTCCTCCTCTAGAAACAGTTTTTTAAAGTAATTTCTACAAAGATGTTAATGACAACTTGCTTATTTCCAAAGAAATATAGGCAATTTAAGAGACCCTAATAACACAAAAGAGTAAATTATTACTGATGAGATTTCACAAGTTGTACGTAGATCAGAGGTATATTTCAGGGCCTTCTTTAATCACACTGTCTTCTTCACAGCAGAGCAACCCCTGCTATGCTATACACTCATAGGCACATGATAATAAAGTCAAGTTGTTATTGTTTTGGTTTTGGTTGGCTTTGTTTTTTTCTGTTTTGTGTTTTTTGGGTTTTCTTTTTTGATACTGAGTCTCACTCTGTCACCCAGACGGGAATGCAGTGGCATGATCTCAGCTCACTGTAACCTCTGCCTCCTGAATTTAAGCCATTCTCCTGCCTCAGCCTTCCATGTAGCTGGGATTACAGGCATGTGCCAACACACCCAGCTAATTTTTGTAGTTTTAGTAGATACAGGGTTTCTCTATGTCAGCCAGGCTGGTCTTGAACTCCTGACCTCAGGTGATCTGCCCACCTCGGCCTCCCACAGTGCTGGGATTATAGGCGTGAGCCACCATGCCCAGTTAAAGTCAAGTTTTTACATACATAAATATGTTTAGTTGGAGGAAAGTGGAGGATCATTTTTTTTTCTTTGAGACATGGGGTTTTTGCTATGTTGCTCAGGCTAGTCTCAAACTCTCGGCCTCAAGCAATCCTCCTACCTCAGCCTCTGGATTCCACGGGACCACAGGCGTGTGCCACATGCCCAGCTACAAGTGCTGTTCTTAGACCGCAATCACAGTATTGGCTAGGACAGCTGTTCTCCTTCAAATCTGAAACTTGTTGGAAAGATAGAGTGATACAAAATATACTGATGGTTATGACGATAGAGTCAGAGGGCATAAAGGTGCTACATGCGACATGCACAACCAGGAATAAGCCAGTGCCAGCCTCCTTCTGTGAGGCTGCTGCTTTTTGCTCTGCCCTCTCATCATCATGCTTGTGATTGCAATTGTCAGCTGAATCTTCTTGGTTCAAATGTAAAGAATCTTGCCTGAAAGGTTCTTTAACTCGAAGGTTTATAAAAACAATAACACATTTATTTGAGAGTCACTTATCCTAAGCTATGGAAGAAGAATTAAATGCAGATTTCCAGTTTGAATATAATGAAGTAAAATTGGCATTTCCCCCTTTCGCTCTAGGAAATCACCCAAAAGAAGAACGAGAAACAGAAACACAAGCTAGGATGCATGTGAAACTTTAAGCCACAAATAGGTAGAAAGGCTGCCAAGAGCAGAAGAACAAACAGGATGTGGGAGGAAGCAGAAGGAGAGGCCTGTGAATGCAAATCCCTGAGACAACTGGCACGACCCCAAGATGCGGAGTACTCCCGAGATGCAGAGCTGTAACCCTCGTGTGTCCTAACAGTGATGGGGGGTGGTGACAGAGGCATCCACGACCGCTGAATTCTGAGTAGAGGTGGTACGACTGAACAGAGACTCACACGATACAGCCATATTTTAAGAAACAGTCTGTTGATGAGGCAGAGGATTGAAAAAAGGAGTCTGGTGTGAGTCATATTGCTGCCTATCTTTGTCAGTTGGGGACAGGTAATAGTTAAATGGACTCCCGCAGTTAGCTGGGGACCCTAAGGAGAGCTGCTAGCCTTGGACACAGCTCTGGCATCTCCATCATATGAACGATTTACAAGTAGCTAGTCAAGAAAAGCCGTTTTATCCAAAATGAGAAATCAAGAATAAACTATTCAGAATGAATGAATATTTATATTCATTATATATGTGTGTGTATATATATACATTATATATATTCATTATATGTGTATATATACAGGTTATATCTATATAGGTTATATATATATATACACACACACATATGATGAGAATACACCACACACATACACACACACACACACAGAAGAGGAACAGGAAAACAAATGTAGGTGAATTCTGATCACAAAAGTATTTCCATGGAGCAGATGAAAGTTTCAACCAAATATTTTGCCATGGATTTAACAGTTAATGAAGAAACCTACGTATAAAATAAGAGCACCTATGTACATACAATGGAGTATTATTCAGCTTTTAAAAGGAAGGAAAGTCTGACACGTGCTACAACTTGGATGAATCTTGAAGACATTGTGCTCTGTGAAATAAAGCAGCCACAAGAAATACGAATACTGTATGATTCCACTTATATGAGATACCTAGAGTTGTTAAATTCATAGAGACAGAAAGTAAATTTGTAGTTGCCAGGGGCTTTGGTGAGGGAAGACTGAGAATTAGCATTTCATGGGTAAAGATTTTTAACGGGGAAACCAGAAAGTTTTGAAGTTAGATAACAAGGACGGCGCACGGCAATGTGAATGCGCGTGATGCCACACAGCTGTACACTTCGAAACGGTTGAAATGGTAAGTTTTATGCGATATGTATTTTACCACATTTTTTTTAAAGACAAACAAAATCATAAAGCAGATATACAAGACTCAGGAGGTATCCGGGTGTGGTGGCACATGCCTGTGATCCTAGCTACTCTGGAGGCTGAGGCAGGAGGATTGCTTCAGCCCAGAAGTTTGAGGCTGCAGCAAGCTATGATTGTGCCACTGCAGCCTGGGTGACAGAACGAGACTCTGTCTCTCAAAAAAAAAAAAAAAAGACTCAGGAAAATGGAGAGACCAGGAAAGTGGCCTAAATATAGAAATGGAGTCATAATTAGAAGTAGCAAAGAGAAGACTAGATACAGAAGTTAGCAATGACAAAAGAAAGCAAAATAAATGAAAATAAACCAAATTTATAACAATTAGAGATAGATAAGATGTAAATAAGTAGGGAAGACAGGCAAAGGAAATCCAATACACACTTATTCAAAATCACTATGTAATGAATCAGAAAAAGTATCTGAAATATTGTGGAAGAAAATGTTCATTTTGAAAGGGCATGTCAGGTCTCAGGAAAAATTGACGCATAATGGCCAACACTGAGACATATCCTAATACAACTGCTGAACTTTGAAGATATAAAAAGAATCCTTTGAACAATCAGGCAAAAACAATGAGTCATCTATAAAGGATAAAAACAAAACAAGCTGACATAAGATGTCTACAATAATATTCAATTCTAGAAGACAGTAGGAAATGCCCCTAAAATCTTCATGGAAAAAAAGTGTGACCCAAAAATTATATACCGTCCAAATTATTATTTAAATGATAAAGGCAAAGACATTTTTAATATCCATGAATTCTGCAGAAGCAGTTGGAAAACATTTGTCATACATAACACAAAGTCCCAACTTTTTTATCTATAAGAATTAAAAAACAATAATAAAACTATAGACAGACTAATAAGCCAGAAGATAAATAAGCAAAGAATGTGAATGGTTTACATGAAAGGAACTAAAAAGGACTCTAAAATACATTTAAAAAATGCTCAATCAAATCCATAGCGAGAAATGCAAATTAAAATTAAACTGGCCAGGTGCACGACTATAATCCCAGCACCTTGGGAGGCCAGAAAGGGTGGATCACCTGAGGTCAGGAGTTCAAGACCAGTGTGGATAACATGGTGAAAACCCCTCTTTCCTAAAAATACAAAAATTAGCCAGGTAGGGTGGCGGGTGCCTGTAATCCCAGTTACCAGGGAGGCTGAGGCAGGAGAATTGCTTGGACCCAGGAGGCAAAAGTTGCAGTGAGCCAAGATCAAACCACTGCGCTCCAGCCTGGGCGTCTGAATAAAAATAAACTGAAATATTATAGTTGACCCATCAAATTGGAAAATATAACAAAGCTTGGTAACACTACATTAATAAGCGTGCACGAGAGGTATTTTAATATATTGCTTTTAGAAACATAAATTGGTACAACCACTATGTAGGATAATTTGGCAACATTTGTCAAAATTACAAACACATACACTCTTTGAATCAGTAATTCTACCTCTAGGAATTTATCCTGTACATTAGTTACATATGTAAAAAATGACATATGTTCTACAAAATTCTTTGAAGTATTCTTTGTAATAGCAAAAGACTGGAAATAAATATCCATCAATATGAAGCTGATCAAACAATTTATAATGCATACATCCAATGGAATATGATGCTGCTGAAGAGAGAAGGGTAAATTTTTTACTGATATGTAATAAGTTCCAAGTATAGTTTAGTGGAAAAAAAAGAACAAGCTTCGGAGTATACAGAATGTTATCATTTGTGTAAAAGGGAAAACTGTATGTTTAATTTGCTCATATTGCATTGAAGAATGTATAAGAGTTTGGTAACATTAGTTGCCTGTGAGGAGGGGAACTAGGTGGCTGTACTGGAATTGGAGGGAATTTATTACTGTATACTCTTGAGCAATCAGAATTTTGAAATGTTAATTTATTACCTATTCATAAGTAAATAAATAAGCAAGCAATGTGTGATTTTGTTGTTTACATGTAATATCTTTTCTGCAGAATCTGTGAATTCCCGTAGCCACTCCTGGCTAAGGGAATTGCCCTTATCCTAGGCTGCCTCTTCTTTTATCAACCCACTTCTGGCCTATCTCCCACCCTCTTTGGAGTCCTACACTATTCATATTTCCTACCCTATTCGTATTTTCCTGATAGCCCGAGTCAGAATGGTGCTTCCTAGCAGCAAGGCTTTTAAAACTAATTTCAAATAATTCTCCTGCTTATTCACATGCAAACACCCATAAGTTTATGAACAGAAGTCTTCATAATGCTCTGACTATATCTGTTTTTCAATCGCATTAAGCTTAAGAAAGTTTCCTTCTAGTTGTTTTACAGTCTGCCAAGTTAGGAAAGCTTCCCTTCTCTGGGATAACTCATAGTTTACTTTTTTTGTAACAATTGGACAGAAATTCAGGATTCTAAAAAACAGAAAACAACTCCAATACAGCCACCTAATTCCCCTTCTTACCAGCAACTAATATTACCTACCAGACAGAGGTGATTAATATGCTATTTTATTTTCTATCAAATCCAATGTCCAAACAATAATTATATTTGGCTGTGATCTTTTCAGCTGTTTGCTTGAAAGTTGAAAACTTCAATTGTCCAAGCAATCCTCGGCCCTGAGTTTATGAAGCTTGTTGATAACTGGAAGTGAAAAGTAGATGGGGTATCAGAAACCTACAGGTAATCCCTGCAGGATATTTCTAGAATGTAGCTCTAGTAAAGCTGGGGAATATCCTGACCCCCTACAAAGTATATATATGTATACATATATACATATATATACACACACACACACGCACACATATATATACATATATATACACACACACACACGCACACATATATATACATATATATACACACACACACACGCACACATATATATACATATATATATACACACATGTATATATATGTAATCTTTCTTGAGGTAGAGATTGTAGCTTCTTAATGAAATTTACTTACAGTCTCCTGATGCCCTATTAAGCCTCCACCAATAGCAAAGTCCCATTAGACCGGTCTATGCTAAAGCCTATTTGATATTAAAACGCAAGGAAAGGTCTCTGCCTAAGTAGATTAAGGAGACATAAAACAAGCAAGTCAGATTTCTAAACAAGGGAACTTTAAACACGGAATTTGCAAATGTTATTCATTCGTGCCCCATGCAAACACGCAGATACTGCTTAGTGAACTTCAGCCTACCAGGCTTTAAAACAATAGTTATAACATTAGTGTTTCTCTTTCCATGATTGCTGCCAGAGGAGTTTCAGGCCCCGTTTGGGGATTTTCACAGTTATTCCCTCTTAACACCCTCCAATATCCTTTCTCTCAAATGCCACTTGGAACTTTGTAAATGGAATGGTTTCTTTGCCTCTGTGTGGCAAGTTTCTGCTCTGTGCATTTCATATCTCTTCTCTGGCACTTTTCCCCTTCATCTTACTTTCTGGCTAAAACAGTAACTTCTAGCTCAAATTTAATTGATAATTTAAAATTTTAATTTAAGGAAGACTATGCTTCCTGGTGTAACCTTGTTAAACGCCCTCTATTTCACTTGTCCGTAGCCACCTCAGGTTTTCTGATTAAATTTCTTAAGGTCTGCTTATGTTCTACAATGTGATCAGTTCTTTGAGTCATATTGTTGCCAACCTTGATTTTAGTGCCGTTGTCCCTTCATGTCCATGTCTGTATTTTGTTTACCAAAAAAAATGTTAGGGCCGGGCACAGTGGCTCATGCCTATAATCCCAGTACTTTGGGAGGCTGAAGTGGTTGAATCAACTGAGGTCAGGAGTTCGAGACCAGTCTCACCAACATGGTGAAACACCATCTGTACTAAAAATATAAACATTAGCTGGGTGTGGTGGTACAAGCCCCCCCGCTACACGGGAGGCTGAGGCAGGAGAATCACTTGACCCCAGAGGTGGAGGTTGCAATGAGCTGAGATCGCACCATTACACTCCAGCCTGGGCAACAAAAGCAAAACTCCATCTTCAACAAAAAAATGTTACTTATTACTGTCCTTAAAATTTAACTCAAATGGGATGAGACAAAGTGGGTGATGTTCCTCTCATCCCTGTACGCACTTTTCTGACCACTCCAAGGTGCTAGAAAGACCTGTGTCATTTTAACCACCAATGTGATCTTCAGAAATTTGAATACCCATATCCCTAAATAATCACAATGCTGAACTTCATTTAATGTCTATACCCACTTTTGATACAAGGAATGAGACACACATGCTGTGTTTGTTTCTGGTTACTGCTATGGCAAATTACCACAACTTAGTGGTTTAAAACAACACAAATTTATTATCTTACAATTCTTTAGGTCAGAAGTGTGACTGTTTCGTCACCTTTCTTATCTTCTAAAAGGTGCCTTTATTCCTTGGCTCATGGCCCCTTCCTCTATCTTCAAAGCCAAAAACATCACATATCAAAAAAAAAAAAAAAATACTGCACACACCAAGAAAATAAACTTATAATAGATTTAAAAAATAAAAAATAAAAAAAAATAAAAAAAAAATCACGTCTGTGACACTTCTATCACCACATGTCTCTCTCTCTCTGAGCACAGCCAGGAAAGCTTCTCCACTTTTAAGGATTTAGGTGATTTGATTGGACCCACCTTGATAATCCAGGATAATTCCTCTTCTCAAGGTCTATAACCTAATCACATCTACAAAGTCCCTACACCACTCATCCAAGCTGGCACCATCTCTCACCTGTATCTCACCTGGATTATGGCAATAGCCTTCTATCTGGTCTGCATTGTTCCACTTTAGCCCACTGTAGGTAATTACCCTCACAGCAAAATCACAAGGTTTGTTCCAAATATTTTCAGTTTGAGACCTATTAGACAAGAGGATTTCAAGTAGTTGTCTTGTATACAGATGGATCTGCAATTCTGAAGCTCAAGGAAAGCTTTCAACTGGAGACGTAAATTTTGGAGACATTGCCATACAGATCTCACTTAAAACTACGGGGCTGGAAGACATAACCAAAGGAGTGAGTTCACATAGAGAAGAAGCTGAGACCTAGTCCTGGGGCATTTCAACATTTAGAGATTTCGACAAGGAGGAGTTAGCAGAGAACCCCAGTCTATCTGTAAAACGGAGGAAAACCAGGGCTGTGCTGCAGTCTGAGACGCTTGCTCCCCAGTCATCCTTCCTTCCCCGTCTCCCTTCCTAGGTACCAGGCCTGGATAATAGTCTAAAGGCACTCCCCAGGTACTTCTCCAGCCTCCCTTTATCCTCCACAGATATTTCCCCAATACCCATCTAATTCCATCTTGGTGTCTGCTTTTCAGAGTACCCAAACTAACACAGTGTAGGTTAAATAAAGAGCAGGAGGAAGGCCAGTCATGGTCACTCACACCTGTAATCCCAGCACTTTGGGAGGCCAAAACAGGAAGATCCCTTATGCTGGGAGTTCAAGACCAGCCTGGGCACACAGTGAGAACATATCTCTACCAAAAAAAAAAAAAAAAAAGTAATAGCCAGGTGTGGTGCTGTGCTCCTATAGTCCCAGCTATTCCAGAAGCTGAGATGGGAGGATCCCTTGAGCCCAGGAGTTCGAGGCTGCAGTGAGCCAAGACCGCACCACTGCACTCCAGCTTGGTTTGCAGAGTGAGACACTGTCTTTGGAAAAGAAAAAAATTTTGAATAATAATTTAAAAAATAAAGAGCATGGGGAGACAAGCATTATAAAGAGGAGCAGACAAATTACACCTGCTGGGGGAACAGAAGGTCTAGGTTTGTTGTAAGGTCTTACAGATGTGAACTATTACAGCATGGTTGTATGTTGACCAGAATTACCCAATAGAGAAAGACAAACTAATGATGTAGGAGACACAGAGGACAGTTCCAGGAACAAATTGCTTAAGTAAACAAAAAGGAAAGGGATCCAGTGTACACAGAGATGGGTCAGCCAGCTGCCAGCATCTTCTCCTCTATACCTGCTCCATAGTCCATCTAGCACTTCAAAGCCAGAAAGAGGCCTTCCAGGGCAAATATTCTCTAACACACATTATCTCCTTTGATCCTCATAACTATCGCATGAATTGGCAAGCATTAGCATTTGACGAGTAATAGATAAGAAAACTAGTGTTCATAGCACTTAAGTAAATTTCCAGAGTTTCCATGATTAGGAAAGGGTAGAGCTAAGAGTTAAAAATATTTTCTTTTATTCTAATCCAAGTATTGCTTTTATTACGACACCTTGTTGCTTCTAAGAAAAGGCAAGAGGTTGGATAAATGGTATAAAGAAGCGGGTATGCTGGGAATGATTGCACTAGGGCTGGATGTCAGTGTGGGGGAGAACTGGAGCTCATATTCAGGAGTGCTGGGCTATTCAATCATTCTGAAGATGGTAGCTGGCCAATACAAAGTCCAAGCATGTGGCTACAAGGCAGACGATGGGATACTTCAGACCAGAACAAGAAGGTTCAAAGCTGAAAGGAGAATTCCTGATTCCCTAGAGCAGGGCTGCAGGCGTTTGTATCGGGTGCCCAGCATTGGCTGTAGTTCAGAAAGGCACCATTAAGGGTGCTGAGTTTTCAGGGATACAGGCAAATTAGAATTCCGTAATAGCTTTAAGGTTCCTGCGATGGGAGACCACATGAATGCACTCAAAAACGGATAATGAGAGCACACTGGGGCAGAGGATGGGGTGGGAAGGTTGTGGTAGAGGCAGATGACTAATTTCTGTTGGTATATAATGATGCTTGGGATGGGAGAAGAGTCTCCTCTTTATCTATTGAAGCATATTTGGTCTAATGATGAGGTAGAACGAGTGTCATTTCTCTAAGTTCTTCAGTCAGGGGAAGGGTGGACAAAAGGAAGCTCAAGAATTAATAGGTCCTAAGGATCAGGAAGGAACAGATCTTGTATTGTTTCCTGAATTCCCTGGTCACAGTAGCGAATACTACACCCTTCCTGACTTGTTTAAGCTTTCAACTGCTTAATTTTTATGTTCTTACTCCAAATGTCCTCTTTTTACAAAGATACTTTCTGTTATTTTCTTTGTAGCAATGTAAATAGCAATAGTTCTCACTTCACAACACACAGCCTTCCTGTACATAATCAATTCTATCAGCTCTATCAGCCAGTCAATTCTGTCAGTTCATCTCTCCCTTTCTACCCTTCTCCCGATTCCGTCTCCTCTTCTAATAGGAAAAGAATATTCCCGATAGGAAGCTCTGGAATGTGAGTGTTGGCCCCAGATTTTTCTTCATCCACTTCATCTTCCTCATGAAAGGAGGATCAGTCACCAGGGAGATATAATGGGGAGAGACAGAGAAGAGCCAAAGCACATTGACAGGTGCAGACAGGAGGCGACTGCGAGGAAGCCGAGCTGTGCAACCTGGAAGTCCACAGCTCCGGCCGGATTTCCACGGTGCTTCATGGTTCAGGACGCTGCGCAGTATGTCTGAAGGATGATCAAGAGCGGGCAGCCAAAGTACATGGAATACAGACGCAAGGAAGTATCCTTTAGTCAGACGATCACTGATCATTCAAACGTTTTCTCTCTTAGACCTGGTCCCTGCTCCCTAAATGTGACCGAAGCCCCTTCAGTCTCTGAACAGGAAGGAATGTTCTGGTCATACAGGCAATCTCTACCTTTTGGCAGTCTGTATATTGCTACTGCATTCGTCGTAGGAGTCTTCCACTTTATATTTTCTGCAAGTTACACCCATTGTCTTCATTTGTTCAGTACTAAATAAATCATTTTCTATTCAACCCCCTTGTGCTCTGAACTAAGATTTTTACCTAAATTATGAGCTATACAAGACTACACAAGAGGAGATTATTATTATTATTATTATTATTATTATTATTATTTTTTTGAGACGCAGTTTCACTTTTGTTACCCAGGCTGGAGTGCAATGGCGCAATCTCGGCTCACTGCAACCTCCGCCTCCTGGGTTCAGGCAATTCTCCTGCCTCAGCCTCCTGAGTAGCTGGGATTACAGGCACGCGCCACCATGCCCAGCTAATTTTTTGTATTTTTAGTAGAGACGGGGTTTCACCATGTTGACCAGGATGGTCTCGATCTCTTGGCCTCGTGATCCACCCGCCTCGGCCTCCCAAAGTGCTGGGATTACAGGCGTGAGCCATCGCACCCGGCCCAAGAGGATATTATTTATCTCCATGGTCTTCCAAAAATGTTGGATGGATGTATATATGGATGGGTAGATGGATGAATAAACTACTCTTCCCTTATCTTCCTTCTCTACCTATTGATTCCTTACCATAAATGTTCTCTCTTTCACAAAGTCACTCTTGATTTTATTTGAACCCTTAAATACTTTATCTCCTAAGACACTTAATCCATCTTATGTTTTTGTTTTGCCGTCTTGTGCTTTCTTTTTTCTTTTTTGAGACAGGATTGCACTCTGTTGCCCAGGCTGAAGTGCACTGGTACAATCTCAGCTCACTGCAACCTCCACCTCCCAAGTTCAAGTGATTCTCCTGCCTCAGCCTCCTGAGTAGCTGGGATTACAGGTGTGTGCCACCAAGTCCGGTTAATTTTTTTGTATTTTTAGTAAGTTTTTTGTATTTTTATGTTCACCATGTTGGCCAGGCTGGTCTCAAACTCCTGACCTTAGTTGATCTGCCTGTGCGAGCCTCTCAAAGTGCTGGGATTACAGACGTGAGCCACCGTGCCCAGCTTATCTTGTGATTTATACTTGTTTTACTCTTCCACAGAGAGAGACTTTCTCATTTGTCTTTATATCTCCTGTTGTTGTTCTTAGCACAGAGCTTACACACTGTAGATGACCAATAAATATTTTTGAAGTAATTTAGTCTAGAGTAGTTTGATACTCAAAATATTTCTGCAAGGCAGGCAGCACTGAGATTCTTGTTCTCATTAATAACTCGCCCACTGTCACCTAGCTGGTCAGAAAGCTGGCCAGGAGAACACAAAACAGGAAAGAAGAACCAATTTTACCAGCACTATTTCCTGTTTCAGTATGCTTTAAACAGATCTAAACAGATTCAGTATGCTTTTAAACAGCCCTTAAAAAGAACATGCTGGGTCATAAAAATGAAAAACTTCTACATTTAGAAGGAGGGTAAAGTCTGTAAAGATATTTCCCTGCTTTGATTTTTTTCCTGAAGGAAGCCATATGTTGTGTTTTCCTTTCAACCAGTAAGCATACATCACCATACACCATCTTACCCAGATGTCTTGTGTGTCTAAAATCTGTTCTCACGTTTTCGTGTCACCATTGCCCACCTCGTCAAGGTCCCAACTGCCTTATGATTACACAACTACTACAGTCCCTTAATTGCTCCTACCACCTCGTGGGTCCCTCCACCTTTCAGTCAATTCTCTGCAATGCTGATAGATCTTAATGCAAGATCATTGCTTACCCCCATCTCATCTTTTTTTAATGACCGTCTTCTGATTTCAGAATAAAATCTAACTCTCCTTGGGACTCGAAACATGATTCCCAAAAGTATGGCACCTTGGCATGTTAAGTACTTTGAACCAAAGGAAATTGTAAGGGCCTCAGTGTTACAGGAAAGGGGTCCTGATCCAGACCTCAAGAGACAGTTCTTGGATCTCGCACAAGGAAGAATTCAGAGCAGGTCTGCATCACAAAGCAAAAGCAAGTTTATTAAGAAAGTAAAGTGGTAAAAGAACAGCTACTCCATAGACAGAGTAGGGCATTCCCAAAATGAAGAGGAGGAACGTGTCCACCCTAGGCACAATGCTAGTATATATAGGATAAAAAAAGATCGGGTCGCTCTGGTGTGAACACCTCTGACATTAGTGTCAAGGTCTGTCTGACCTTCTCCTTTTTGTGTCCCACTCCCCTTCCTCCCGCTAAGAGAGTCATAGAAACCAGAATTCCTTTTCTCCAAGGTGAGTCACAGAAACTAGAACCCATCTTTCCGAAAGCAAATCAGAAAATCTAGAAAGGGTGGTTCACACCTGTAATCTCAGCACTTGCGGAGGCCAAGGCGACAGGATTGCTTGAGGCCAGGAGTTCAAGACCAGTCTTGGCAACATGTAAGACCCAATGTTTACCAAAAATGAAAAATTAGCTAGGCATGGTGGTACTTGCCTGTAGTTCTACGTATCTGGAGGCTGAGGTGAGAGGACTGCTTGAGCCTAGGAGTTCAAGGCTACAGTGAGCTATGATCACACCACTGCACTCTAGCCCAGGCAACACAGTGAGACCCCATCTCAAAAACAAACAAAAATCTGGAAAACTCACTCTCTTCCTTCTCCCTGGAAAACCCCCATTCCAGAGGGGTTCTGTCCCATACTGAATAAGGAAGATTTCTATACAGAGAAGCCAAGAAGAATCTGAACAGACAGGCCTTTCTGGGTTTCCCGTCCTCAGTCTGTTAGCATTAGATCAAATCCTTTAGCCTAATCACATTTCTACATGGCTGTCCATTCTTTAACAAACCTAAGCATAAAAACAGGGCCAGGTGTGGTGGCTCATGCCTGTAAACCTTTGGGAAGCCAAGGGAGGCAGATCACTTGAGGTCAGGAGTTTGAGACCAGTTTGACCAACATGGTGAAACCCTGTCTCTACTAAAAATACAAAAATTATCTGGGTATGGTGGCATGCGCCTGTAATCCCAGCTACTCGGGAGGCTGAGGCATAAGAAATGCTTGAATCCGGGAGACAGAGGTTGCAGCGAACCGAGATCGTACCACTGTACTTCAGCCTGGGCAACAGATCGAGACTCTGTCTAAAAAAAAAAAAAAAAAAAAAAAAAAAAACTGTCATTTTTTCTGGGTCTTGGAGTCTTCATTTTTGAGGTTTCCTGTGTCACATAAAACTTTCATTAAATAAATTTGTGTTTTCTCTTGTTAACTTGTTTGTGTTACAGGGATGTTGGCTGTGATCCTTATGATGGATGAGGAAAAGTTTCATACCTTCCCACCCCTATGCTCTTCAGTCTGAAATTCAGTCTCCTTACAGCTTAGTCATCAACCTTATTTCCAGCCTTTTCTTGTACTACTCCTCAGAGGAGCCTTCCGTTCTCCAAGTTCAGAGTCCCGTACAAAAAACATCTGGGCTCCTTCCCCTCCTAGTCATGTCGTTTCTCCTAGTTAAAATGTCTTCTCTTCACCTTAAAACACTTTCTTCAAAGAACAGCTCAAAAGCTACCTCCACTCTAAAGTTTTATTATATATCTCAACCTTCGATAATCTTTCTTTCCTTCAAATTCCTTTAACACTTACTGTAATCTACTTGACTATCTTTCAAGATACATGCACTCACTGACCTCAAATCTTTACTTCTCCTAAGACCTACAAAAGTTTATCTCCTAATTCCCTTTGGTAATTATGATTTCATCTTTTTCTTTTATACCTGGTTAAATCCACAAACATTTTTTGTGCCTCTACATGTACCAGGAAGTCTCTGCAGGGAAAAATTATGATTCTTAAGCAAAAATCTGTAGGGCCCAAGGGTAAGTTTCCTTCCACCCTCTGAAGGTTTGCTGAGAATGAACTGACAACAGATTAACAGGAGAAAAGACATACAGATGTAATGTACTTAGCACAGGGAAATTGTAGGAGACTGATTAGCCAATAACCCAGTGAGATCCAGATGTTTATACACCTTCATAAGGGAAAGAGAAATGGAAGGTGTAGCAATTTTGAGGGGTAGTAAATATTTTTTTAAGGGGAATGAATGGACCCAATGTTTAGTCAATGGTTAGCAAATTATTCTCTCTGAGAATTGAACGAGACCTGAGAACAGACTGTAGTTTGGGACAAAGTCCATCTGGACTCTAGGGGTGGTGTGTAATTTTCAGTCTCTTCCTCTATGATAAGAGGTTTAATCTTCTCTGGTTAATTAAGTTTCAGGGAAGGGTAACAAAGGCGATTGTGTTCCTTTAGGGGCGCTGGTTTCCAGGTTGATAAGGAACTTTGGAGAGCAGCCTCATCCTGTACTCTGGTCTTGTCCCTTTTTTCTCAGGGTTTGGTTCTTGCTCCACTTCAAAGTTAGCCTCACTGTTTTCAAATTAGTTTCTGGAATGACCTGGAGTTGCATTTGTAGGGTCAGCCTCTTGGTACCTTCCTGCCTGAAGACTGGGATAGCTTTTGTTTTTGTGTTATCATTCCACATTATTCATTGCCTACAGAGCCTTCTTATGAATTGAAAGAAATGTTTGAGGGGCCGAGAATTTCAGAAGGCACCACTTTTCCGTTTGTGGGAAAAGTTGTGAACAAATGAGCTTTCTATTTCACGGCCATGAAGTGACTCTTAATTGTTTCAGCTGCTGAAATATTTAGAATGCATGGTTTTATTTACTGCTCTTCTACCATAATATATAACTTAATGAGGATAAGGAGAAATATAAACAGACAAAATAGACTTACTTAAACTTTTGAAAATAGAATGCTGAACTGTGAGCCTACTGTCACTCATATTTGACATTAGGGCAAAGGCAAAGCAGAGAACAAAAAGCAGTGACAAGCAAGGTGCGACTGTCTGGACATTTTATCGCTCATTGATTTATCGAGTACCTAAAACCATGTCCATACTAGAGAGATTACAAAATGAAAAGTCACGGTCCTACCTTTTAGGAGCTTACAAATAAGCTGTTTACAAAGTTAAATGCAAAAAGGAGTAAAATGAATGACACAGTAGGAGTAGAAGGAAAAAAAAAGATTATTTCACTCCAATTGTGTGAAAATTTTTTAAAACTTTGTGGTAGAAACAAAATTGGAGCAATGTCTCTGAAGGCAGTGAGATGTAAATACTATGTTGATGTTGCAGGAAGGTCTATGCAGGATTTTGGAATGCTGTTAACAGAAGGAGAGTCTGCCTGGGACACAGTTACCTCAGTGAAACAGCTAGAGAGAAGCACAGAGTAGAGGTTTTTCTCACTAGACTGTGGAAAACAACTTATGCTCTATTTAGATGAGTATCATAATTAGAATTGTGTTTGGCCAGGTGCAGTGTGGCTCACACCTGTAATCCCAGCACTACGAGAGGCCAAGGCAGGTGGATCACTTGAGGTCAGGTGTTCAAGACCAGCCTGGCCAACATGGTGAAACACTGTCTCTACTAAAAATACAAAAATTAGGCACATGTGGTGGTGGGCATCTGTAATCCCAGCTACTAGGGAGGCTGAGGCCAGAGAATCAGTTGAACCCAGGAGGCAGAGGTTGCAGTGAGCTAAAATCACGTCACTGCACTCCAGCCTGGGCAACAGAGTAAGACTGTCTCAAAAAAAAAAAAAAAAATGAATTGTGTTTAAGGTAGATGAATTTGACCACAATGTATTGGTCTAATTAGAATTGAGTTAAGAATTCATCTGGACTTCTTTCACAGGACCCTGATGATAAAAGAATGAGAGATAAAGAAGCTAGCCAAAATCCACCAAAACCAAGATGGCAACAAGAGCGACCTGTACTCATCCTCACTGTTTATTATGTGCTAATTATAATACATTAGCTTACTAAAAGACTCTCCCACCAATGCCATGACAGTTTACAAATGCCATACCAATGTCCTGAAGTTACCTTATATAGTCTAAAAGGAAGAAGAAACCTCAGTTCTGGGAAATCCTCACCCCTCTCCTGGAAAACTCATGAATAATTCACCCCATGTTTAGCATGTCTTCAAAAAATAACCACAAAAAGAGCCAACCAGCAGCCCACAATGGCTGCTCTGCCTGCGTAGTAGCTTCTCTTTTATTCCTTTACTTTCTTTTTTATCTATTTTATTTATTTTTTTTATTTTTATTTTTATTTTTTGAGACAAAGTCTCACTGTGTCACCCAGGCTGGAGTGCAGTGGCACAATCTCGGCTCACTGCAACCTCCGCCTCCCGGGTTTAAGCAATTCTGTCTCAGCCTCCCAAGTAGCTGGGATTACAGGCACCCACCACCGCACCCAACTAATTTTTGCATTTTTAGTAGAGACGGATTTTCACCATGTTGGCCACGCTGGTCTCAAACTCCCAGCCTTAAGCGATCCGCCCACCTTGGCCTCCCAAAGTGCAGGAATTACAGGCCTGAGCCACTGCACTCGGCCCTTTTATTCCTTTACTTTCTTAATTAGCTTGCTTTCACTTTACTTTGTCATCTGGCTCTTAAATTCCTTCATGAGCTGAGCCAGCGACCCATGTGGCTTCCTGGGTTGAGCCCCAGTTTTGGGCCTTGCCCTGTGCCAGAATGTGCAAGTTTATAGGCAGAGATAATGCCAACACTACACAGCATTTTAAAGTTTACATTCTCACTTTTTATCTTTTTTTTTTTTTTTTTGAGACGGAGTTTTGCTCGTTACCCAGGCTGGAGTGCAATGGCGCAATCTTGGCTCGCAGCAACCTCCGCCTCCTGGGTTCAGGCAATTCTCCTGCCTCAGCCTCCTGAGTAGCTGGGATTACAGGCATGCGCCACCGTGCCCAGCTAATTTTTTGTATTTTTAGTAGAGACGGGGTTTCACCATGTTGACCAGGATGGTCTCGATCTCTTGACCTCGTGATCCACCCGCCTCGGCCTCCCAAAGTGCTGAGATTACAGGACATTCTCAC
The DNA here is from genome assembly GCF_030222135.1 of Aotus nancymaae. Taxonomy (NCBI): domain Eukaryota; kingdom Metazoa; phylum Chordata; class Mammalia; order Primates; family Aotidae; genus Aotus; species Aotus nancymaae. The sequence goes on from NW_026988455.1 coordinate 507,579, forward strand.
TTTTTAAAATGAGTGGTAGCTTGATATAGTGGGAAAAGGGGAAGTCACTTGAAGTCTGAAGGCATTCTCTGGCAGCCTCTTACTAGCTCTGTGACCTCTGGCATATTAATCAATATCTGTATCCTCAGTTCCCTTTTCTGTTATGCAGAATTAATAACTATCTTGTAGAGTTGCTTTGGTAAATGAGATAAGCCTCAGAACACAATGCCTCACACATAATAAGTGCTCAATGAATATTTGTTTCCCTTCTTTTTGCCTAATTCAGAGCTTTAAAAGTGTTTATTTCTGACTGTTAATATAGCTTGAGTTAGTGAACACCCACGTATCTCATTTCAGTATTTTGGATGGTTCTAAAGTCTGTGCCACAGAAGGCAAAATTACATCACATTTGCATTTGGGAGAATAAATCTACAATCAAGAAATTAACAGGTACTTTGGGGTCTCGAGATAGTCTGAGTTTATTCAACATTCATTTGATCGATGTTTGTTGTGCCTCTGTGTCTGTGGCTGTGCAAGGAGATACAAAAGTGGTACAAAGTCTTGCTCTCAGGGAGTTCAAAGTCAAATGTGAGATATATCAACACATAGATCATCAAAAGGGTTTATGGTAAGTACTGACAGTTTATGCAACTGTTATAGGAGCACAGAGGAATGTGTAATCAGGTGCGTTTACAGAAAAAAAGTAAGGGAAAACTTCGTAAGGAGGCAAGGCGTTTAGATAAGTCTTGAAGTGTTCATTGTAGTTCACCCACTACACATTACTTCCTCTGCTACACCTATACCAGGTAAGGAAATACTGTGTAAAACTGTCAGAGGCATTTGAACCAGAGCGCCACCATCTTGAAGAGGGCCTGGGTAGCACGAGGCTGAGATCTGCTGGGCTGCATTCCCAGTAAGTTAGGCAATCTTAGTCACAGGATTGGATAGGAAGTTGGCAAAAGTCACAAGTCAGAAAGACCCTGTTGATAAAACAGGATGCAGTAAAGAAGCCGGCCAAGGCCTACCAAAACCGAGATGGTAATAAAAGTGATCTCTGGTTGTCTTCCTTGCCCACTATATGCTAATTACAATGCATTATCATACTAAGACACTCCCCCCAGTGCCAGGACAGGTTACAAGTGCCATGGCAACTTCCAGAAGTTTACCCTGTATGGTCTAAAAGGAAGAGGAACCCAGTTTCAGAGTTCCCTGCCCCTTTCCTTGAGTAATCCACGCCTTGTTTAGCATACCATCAACAAATAACCATAATAATAGCCAACTAGCAGCCCCTGGGGCTGCTTTGTCTTTGGAGCAGCCTTTTTTATTCCTTTACTTCCCTAAAGAACTTGCTTTCACTTTTCTCTGTGGACTCACCCTGAATTCTTTCTTGTGCAAGATCTAAGAACTCCCTTTTGGGGTCTAGATCAGTACCCATTTCAATAACAAAAATGTAAAGAAGAGAGGAATTGCATCAGGCTGCATTTACTTGAAAATGCCAATAACAGGGATTTAAACAAAGTTGTTTCTTTTTCTCACATGCTTGAAAATCTAGAGGTAGGCACTTGCTGGTATTGACCTAGTGGCTGAAGGATGTCAGGTCCTAGGTCTTTCAGATTCTTTTGGCCTACCCCTTGGGGTCTCAAGATGGTTACTTCAGCTCCAGCTTTCAAGTTCCACACTTCAAGCAGGAAGAAATGTCAGAGGCAATTGAACAGGAGCAACTCCATCTGGAATAAGGGCAGGGTAAAATGAGGCTGAGAGGCTGAGACCTACTGGGCTGCATCCCAGCAGGTTAAGACATTCTAAGACACAGAGTGAGATTGGAGGTCTGCACAAGATCCAGGTCATGAAGACCTTGCCGATAAAACAGGTTGCAGTAAAGAAGCCAAAATCCACCAAAACCAAGATGGTGACGAGAATGACCTCTGATCGTCCTCACTGCTACACACCCTCCAGCGCCATGACAGTTTACAAATGCCATGGCAACGTCAGGAAGTTACCCTTTATGGTCTAAAAGGTGAGGAACCCTCAGTTCTGGGAATTGCCCACTTCTTTCCCGGAAAACTTATGAATAATTCCCCCCATTCTTTAGCATATAATCAAGAAATAACCCTAAAAATGGCCAGCGGCATGCGGCCAGTCTGCCTGTGGGGTAGCCATTCTTTTATTCCCTCATTTTCTTAATAAACTTGCTTTCTCTTAGCACTGTGAGCTCTCCTCAAATTCTTTCTTGTGTGAAAACCAAGAACTCTCTCTTGGTGTCTGGATCAGGAGCCCTTTCCAGTAACAGAAGGAAGTTCCAGTGCCCATACAAGGGAAGTAAAACTTTCTCAGAAATCCCCAGCAGAATTCCATTTAAATCTCTTTGGTCAGAGTGGTGTCCTATAGCTGCACCTACCCCCAAAGGAAGCTAAGGAATAGAAGGGTTTTTTTCCTTTTTTTATTTTACCCTTTTAAAGCTAGGCACAAAATTACCCTCAACAGAATCAAAACTCTGTTAAAATGGAAGAAGGGGAAAATATATTAAATTTATGACGTAAGCAACTTAAGATTCTCTGTTAATGCATGTTTGTTTACGTGATTACAAATAGTTGCTATAGCTAGATGATGGAATGTCGTAAGAAGATTGGTAAGAGTTAAAGGTTAGAGACACAAGCCAAACTGAGCCAAGAACAAATCTAAAAGATTATTTGTGGGAAAAAAAAGACTTTTGAGACAGTTTCGCTCTTGTTGCCCAAGCTGGAGTGCTATGGTGCCATCTTAGCTCACTACAACCTCCGCCTCCCAGGTTCAAGTGATTCTCCTGCCTCAGCCTCTCATGTAGCTAGGATTACAGGCACGTGCCACCTCACCAGGCTAATTTTGTATTTTTAGTAGAGACGGGGTTTCTCCATGTTGCTCAGGCTGGTCTCGAACTCACGACCTCAGGTGATCCACCTGCCTCAGCCTCCCAAAGTGCTGGGATTACAGGCATAAGCCACTGTGCCCAGCCAAAAAAAAAAAAAAAAATGACTTTTTTAAGAAAAGGTTTCACTTTGTTGCCCAGGCTGGTCTTGAGTACCTGAGCTCAGGTAATCCTCCTGCTTCAGCATCCAGCATAGCTGGACTACAGGTACACATGGTTCATTTGTGCAAATTTTTTTTTGCAGGAAAATATATTCAAAGTTCCATGATGGGATATTGGGAACATTTGCCTGGTTACAACCATCTGGCAATAGGAAAGAAAGGCTCCATGTTCTCATCACATTTTGGCCAATCAATTAATCAGAAACCTTCCAAGTCCTAGAAATGCAGCCAAGGGCAGGGTTCCAGCAGGAAATACTGACTGTTTTGCATAGGCAGCATAAGACCTGTTTTTATCCCATGTCTTGTTAATGATAAAAGTCACCACCAATATCTCCCTTTCTTTTACTCCTTTCTTTCTTTTTTCCTTTTCTTCTACTCCTTTTTGCTTTGAATTTACACCAGTGTGTGTCCCAGTGAGTTCGTTTCTTCTCCCTTTTGAAACACGTTCTCAGCAAGATTCCAAGCCCCTGATCGAAATCCAGGCAAGGTCATTTCTAGACTCCAAGGTTTCTGAGACATGATTTTGCTTTTTATTTTTATTTTTCCTATTTTGTTATTTATTTTGAGACAGTGTCTCACTCTGTTGCCTAGGCTGGAGTGCAGTGGTATGATCATCGTGCACCACAGCCTCGACCTTCCAGGCTCAAGTAATCCTCCCACCTCAGCCTGCCAAGTCACTGGGACTACAGGTTCATGCCATCATGCCCCAGCTGATTTTTTTTCTTTTTTGTAAAAGAAAAAAAAAAATGATGTTTCCCTGTGTTGTTCAGGCTGGTCTCGAATTCCTGGGCTCAAGTGATCCTCCTGCCTCGGCCTCCCCAACCACACCTGGCCGATTTTTCAAGTTTTTTTCATTCTATCACATTTTTGTGACTCCTCTCCCTCTATCCTGGGTGCTTTTTCAACAGTTACTTGTAAGAAACTCTTGAGCTTTCTCCCCATATCTCTCTTGACTCTGTCCTTTCCCAGGTGCTCAAGTAAGTGTTTAGTTACCTTTAGAGTTAAGTGTGTTCTAATATCTAAATAAACCCCTCCTACCACTCACTCAATTATACCTATATCCTATATTGTTGATGTAAATAATAACGTTTGATTATTCCTTTTCTCATCGCAAAAGTAATGCCTATTGTAAAACAATTTTTAAAAAAATAGAGATCAATCAAAAAGAAATGGGAATTATCCATAATCTCACCATCCGAAAATACGTATGATTAACAATTTGGTGTGCTTTCCTTTAGCCTTGCTGTTATACAGCTAGATTGTGTACATTTGTTAATGGTATCATTCTGTGCATATTGCTTTATAACCTGTTTTGCATTCATAATGTGCTATAACAGTCTTCTTTTCCAGTCATTTTTTAAAATTTAATTTTTAATCTTACTGAAAGTATATATATACATATATAGAGAGAGTTTGAAAATCAAACAGTATTGTAAGACATAATAAAAGGTATCAGCAATCCCCTGCCCCAGCTGTCCTCATCCTTGGTTTTTATCCCCTTGGGTCAGACCTGCAACTATCTTGTTTCTCCTGGAAATATATCGATATATTTCTAAATAATATGCCTTCATAATTATTTCTGGGTTTTAAACTATAAACACTGAAAAATATCTTCTAAGGTGAAAGATAAGGATTTAGAACTCATGAACCCTTCCTCAATGCACGCACGTATTTTTTCTCCTCTTGGAGTTATCTAATAATTTTTACAAAATCATCATTTAGTGTTTGCCTTAAAACAACAATGTGAATGTACTTAATGCCTGTAACTCTACACTTACAAATGGTTAAAACGGTAAATTTTACATCATGTGTATTTTACCACAAATGTTTTTGAGGTTTTTAAACCACATCTTTTAAAAAGAAACACAAAGTGCAAAAGTAGGAAACTGTATATATGCGAGATATCTATCTAGAGAGAGATATAGAATATATAGAATATGAGATATCTATAGATAATATGTAATATATGGATAGGTGTATCTATATATGATACATATTGTATAGATAGATATCTCATAGATAGACAGATAGATCGCAGCGTCATTCACAGCCGTTTAATGCACTGCACTACATTTTATTTCTACTACGAAGTTTACGTTTCCTGGAGTCAGTAATCACCTCGGTTTTGGTTTTCGTTTTCCTCTTGGCTTAGTTTTTTTAAGAAAGAGATCCCAAACCTTCCAACAGAACCATAAAGTTTAAGTCAGTGTAGCTGCAACACAGCAGTTCCTTCTGTTTTTTTTCTTTGACAACATCCCTTTTGGCCTCCTCCATAGTCCCACTCCGTTGGAACTGGAAGTTTTTACCCTGAACTTATCCTACCTCTCTCCCATGTTGGATGTGTTATTTCCTGAACTCCAATATTGTACTTTTTTCTTCTTTACTTCTTCATTGATGAAGCACACATTTGAGTAACTTTCTGAAAAACTCTTTATGAAAAGTAAATTGTTTGTGCTCTTAAATGACTAAAAATGTATTTATTTACCCTTATTTAATTTGTAGTTTGGCTTGCTACAGATTTCTAGGTTGCAAACAATTTTACTTTGGAATTTTGAAAGTCCTTACTTCACTGTTTTTTAGCTGTCAGCATTGCTGTTGACTCATCTACCATCTGACTTTTAAAAATTTCTATGTCATCTGGCTTGTGTGTTTTTTTCCTTTTAAGATTCTCTCATTATGACTGGGGATCTGAAATTTCACAATGAATCTGCCTTGGCATGGGTGTTTTTTCATTCTGCATGCTGATCACTTATTATGCTCTTTATGCACTTTCGATTTGGAAATGTGTATCCTTTTGTTCTGGGAACTTTTGGTGTTTGTGTGATTATTTCTTTCCTTCATTTTGGTTTTGTTTTCTAATGTTGGAACTTCTGTTATTCAGATTGGCTCTCTTGGATTGATAATCTTTTCTTTCCTCTTTTCTATCTTTTGTCTTTCTATATTATATTGTATTGTATTTGGGAGATAAAGTTGGAGCTTTACTTTCCAACTCTTCTATTGAATTTCCCTTTTTTTTTTTCCTTTGGAGACAGTCTCACTCTGTCACCCAGGGTAGAGTGCAGGGGCATAATCTCAGCTCATTGCATCCTCCGCCTCCCAGGTTCAAGTGATTCTCCTGACTCACCCTCCCAAGTAGCTGGGATTACAGACACACACCGCCACACCCAGCTAATTTTTGTGTTTTTAGTAGAGACGAGGTTTCACCATACTGGCCAGGCTGGTCTCAAACTCCTGATCTGCCCACCTCAGCCTCCCAAAGTGCTGACATTACAGGTAACAGCCATCATGCCTGGACTGATTTTTTTCATAGTTGCTTATTATCCATAAAGCTTTCTTTTATTTTAGAAGAAGGTGAGTCTTTTATACAAAAGAGAATTCTTTTCTCTGTCATGGAAGCAGAAGGTATTAACGGTTAAAAACCCTTTTCTTTCTTCTCCAAGTACTATTTCTGGGTTATCTGTTTCTTGAGTTGCTTTATTTTTCTGTTTTAGCCTCTACCTTATGTTGGAGGCATTCCTCAAATGTCTTATCATCTTGTCTTTTCATATTTAACAAGTCACTAAAAACTGATTTGACTGGAAGCTCTGAATGCCTGAGTGAGGCTTCCTAACTTATGAGTCCACTGCTATAAAAGGAATAGAACCTCAAAATGCAATTGCTAGTGCTTCTTTTAGACTGATCCCTTTAACTAGAGAAGAAACTTTCATTCCCATTTTTAGGGAATGTAGGCCTGACCACCAGGCTATCATGTTGCCTTATATATTTTTCTGCAAGTGAGATTATACAATACATAATGCTTTCTAAAATTTGTTTTTCATCTAATAATATATCAAAGCCATTCATGTCTGTAGGCACGGGAATATAAAATGGCTACTTAGAATTTCATGTTACAGATCCTGACTTATGCTGATTTGACTTACAGTTTTTCAGGTTTACAGTGATGTAAAAGGGATATGCCTCAGTAGAAACTGTACTTCAAATTTCAAAGTTTGATCTCTTCCCAACCTGTACAATACTTGCGATGCTAGGCCGCAGCAGTGAGCCTCAGCTTCCAGTCAGCCATCAATCAAACAGGAGGGCAGCCCACAGATACTCTCCAGTGGACTGTATTGCCAATGATGTTGCCCAACTGGAGACTAATGTCAGTGATCTGAAGACATTTAACAGACTAGGCTCATGCTACCTGACTCAAATTATACTACAAGTCTACAGTAAACAAAACAGCATGGTACTGGTACCAAAACAGATATATAGACCAATGGAACAGAACAGAGACCTCAAAAATAACACCACACATCTACAACCATCTTATCTTCGACAAACCTGACAAAAACATGCGATGGGGAAAGGATTTCCTATTTAAGAAATGGTGCTGGTAAAACTGGCTAGCCACATACAGAAAACTGAAACTGGACCCCTTCTTACACCTTATACAAAAATTAACTCAAAATGGATTAAAGAGTTAAATGTAAAACCTAAAACCATAAAAACCCTAGAAGAAAACTGAGGCAATACCATTCAGGACATAGGCATGGGCAAAGACTTCATGACTAAAACACCAAAAGCAATTGCAACAAAAGTTGAAATTGACAAATGAGATCTAATTTAACTAAAGAGCTTCTGCATAGCAAAAGAAACTGTCATCAGAGTGAACAGGCAGCCTACGGAATGGGAGAAATTTTTTGCAATCTGTCCATCTGACAAAAGTCTAATATCCAGAATCTACAAAGAACTTAAACAAATTTACAAGAAAAAAACAACCCCATCCAAAAGTGGGCAGAGGATATAAACAGACACTTTTCCAAAGAAGACATTTATGCAGCCAACAAACATTATGAAGAAAAGCTCATCATCACTGGTCATTAGAGAAATGCAAATCAAAACCACAATGAGACGCCATCTCCCACCAGTTAGAATGGCCATCACTACAAAATCAGAAAACAACAGACGCTGGTGCGGCTATGGAGAAATAGGAACACTTTTACACTGTTGGTGGGAGTGGAAATTAGTTCAACCATTGTGGAAGACCGTGTGGTGATTCCTCAAGGATCTAGAACCAGAAATACCATTTTGCCCAGCAATCCCATTACTGAATATATATCCAAAGTGTTATAAATCATTCCACTATAAAGACACATGCACACATATGTTTATTGCAGCATTACTTATAATAGCAAACACTTGGAACCAACCCAAATGCCCACCAACGCTAGACTGGATAAAGAAAATGTGCCACATATACACAATGCAATACTATGCAGTCATAAAAAAGAGTGTGTTCATGTCCTTTGCAGGGACATGAATGAAGCTGGAAACCATCATCCTCAGCAAACTAACACAGGAACAGAAAACCAAACAATGTATGTTCTCACTCATAAGTGAGAGTTGAGCAATGAGAACATATGGACACTGGGAGGGGAACATCCCACACTGGGGCCTGTTGGGGTGTCGGGGCAAGGGAAGGGAGAGCATTACGACAAATAGCTAATGCATGCGGGGCTTAAAATCTAGATGACGGGTTGATAGGTGCAGCAAACCACCATGACACATATGTGCCTATGTAACAAACCTGCACTTCTGCATATGTATTCCAGAACATAAAGTACAATAAAAAATTAAAAATTAGAAAAAAGAAAGTATACCTATATAATTGATACAGGAGTACCATGATTAAGACCACATTTTTATTAAAAAAAAAAAAAAAAAGAAGTCATTATGGAGCTGTAAGAATTATACCAACATAAAGTAAAAATAAGACAAGCAAAAAAAAAAAAAAACCAGAAAACTTAGGTCAGAATAGTATAATCTTGCCAAAGTTGATACAGCAATGTATGAGTAACTGATCCTGATTAGTTGATAAATTGCTCAATGTTTTGTTCATGTCTTCTTAGTATGAATAACCAATAATCATTATTGTTTCCCTGTCAATAAAAAAAAATAGACGAGGCTAAGCTGTGATGTTCAGTAGGTTAGGTGTTATTAAATGCATTTTTATTTTATTTATTTTTCTGAGACAAGGTGCCACTCTGTCATCCAGGCTGGAGTGCAGTTGTGCGTCCATAGCTCACTGCAACCCTGACCTCCTGGGCTCAAGCGACCCTCCCACCTCAGCCTCCTGAGCAGCTAGAACTACAGGTGTACACCTTCATACTCAGCTAATTTTTTTGTGTTTATAGAGACAGGCTCTCTCTGTGTTGCCAAGGCTGGTCTTGAACTTCTAACCTCAAGTGATTTTCCTGTCTCAGCCTTCCAAACCCCTAGGATTACAGGTGAGAGCCATTGTGCTTGGATATTAAATGTATTTTTTACTTAGGATATTTTCAACTTACAATAGGTTATAGGGGCAAAACTCTACCATAAGTCACAGAGCATCTGTATATATTAGCCATAATTTATAAACAGTTTATAACTGATGGGCACTTGGGTATCTTTTTTCCCTATAACAACACTGCAATTGTGTTTGTATCTTTCTGTACTTATGCAAGAATATCTGCAGGATAAATTTCTAGAAGTGGAATGATTGGATCAAAGCGTGCATATTTTACATTTTTATTAATATCGTCAAATTATTCTCCAAGAAATTTATACCAATTCATACTTCCACCACTGGCATCTAAGAGGGCTTGCTTACCTATATTCTCCACAATTCTGGGTTTAACTTTTTCCCCCTTTGACAGGATTTATTTTTTAGACTGCACCTCAACAGGATTTTTTTAAGTGTATGTAATTCTACTTATAAAATAAACTTCTTTAATTATCAGTGAAGCTAAACAACATTTATTTTATTATCCATTTGCATTTATTTAATATAAACTTTTTAAAAATTACTTGTCCACTTTTCCATTGGGTGGTTTTCTTATTAGTTTATTCAGTTTTTCTGTACATTAAAGAAATTAGCTCTCTGACCATTATTTACTCTGACATTTTCTTTTTTTCTTTTTTTCCTTTATTTTAGGTTCACAGGGTATACGTGCAGGTTTATTACCTGAGTAAATTGTGTGTTGCTGAGGTTTGGTGTATGAATGATCCTATAACCGAGACAGTAAGCACAGCGCTAGATAGGTAGTTTTTCAACCCTCCCTCCTACCCTTCTTCCGCCCCAGGAGTCCCTAATGCCCAGTGTTTATTGTTTCCATCTTTGTGGCCATGTGTACTCAATGTTTAGCTCTCACTTTAAGTGAGAATGTGTGCTATTTGGTTTTCTGATCCTGCATTAATCCACTTAGGATAATGGCCTCCAGCTGCATTGGTGTTGTGGCAAAGGACATGATTTTGTCCTTTTTCATGGCTGGACAGTATTCCACGGTGGATATATACCGTATTTTCTTTATTCAGTCCACCACGGATGGGCATCCAGGTAGATCCCATGTCTTTGCTATTGCGAATAGTGCTGCGATGAACATATGAGTGCATGTGTCTTTTTGGTAGAACGATTTATTTTCCTCTGGGCATACACCTAGTAATGAGATTTCTGGGTCAAATAGTAGTTCTGTTTTAAGTTATTTGACAAATTTCCAAACAGCTTTCCACAGTGGCTAGACTAATTCACATTCCCACCAAGAGGGTTTATAAGTGTTCCCTTTCCTCTACAACCTAACCAACATCCATTACTTTTTGACTGTTTAATAGTAGCCATTCTGACTGGTGTGAGATGGTGTCTCATTATGGTTTTGATTTGCATTTCTTTAATGATTAACGATGTTGAGAATTTTTTCATATATTTATTGGCTGCATGTATGTCTTCTCTTGAGAAGTTTCTGTTCGTGTCCTCTGACCATTTTTTAATGGGGTTATTCATTTTTTGCTTGTTGATTGTTTAAGTTCCTTATAGATTCCAGATATTAGACCTTTGTTGGATCCATAGTTTGCAAATATTTTCTCCCATTCTGCAGGTTGTCTGTTTACTCTGTTCATCGTTTCTTTTGATGTGTGGAAGCTCTTCAGTTTAATTAGGTCCCACTTGTCAATTTTTGGTTTTGTTGCAGTTGCTTGTGGGGACTTAGTCATAAATTCTTTGCCAAGGCTGATATCCAGAATGGTATTTCTTAGGTTTTCTTCTTGGATTTTTGTAGTTTTAGATCTTATGCTTAAGTCTTTAATCCATCTTAAGTTAATTTTTGTATATGGTGAAAGGTAGAAGTCCAGTTTTATTCTTCTGCATGTGGCTAGCCAGTCAAGTATGCTCTTTTTCTGGTTGCAGGGATGGTTCAATATATGCAAATCAATAAATGTGATTCACCACATAAGTAGCATTTAAAACAAAAACCATATGATCATCTCAATAGATGTAGAAAAAGCTTGTGATAAAATCAAACAACCCTTTATGATAAAAACCCTCAACAAACTAGGCATTGAAGGAATATAACTCAAAATAATAAGAGCCATCTATGATAAACCCACAGCCAATTTTATGCTGAATGGGCAAATGCTGGAAGCATTCACTTTAAGAGTGAAAATAAGACAAGGATGCCCATTCTCACCATTACTATTCAACATAGTACTTGAAGTCCTAGCCTGAGCAATCAGGCAAGAGAAAGAAATACAAGACATTCAAATAGGAAAAGAAGAAGCCAAATTATCTCTTTTTGCTGAGGATATGATTCTATATCTAGAAAACCTTAAAGATGTTGCCAAAAGGCTCCTAGAGCTGATGAACGACTTCACCAAAGTTTCAGGATACAAAATTGATGTACAAAAATCAGTAGCATTGCTATACACCAATAATGTTCAAGCTGAGTCCCAAGTCAAGAACACAATCTCATTTATAATAGCCACATACACCCACAAAAGAAAATACCTTGGAATTCATCTAATCAAGGAAGTGAAAGATCTCTACAAGGAGAACCAGAAAACACTGCTGAAATAAGTCATAGATTATACAAACAAATGGAAAAACATCCCATGCTCATGGATTGGAAGAATCACCATGGTTAAAATGGCCAAAGCAATCTACAGATTCAGTGCTATTCCTATCCAACTGCTAATGTCATTTTTCACAGAATTAGAAAAAAATATTCTAAAATTCATATGGAACTCAAAGAGAGCCTGAATAGCCAAAGCAATTCTAAGCAAAAAGAACAAAGCTGTAGGCATCACACAACCTGACTTCAAACTACACTACAAGGTTACAGTAACCAAAATAGCATGGTACTGATACAAAGACACACATAGACCAATGGAACAGCATAGAGAACCCAGAAGTGAAGCTACACACCTATAGCCATCTGATCTTTGACAAAGTCAACAATAACAAACAATGGGAAAAGGAATCCCCATTCAATAAATGGTGCTGAGATAACTGACTAACCATATGAAGAAGAGTAAGATATTCTCTTTTAAATGTTCTTTCTAGTTTTTTTTCTAAGGAAATTTCAAAATTAATATGTTTTTACTGTATGGCTTGGATTTTATGTGATGATTAGAAAGGCCTTCCTTACTCCAAGATGACACAAAAAAACTGAGTATGTTTTTATCAGTTGTTTCATGGTATTTTTCTATTATATGGAGGCACCATAATTTATTTAGACAGTCCTAGAATGATCTTTATGTTGTTTCCAGTATTCCAAAGGCCATGTCCTCTTGTTCTGTCCTGGACTCCCTGAGAAACTGAAGAGCAACAGACAAATGTCTTCCTTATTGAGTGTCTTTGTAAAAATGTAAGTTTTCCTTCTCTCATTTTAATAATCACCACTATTTTAACCATATTTTATTTCATTTTTTGGTTCATTTTTGTTATCCTACTCTCAAATCCTCCCTGACATTAAAATGCCAGCGCCCAAAATTGGCATGATACTTAAAGGGTGTGACCAATTTCTAAGTTTAGCAGAAGAATATTTTCCTAGCTCCTGGATGTCACAGACCTATTAATATATTTCACCATCACAGTTAACTTTATAAAAACAGCCATACTATACTGCTGACTCACACTCAGCTGGTGGTCTCAAGCCTATCAAATTAATTAAACTAGAAATGATGTCCAATATGTTAGATGACAGGAAAAAAAATATTTAAAAAGATCCTGGGATTTTTTAACCTTAGGCCAAAAAATGAAACTTATCAGGAAGACCACAGAAAGTTTTTCATTTATGTTTAAAAAAAATTAAAAACAACAAGAGCGCAAGATAGGGATGATTTTCCTTAACATTTAAACATTGAAACTTTTTGGATTACCATGATTTAATATTGGCAACAATATCGCACAATGTAATGTGCAAAATGCATTACATTTTCTGTCAGCCATTTCACATTGTTGCCAATGTGAAAAATAAAATTAATGGTTAACTGTTCACAGTCCCTCCCTTTTCTCCTTCAGCCAAGGAAAGTTCTTTCTTGGCAAGTTCATTTCCTTGGCGTTGTTAAAAGATTGATGGATTGGGTAAGAGGAAAAAGGTTTGATTTAATCTCTTAGAAAAGTTGGAGAGTTGCACGAGAAAAAAGAAGATGCTGAGGATGAGAAGTTGCTGAGAAAGGCAAAAGCCAATAAGCAATGGCTAAGAGAGCAAGTCTGGGAAGCTTATAAAGGAAAGAAAGGAGAAAGAAATTAGATTAGCTGCTATGTTGCGGCAAGGGGGGCTTTTCAGATGAGGAAAGAGATTTTTAATGAAGTGTTATGTGTTAGGAATATTGCATCACATTGTATGTGTTCGAGAGACTTAAGTAAAATTTAAATATTTTCCAATTATTTTTGGATGTCTGAAATGTGTGTCTTTGGTTGGAACTTTGAGCGGAAAAGCAGTCACAGGATATCTCAACTATGTACAGGTTACAAAATCCTACGTTGCATCAACAGAGCTATGGTGTTCAGTGCAATACGGATGACAATCATGCCATTTGGTCAGACAACATCTGCCTTATTATCTTCCGCCCTGGGTGACACATTTTTACAAGGTGCATTAGTTTGCTACGGCTGCCAGAACTAAGTACCACACAGTAAGTGGTTTAAATAAACCAAGTTTATTTTCTCACAATTCTGAAGGCTAGCAGTCCAAGATCAAGGTATTGATAGGGTTAGTTTCTTTAGTGTCATTTCTCCTTGGCTTGTAGATGGTCATCTTCTCCTTCTGTCTTCACGTGGTCCTTCCTCTGTGTGTGTCTGTGTCTTTAATCTCCTCTTTTTAAAAAGACACCAGCCATATTGGATTACTGTAAACTTAATACTGGCAACAACGTTGTACAATGTAATGTGCAAAATGCATTATATTTTTGACGGCCATTTCGTATTGTTGCCAATGTGAAAGAAAAAATAATGGCTAATTGTTCAGTCCCTCCCTTTTCTCATTCAGCCTAGGAAAGTTCTTTCTTGGCAAGTTCAGTTCCTTGGCCTTGTTAAGAGATTGATGGAAGCCAGGCTCAGGGGCTCATGCCTGTATACCCAGCATTTTGGGAGGCCGGTGTGGGTGGATCACAAGGTCAGGAGTTCAAGACCAGCCTGGCCAAGATGGTGAAACCCTGACTCTACTAAAAATACAAAAATTAGCCAGACATGGTGGCAAGCACCTGTAATCCCAGCTACTCGGGAGGCTGAGGCAGAGAATTGCTTGAACTCGGGAGGCAGAGGTTGCAGTGAACAGAGATCGCCATCACTGCACTCCAGCCTGGGCAACAGAGAGAAACTCTGTCTCAAAAAAAAAAAAAAAAAAAAAAGAGATTGAGAGAAATTGATAAATCAGGCAAGAAGAAAAAGGTTTGGATTTTACAATGGATTTACATTAGCTAATGTAAATAATAATCCATTATACTGACCTCACTCTTGCTTTAATTACTTTTTTTTTTTTTGAGACTAAGTGTTGCTCTTTCCCCCAGGCTAGAGTCCAGTTTCGTGATCTCAGCTCACTACAACCTCCACCTCCCAGGTTCAAGCAATTCTCCTGCCTCAGCCTCCCGAGTAGCAGGGATTGCAGGTGCCTGCCACCATGCCTGGCTAACTTTTATATTTTTAGCAGAGACAGGGTTTCGCCATGTTGGCCAGGCTGGTCTCGAACTGCTGAACTCAAGTGATCCACCTGCCTCGGCCTCCCAGAGTGCTAGGATTACAGGCATGAGCCACCGCACCCAGGCTACTTACCTCTTTAAAGCTCCTATATCCAACTACAGTCACATTCTGAGATACTGGTGGTTAGGACTTCAACATATGAATTTTGGGGGAACAAAATTCAGCTCATAACACAAGTCTACTGACAAATTCACAATTTATTCTCATCTTTAGATCCCTTTAAATTTTATTGCTGATCTTTTAAGAATCTTACCAAGTTCTTATAATCTTTAAACAACCAGAATATTCTCAACTTCTTCATTAAGTTGTTAAAAAGTAGTGAATTAACCTGGTTGATGCACATTATCACTATTTGACTCAAAATGATTTAGAATATGGTAGTTTGTTAGGTATGTGAAAATGGTATTATATAAATTGGTCCTTTGGAGATAAGGAATATATACACATGAAAAGAAACAATTTTCTCTTCTGTAAAATGAGGCAACTGGACCAGATAATCTTTAAGGTCTCTTCCAGTTCTAAAATGCTACAATTCTGGATCAAGGACAATAAAAATATAACATGTCATTAAAAATAATATTAAAATATTGCATCTGTGTTATAAATTATGTGCCAGCAGGAAAGACATAGATCAAGGTAGGAGCTGTAGAAGGTTTTCCTAAAATTTGAATGGGTGAAATAAAATATCTTGGAGGAAAGATCTTCAAGTTTGACTGCTAACCTAAATTTAGGCCCCAGAATCATAATAACTCATATTGATGGTAATTTAGATCCTGAGTTTTACATTGTTTTGATAACCACCATTTTCTTTCATAGTTGCTTCAAAAGTGACCCAGGAGAATCAACTACATACCCTAACGGCCTGCTGTACATTTCATATTTCTGCATAACTGCATGAAAAAATACATTATATCGCTCATCTTGACTTTTATTTCATAGTTTGTTGCAGAAATAGTAGCATTTAATCAGTTTTAACTGATTGTCCATGTATTTAGGCATAAAAGAATAGATTGTAAACTTCTGCAGTACACAGATGAATATCTGAGTCTGACAGTGTATTAGACATTATATTTATTCATATTTCTCAAGCTCATGTGGAATATCTATTCATACACTTTTCAATAAGGCAGGATTACACAGATCTGCCAATCCCTAAAATTAGTTTTTAAAAATACCTTGTACAAGTCAAAAACATGGCTCATCTCTCTGAAGGTTGAAGATAGGCTAATATTTTACTTTCCTTTAAAAAAAAAAAAAAGATAAGGAGCAACTATCAGGCAAAAGTTGTGAAAATGTAGCAGTAATACTTAGAGGTTGCTTTCTGCAGTGAATTATTACACTTTGAAAGACTCTCATATGCTGCTGAGGCTCTTTTCTGACTTCAAGTTGAAATCACTTTAGCATGAATAATTTTTAAAATGAAATGCTTTTGAGGATGGAAAGAGCCATATTGGATTTTATCTGGTTATTAAATTCAAAAAGGGCCTTCTATCAAGAAAGTGGATATTGTGCCAACCATTCTTAACACATTCTGTTTAGAAAAATGATATTGTTACTCAGATGAAAACAGATGTTGGTCTAGATAAAGTTAAATGCCTTCATAGGTCTCAAGCATGTGTACATGAAATTATAAAAATTAATTCTAGTTCAAGCAAGGACTTGACTCGTCTTCTGCTGTAAAGAGTTTGGGTATCTATGGCTTCATGACAAACCACCCCAAAACTTAATGGCTTAAAATAAAAGTTGGCAAACTTTTTCTGTAAAGGGCCAAAGAGTAGGTATGTTTAAACTTGGTGTACTGTGCAGTCTCTGTTACAACTACTCAGCTCCACTGTAACCCAAAAGCAGCCATAGAAAATATATAAACAAATGGATTTGGCTATGTTCCAATAAATTTACAAAAAGAGGCAATATGGCCGGGTGCAGTGGCTCACACCTATAATCCCAGTGCTTTGGAAGGCCAGGAGTTCAAGATGAACTTGGGCAATATTGCAAGACCCCATCTCTGCAAAAAGTAAAATAAAAATTAGCTGAGCATGGTGAAGAGCACCTGTAGTCCTAGCTACTTGGGAGACTAAGACAGGAGGATCACTCAAGTCCCAGCGTTTGAGGCAGCAGTGAGCTATGATCATGCCACTGCACTCGAGTCCGGGCAACAGAGCAAGGCGTTCTCTAAAAATAATTAAAATTAAAATTAAAAACATTTTTACAGTGACAGTGGGCCAGTTTTGGCCCACAAGCTCTAGTTTGTTAACTCCTGGTTTATTAAGGCTCCTAATTCTATAGGTTCATATTTTGGGCAGGACTCTCAATGGGGATGACTCGTCTCTGCTCTCCAGGATTGGATGGATTGGCACATGTGTCTGTAGTCACTTGGCAAGGTAGCTGGGGGCTGGCTGGTCCTGGTGTCTGGCGGTTGACTGAGGCTGTTGGCTGCATGCCTCAGTTTGCCTTTACACTAGCCTCTTGTGGTAGGGTAGGTCTGGGTTTCTCACATAGTAGCTACATTCCAGGGAGACAAAGCAGAAGCTTCATGACTTCTGAGGCCTCAGCTAGGAAGTCACACAATGTCACTTCATGTTCTATTGGCCAAAGTCACAACGTCACAAGAGATGAGGATATGGAGTATACCTTTTGATGGAAAACTCAAAGAATTTGTGGCTATTTAAAACTCACTACAGTGAGTAAACTGTCAAAACAGTGTATCAATTCCCACAAGACTTTTACCAGTAACTTTCCTCTGTTGAAACTCACCAGTACTTTGTGCATTACGGTCACAATTCTCACTGTAAATCACACAGCCATAACTTAAGCAAGAAACAAGAATTAATCAAAATTTCCATTCAAAATATTTTGAAATGTTTGTGAAAAGGAAACAGTTATGAAAATAAAAAAGGTCTTTTAAGACTCAGAGTGGAATTATCTCATTTTTATTTTTAATGGGGAGTTTGGTTAAAAGGGCCATTTGAGGAGGAGATGGTGAGGGAGGATGTGGGAGGTAGTAAACAGGGGGTGGTTGGATAATCCTTGGAGGTAAAGAGGTTATTGCTTTGGAGGGACTCCTTTTGTGTTAGAAAATTCCCCTCAATAGTTAGCATAGTGGCTCACCCCTGTAATTCCAGCACTTTGGGAGGCTGAGGTGCGCCGATCACTTGAGGCCATGAGTTTCAGACCAGCCTGGCCAATATGGTGAGCCTCTGTCTCTACCAAAAAACACAAAAAAATTATCCAGGTATGGTGGTAGAAGGCTGAGGCTGCAGTGAGTTGTAAGTCATGATCACGCTACTACACCCCAGCCTGGGCAACAGAGCAAGACTCTGTCTAAAAAAAAAAAAAAAGGAAAACTCCCCTCAATGAGTCTTTAATTACATTTGATTAGGGTGATGTCTGCCAAACTTTCTCATTGTAAATTTACACTTTTTAAACTTTCTCATCAATAAGAGTTTGTTAAGAGGTAATTTATTCCATTCTCCAAATTTTATCCATTAGTTTTAGTATTTAGTGATTTTTTTCTGAATTAAGTATCTCTGTGGTGGTTGTCAAATAATAATTTTCGAATTCCATCATTCCTTCTACATTTACTAGTTGTAAGGGAAATCTTTCCCCTTTCTACATATAGTTATTTATTTATATCAGCATAAATTTATAAAATCATATTTAATTCAATTTTATAATCCATGTTATTGTTATTTATTTTGATGACCAAATTGTCCCAAATTTTGGCCAGTGAAAGCCTCCAAAACCTGGCTTTTCTGTTCTTTTAACATTCCCATCTTTCTTTGAGCATGTCCATACTTTCTGACACAAGAAGACGTTCCAGGCTCATCTTGTACTTTCCCTGCCTCGACTCTGCCTTGCTGCTTTTAATTAATTTAAAAAATAATAAAAGCTCTGGATGCTAAATGTGCTCATTGCTATTGGGATATTTCTGTTTTCAGGCCCTCATGACAAACAGAACTAGGCGCTATGTGCATTTACATACATGTGTATATATGGATACATTTACAACTGTATCTACCTACCTACTTATGTACCTATTGAAACTCATAATTTCACCAGTATTGTTAATTCAACAACACTGGGTCCCTTCTCATTTACACGTTTGTACTTACCTTCTCCGGCAGTGAAAATCCTGGCAACCATTATTCTCAGTATAGTTAAGTATCTGTTCTATCTCCCTGTACATAAGTAGTTCCCATCGCTGCCATTGCCCTTCCATGTGAACACTCTTCTCGCCACAGTCATGCTTTGACACATTGTTTCTGCCACTGCCTCCCAGGGATGCCTTCCTCATCTGCTCAGGCTGCAACTCTGAATGCCAGGTCACCACCACCACTGCTCATCCCCCTGCCCCAAGCTGCCCGTACAGACTTTGGATTAAATCTTGAAGGAAGGAAATAATGAATGCATTTTCTTGGTTTGTCCTTTCCATTATATGGATTGGGGTCTACACAATACATACTTGTATAACTACAATATAAGGCTTCAAAAACAGTTTTTTGTGTGCCTAATCTATAGATAACTAAGAATTCTCACAACACATGTGTTACCAGTGACGTAGCTGTTCCATTATTGCTAGTATTGGCTAATCTACATCATTCTTTTATGATAGTTGTGCTATTTGGAAGTTATGGTCTTTAGACTTCCAGATAAATAATCTTCCATTGTAAGTATCGGCATATTTCTTTTCTTTTTTTGAGATGGAGTCTCACTCTGTTGACCAGGTCGGAGTGCAGTGGTGTGATCCCAGCTCACTGCAACCTCTACCTCTTGGGTTTGAGCAATTTTCAATTCTCCTGCCTCAGCTGCCCGAGTACCTGGGATTACAGGTGTGTGCCACCACACCTGAATAATTTTTGTATTTTTAGCAGGGACAGGGTTTTACCATGTTGGCCAAGCTGATCTTGAACTCCTGACCTCAGGTGATCTGCCCACCTCAGCCTTACAAAGTGCTGGGATTATAACGGTGAGCCACAGTGCCCGCCCAGTATCTTCATATTTCTATCACCTTGTACTACACATGTTACTGAACAGTTCCTGCCATGGTTCACAGTCCTCCTGAAAAAGGAGTCTATTAGATTCTGTTTAATACCATGTAAGTACAACTCCTACAAGAGCCAAAGCTGATTAGACACTGACCCAAAGGCCGTCAACCTATGATTTGACAGGAATAGGGTTTTTCCTACAACAGATGCTGTTGGTTCCGTGCCTAAGTCCCCTCCCACACTCCCTGATCCAGTTTATGCTGACAGCATCTTGCTGTAAGCACCTGCCACTTGCCACTTGAGGGAAATGGACAGGCTAGATGACATGGAAGTTAAGGCCCCTGGAATTAGCTTTCAGCCACTGACAGATGGGAGTCGGAGGGGAAACACCCAACTTATTTGCCTCTCAACTGGGATAACTCTGAGAAATATTCTACACTGTCTCCCATAGTCCCCCAATGGGACAAAAAAACAGTTGTCTACAGCAGTAACCTGCTCAGTGAGGAATCCTTTACTGGCTTCCTTCCCTCTCTTGTCTCAGCTTCCCACTCCCTTAAAAGTGCTTCCAGGAACTTTCTCCCAAGTTAACTACCGGTTCTTCAATCCTCGCCTCCAACTTGGGTTCTGTGGCAAACCAGCTTAAGACACTGATCAACTGTCACAACAGTTCTTAGTAAAGCCAAACAGGCATTCCTTCTGGAATATTTAAAACACCGTTTTTAGCCAGACAGAGGGAAACAGATGTGTCCACACTATTTGAACCACACATTTGGTGGAATGCTAAAGAGAAGATACAAAAAGATTCCTGCCCAGAGGTATCACTCTTTGAATGCAGAACAACCATCTATCCTAATCTTGATAAGACTGTGCCCTATTACAGCTCCTTTTATTTACATTACATTCTTTCACTCTATAACTTTATATGTTCCCTAACAATAGTGAACACTAGCACTCCCAATCCCACTTACTTGAGTTTAAATGAGAATTTCTCTTCCTTGACAATGAATTATAACTTGGGAGGCACTATATTTTGCTTTCTGTATGGCAGCTAAAATAAAGTTTTGCACAAAGCAAATACTCAGTTAATATTTGCCTAATGAACAAATGAGAGCATTTTAATGGTAGATATGGATGTACCAGGATTTAGGACTACTTTGCAAGTCTTAGCTATGAAAAGCTACGAAAAAGTCTTCCCCCGCCCCGCCATGGAGCAAACACTTGAAGAAATTTTCATACCTTGTAACTAGAAGGACCAATTATTATTTTTGTGTGCTCAGCATCCCTTTCTACCTTCTTATGGTTACTGTGTCCCTTCTTCTCACTTCTTTCCCCACAAACATGCACACGTCCTTTGGAAAACTACTTGTCCTTTAATTCCTGGGGTTCTGTCCCTACCCGCAAGAAGGTATATGTTCCCTACAACTGGTCAATCATAATTCCTTATCTTCCTGGGGTTTGGTACATGACTTGCCCAGATAAAACTTCTGCCCTTGAGTTTTATAAAGGGGCTATGGAGAGGAAGCTCTTTTAATCTCCTGAGTTTGTCATGCTGTGTTAATGTAAGTGTGAATTTGTTAAAGCCTACCCCTCACATCTCATTCCTACCAAACCACAAAAAGAAAAGTCTCTCTTCAGTAGATGTGGTTAGAAGAAACACATAGGAAGATACAGCCTGGAGAGAGAGAGGAAGATCTAGCAATGTTTTATGTCTCCAGAGTTATCCAAGCCACCATTATCTTGTATTTCTTTTTTTATAGGAGCCAATAAATTCGCTTTTAATTTTCAGTTATTTTGAGTTTGGTTTTTATCATTTGCATCCAAACAAGATACTATATACAACCGGAAGATTCTTAACGAACAGCCATCCAAGCTAATGTATTATTGCACATAGAATAAAGGCAAAGTTCTTAATACAGCTTGAAGCACATTTGCATTTGCTGCCTGGGCTCTAGCCACAGAGGCCTACGTTTAGCTTTTTTTCATGCCCTTCCATCTTCCTGAAACCTTTCCGGTCTCCACACACCCAACATTATGCATTTTAACCTACTTATGCTTTAACTCTCAGCTCAAATTTCTTTCATGATGCCTTAAACAGACAAGATTCTCTTAATACTCACTCTGAAAGTCCACGAGGGATTCAATTTTGGTACTTATAAAAAATATTTATTTGTGAGATTATTTCATAAACGTCTGTCTCTCTCACTTAACTCTAAGTTACTTGTGAGAAACTCTCCGTAAGTTTCAGTTAACAACACACTATCAAATAATAACTTGCATTACACTTGAAAGGAAGAAGAAAGTTGCAGTAAGTACCACTGGTTCACTCACAAATAAAAATAGGTTAATAAAATTTATTTTAAAGCCCTCACCAGAGGAAATTTCCTGGTCACATCCAGGCAACTTATAAAAATGGGAAATTTTAAAAACAGATGTATCAGAAACATGTATTATTTTATCTAGAAAACAAATTAAATAGTTGAATTAACATCTTTTTAGTGTATATGTTAAAAAATAAATTTGTCTTTAATGTTATTCAACCAAAGGGGGCAGAATACAACCAATGCATTAATTTAAAAGTGAATGGAATGATTTGGAAAAAAAACAAAAAAACCAACCAGGATTTCTGGCAAGGTTCCCCTTCTGGTTGAGAGCTGCAACAAAGAAGCTGTTAATATGTTTGCAATTTTATTTCAATGTTAGATCAAATAACATACAGACATGCAGCTATTGGAAAAGAGATTTTGAAATGATTTTGTTATTTTACGACTTACACAGTCCATCACGGACCATTTTAGATAAATTTCCATTTTAAGAGGTCATGTTGCCACGTCAGTTGTTTTCCCTTGCTACTCTGTCCTCACTCCAGAGAAGACTAAACTGACAATGTTGTTGCTCTAATGAAAGTTTTATAAATATAACAAAATCTATTATATTCTTAGTGGAACAATACTTAGTAGCTTTCAATAATGGTTGAACAAAATATATATACTTCATGAGTCTAGACTTGGAAAGAGCTGTGTTAGCACAATCAGAGACACCTAGAAAACTGCAGTATTCACCGTATCCATGGCAGATACGTTCTAAGACCCCTACTGGATGCCTGAAGCCACAGATAGTACTCAACATGCAAGTGTACTATGCCTGAATTTCTTTTTCCTTCTTCACAATTTCACAGATAGAAGATTCATTCTTACTGTAGATCTTAGCCACCTCAGTATGTAATTTTTTCTTTTTTAAATGGAGAACTTAAACTTTTTCACTTAAAGAAAGCAATTTATGGATCCTCTTTAGCATATCCAAATTGCCAGCATCACCACTCCTGCACTCTAGGGCCATTAGTAAGTGAAATAAGGGTTACTTGAACACAAGCACCATGGTACCATGACAGTTGATCTCATTACCAAAAGGTTACCAAATAACTAATGGACAGGCAGCATATTCGGCGTGAATACACTGAACGAATGGATGAGTCATTTCCCAGGCAGGATGGAGAAGAGCAACATGAAATTTTATCACACAACTCAGGATGGAATCCTATAGAAAACTTAGGAATTATTTATTTCTAGTATTTTCTATTTAACATTTTCAGACCGCAATTGATTGTGGGTAACTGAAACCACAGAAGGCGAAACCACTGATAAGTGGGAACCACTTTAATAATGCTTATATCGGTAAATTAATTTTTCTCCAACCTGAAATGCCCTCCCTTCTCATTTGTGCCAAATCAAGTTCCCCTTAGTTTTCAACAACACAAGGAACTCTCACCTCATAACCTTATTTTTCTGTTTTTTTCTATGTCTATATTCTAGTACACATAGTACTCACTGTATGATATCGGTGACTTCCAATAGTCAGTTCAAGGACTACATTATCTGTACTCCAAATCACCTGAAAAACAGTTAAATATATCTTCCAGGCTGGGCACGATAGCTCACGCCTCTCATCCCACCACTTTGGAAGGCCAAGGAGGGCAGATCTCAGATCAGGAGTTCGAGACCAGCCTGGCCAACATACTGAAACCTCATCTTTACTAAAACTACAAAAATTAGTCAGGTGTGATGGCACACACCTGTAGTCCCAGCTACTCGGGAGGCTGAGGCAAGGAGAATTGCTTGAACTGGGGAGTTGGAGGTTACAGTAAGCTGAGACCACACCACCACACTCCAGTCTGAAACTCTGTCTCAAAAAAAAATCTTCCAAATTGCTCCCCAGCCCACCTCTTCCACTTCCAAGATTTGATTCAGTAAATTAGAACGTCTAAGGAATCTGAAATCTTTAAAAATATTTTCTGGCCTGGTGCAGTGGCACACACCTGTAATCCCAGCACTTTGGGAGGTGGAGGCAGTTGGATTGCTTGAACTAAGGAGTTTGAGATCAGCCTGGGCAACATAGCAAAACCCCATCGCTACAAAAAATACAAAAAGTAGCCTGGCCTGGCAGTGCACACCTGTAGTCCCAGCTACTCAGGAAGCTGAGGTAGGAGGATCACTTGAGCCCTGGAATCAGAAGTTATAGTGAGCCAAGATCATGCCACTGCACTCCAGCCTGGGCAACAGAACAAGACCTTGTCTCTAAATAAATAATAAAAACATTTTCTGTACACCCCTGTTGATAGCAGCATTATTCACAACAGCCAAATGGTGGAAGCAACCCATTGACAGATAGATGGACAAACAAAATGTGGTATGTACATACAATAGGATATTATTCAGCTTCAAAAAAGAAGGAAATTTTGACACGTGCTATAACAATGAATGAATCTTAAAGAATTATGTTAAGTAGAATAAGCCAGTGACAAAAAGATAAATATCATGTAATTCCACTTATATAAGGCACATAGATTTGTTAAATCCATATGGACAGAAAGTAGAATGGTGGTAGTCAGGGGCTAAGGGAGAGGCAACAGGAGTTGTTATCTAAGGATATGGAGTTTCAGTTTTGGAAGATCAAAACAGTTTTAAGGATGAAAAATGTTTTGGAAGATGAAAAAAGTTAGAGATGGATGGTAGTGATGGTTGCTCAACAATGTGAATGTACTTAATACCAATGAACTATACACTTAGAAACAGTTAAGATGATGCATTTTGTGTTATGTGTATTTTACCACAACTGAAAACAATAGTTAACGTGGTAAATTTTATGTGATATATATTTAACTACAACTAAAAAAAAAATTCTCTGTATGTGGGAAATGCTGGTCTGTTTTTTGTGTTGATTCTTCATTGTTAATTATCATAACATTTTGTTCATTCATTTCTTTATAAATAGTTGTCATGTACCATGCCATAGCTGGAGACATAGCCATGACTAAGGCAAACAAGCTCCCTGTTCTCAGAGAGCCATAATTTGACCATCTATGACATCTGATCTGTGAGGATGAGATGGTATAGCATGGGACGGAAACCCAAATTTACAGTGGCTTTAACACTCAAGATTTTATTCTCTCATATAAATATCAGTTTGGCAGGGACCCAGGATCCTTCCAGCTTTGTTCTTTATGAATCCTAGGGTATGACTATATAGACACAATCCAGTGTGACTGCTGAATAGTCATTGCATCTGTATTCCTACCAGCAGAAAGGATCATTGCACCTGTATTCCTACCAGCAGAAAGGAGAAAAAGCAACCAAGGGAATAATCCTTATTTTAGATATACTCTCTGAAAGTGACATCCCACTGACAGTAACAAACAAATGGCCATGCCTAGCTGCAAGGGAAGCTGGAAAATGCAATCTTTATTCCTGGCAGACATGTGTTTAGTTAGAATTCAAGGGTTCTCTTACTGAAAAAGAGGAGAATGGACACTGGAAGAGAACTAACAGATGCTACTACACAATTATTTTCCCAGGACATCTTGAATTCTTTGAAAGATGAGAGGTCTCTCAACATGCAGAATTATTAAGAGCCCCTAAGAGGAAGGCAAAAAGAGCATTCAAAATGATATCCCTCTAAGGACTTCACCCCTTGAACAGCCCACTTCCTATTGGCACATTTCCTTTCGATCTGCAGACATATGGACTAAAGAGACAAAATTTCTCTCTTGCACATTCCCAACATGCAGTAATGGAACAGGTATAAAATAACTGCTATGAACATTGCTTTTTAAAAAGGAACGAAATTGATACACACAGGATTCACTGGTTCACAGCAATTTTGAAACCTAGCTGGACATATGTTGCCACTTTCTTGATTAGAGGATCAATTCTATTGCCTGGGAACAATTCACGTTCGCTCTTGGCTCTACCCTCTTGGTCTTCTTCATTTTCCATGGAAAATAGCCCATGTTTATGGCTGCATACTTTTTGCAGCCTGTTTCTGCCCACAGAAATTTGGATTTCATTTTGTATTTTCTATATCTTTCAGTTCAAGTTGATATAATTATTTTAAAATCTTTGAGTTTATGAATCTTATTGTAATTCACTCCATTAAACAGAATTCATACCCAAAGTTCTCCTCAAGATAAGCCCTTCTCTACCCTGGTCTTCCTATTAGGCTCCCGAGGGACAACATCTTTAAGATTCTTGGAAGGCCTTTTGTGATAAAGATGCTGTGTGGGATATGCCCTTAAAATCCTTAGAGGATCTTTTATTTGACTGAATTGTTCTCTGAGGAATCGCTTTAGATTTTTCTGAGATCATATCAATTGATCTTATTGCTCTTACCTGGATTTCATCTTTGCTGTGAAGCATTTTCCTTAATTGACAAACTTACAGAGCCTAGAAATGATAGTTTCATTTTCAAATTCAGTTCTGTGTTCATCTTACTTCTGTCTTCTCATCTTTTACTACAAACAAGAAGAAATAGCCAGAGGGCAATGTCAACCTTCTTCCAGTGAATCTCCTTAGCAAGATAACTCAGTTCATTGGGTACCATTTCTGCTTTCTACTTATTACAGGTCCCTGTGTTGCTAAACATTCTGCCACTAAATAACAAACATCTTCTTCCTCCAATTTCCAAGAACTTTTTCTTAGTTTACTTCAAGCTCTCTCTACAAGCCTTCTTGAGGACCATCAGACTATTCTACCAGCATCTTCATAGCCCTTCCCACTTCCACCTTCTTCCCCAAAGCCACTATCACATTTTTAGATTTTCATTACAATATCCTGCTTCCAGGTAAAAACCTGTTCCAGTTGCTACGGCTGCAAAATAAATTACCCCAAAACTTAGTGGCTTAAAACAGCCATTTATTAGGCTCACGGATTCTGGGGATCAGGAACTCTGAAGTAGTGGTTAGTCTCTGTGTTAAAAGGGTTGTGAGATGAAAGACAAGGGTTGGAGATGAGAATCATCTGAAGTCTCATCACTCACATATATGGCACTTTATACAAACCATTCACTGGGGACCTCGGTCCTTCTCCCTGTGGTCTCTTTGCATGGGCTACTTTTAGGTTCCTCGTAGCATGGTGGCTGGATCTAAGAGAGAGTATCCTGCAAAAGAGCCTGATGATAGCTAAATTGCTTCCTGTGACTTAAACTTGGAAGTCACACAGTGTTATTTCTACTTTATTCTACCAGTAAAGACAGTTGCAAGGCCCACTCAAGTTTAAAGATTCCTCTTCTTGTGGGAGGAGTGACAATATTCTAGTGGAGTGTATGAGACCAGAAATAATGCTGTAGTCATTTTGGAAAACACAGGAGAAGCCTAGGAAGGTACTCCTTTGATTGATCTCTTGCATAATAAGCTCATCTCAGGCTCTGCTTCTAAGGAACCCAATTGCATTTGTTTCAAGGGCTGCTATAACAAAGTACCACAAGCTGGGTGGTAGAAACAAGAGAAATTTGTTGTCTCACAGTTCTGGGGCTACGAATCCAAGATCAAGGTATTAACAGGGTTGGCTAATTCTGAGGGATGTCTTCCATGCCTTTCCTTTCCTTTCTGGTGGTTTGCTGACAATCTTGGCATTCCTTGTCTTAGAGGAGCATCATTTCACTCTCTGCCTTTATCTTCACATGGTGTCCTCACTGTGTGCATCTTGCTGTATCCAAATTTCTCCTTTTTATAAGGATGCCCGTCATATGGGATTGGGGCCTTCTCTAATAACCTCATCTTAACTAATTACATCTGCAATGACTGTTTCCAAATAAGATTACATTCTGATATATTGGGGTTATCATTTTGACGTATGAATTAAGGATGGACAGAATTAACTGACCTAATGATAGAGGCAGGAGGCAGAGAACTCTCCTAGACAGATAGGAGAGGGTCCCCAGAGGACCTCCGACCCCCTAAGGTCATTGCCTAACATGGGGGCTTGTCTAAACATGCCCACGGTAAAAATTTCTGTCCCTTAGCACATGCGCAATAAGGGAAATAAATCAATGTGGAGGGGCTCAGGCTAAGGGCTCTGCAAGTGCACTGGAAGAATGGGGTGGAGCCACCAAGAATTTGTGCCTTATACAAATAGGGAACCAATATGGTTTGGTTGTGTCCCCACCCAAGTCTCATCTTGAATTCTTATGTGTTGTGGGAGGGGCCTGGTGGGAGGTGATTGAATCATGGGGGCAGGTCTTTCCTGTGCTGTTCTTGTGAGAGTGAATAAGTCTCACAAGATCTGATGCTTTTAAAAATGGGAGTTTCCCCGCACAAGCTCTCTTCTTTTGTCTGCTGCCATGTGAGACATGCCTTTCACCTTCTGCCATGATTGCAAGGCCTCCCCAGCCACATGGAACCGTAAGTCCAATAAACCTCTTTATTTTGTAATTTGCCAAGTCTTGGGTATGCCTTTATCGGCAGCATGAAAACAGACTAATATAGGAACCCAGCCCCATCAGCAGCTATATAGAAGCCCTTGTATTCAACTGTGAAGGGGACAACCAGCAACCTGCTCTCAGGACCCCTCTTTTTGCTGAGAGCTCCCCTTTCCACTTAATAAATTATTTTCCACTTACTCTTTGATGTCTGTGTGACTAATTTTTCTGGTTGTGAGACAAAAACCCGGAACTAGTCAAGCTAAGGAGTAAAAATCCTGCATCACTAAGACATAAGAGTATCTACTCTATGGCCAGGTGCAGTGGCTCATGCCTGTAATCCCAACACTTTGGGAGGCTGAGGCAGGTGGATCATCTGAGGTCAGGAGTTAAAGACCAGCCTGGCAAACATGGTGAAACCCAATCTCACTAAAAATACAAAAATTTGCCAGGCACACGCTTTGTGGTGGCACACACTTGTAATCTCAGCTATTAGGGAGGCTGAGGCAGGAGAATCACTTGAACCCAGGAGGCAGAGGTCACAGTGAGCCTAGATTGCACCACTGTACTCCAGCCTGGGTGACAGAGTAAGACTGTCACACAAAAAAAAAAAAAAAAAAAAAAGAGTATCTACTATTTATTAAAAAGATTATCTGAAATAATACATGGAAAGTTCCTGGCACCTAGCAAATGATTAATAAATGTTAGCCATCATTATTTATCTTGGATCCAGACAGACTGGCACAGTGCTTAGCACATAGCAAATATTGACCATCTTTGGGTTTTGCCTGCCTGGCACTCACTCTGTCTTTCTCTGGTAAAAACACCTTGAAACAATCTTTTTGCTAGTCTTAGTGAAGTAATCATTCAAAATGTCCTGCCCTGCTCTGCCCTGCCCTGCCTTGCCCTGCCCTGACCAAGAGGTGAGTATATGTGTGACCCAAGAATACCATTTAGACTCTGTCTCCCTAAAATTAAATCTCAAGTAGAGTAATGTAGAGATAGAAAATAATGGAGATCATTTATCCTACTAATAGTGCCACGAAAAGAGACTGAACTTTAGTTCCTGCTATCTGGATACGTAGAGCTGTTTTGATTCCTGGCCTTTTCACAGTCTGGTGCTTACTTAGCGTTTCCTTTCATTCTTTGTGCTAGTCCACATCCTTGAACACATTTCTTGTTTTGCTTAAGATAGCCTGGTGAGTTTCTTTTGTTTGTGCAGAAACAGAAATAGACTGAAACGTAAATTGATTCCTGGACATAGTAGTCACAACTGACACTTAGAATGACAATGTGAAGTTGGAAGGGTCATGCTGAGGCAGGAAAAAGTGTGAACCTCCCCTTCTGTGGCTTAGAAAATGCCTATCTTCATAAGCATGTTGTATCTGGAAACTCAGGCAATGTGTCAGTCCAGTGGGAGCTTTGGGAGAGTCAGTAGAAAAATGTTAGCTGGTTGGATCAGGTTGGATACTTTTTTTTTAGCCCAAGATAAGTTACCACAAGTAAGAGACAACTGGCTCATGAGAAAGCAGAGAGAGAGAACAGAAACTGCTAAGGGAAGCCCTTTCTAATTGTGGCCTGTGATCAAAGAGGGATAGTAGTCAGATAATCTTGAGCTGAATTCTCTCCCCTGAGATAAAGTTAGTGGAAGTAATGTCTAAGATTCTGAAAACTTAAGAGGACATAAAAAAGGCTCCCGGAAAAGCCCTGCTAAGCACCTCCTTCTGGGCTTTCCTTGACTGATAAGGCTTCACTCTTTGTAGCCCAACCACTGAAATACATGGGATGTTGGAGCTGAGATTAGCTTTGTCTCTTCCAACTCAACCTATTGCTTGTCATTGCCCCCAGGAAATGTGAAAAATGGAGGCTTTGTGGCTGAGAGCTGGAGGGAAGAGCAGAACTCTAAGGCCTGTTGCTATGAGAGAGGACATCCTAGCGTTGGATGTGCATGGAGAGCCTCCTACATTTCTAGGAAAATTGTCATTTCTGGATAAACACTTACTAAGTTAACATAATCTCCAGGCCCCCAAACTCTTCTCAGTGGAAAATTGGGTCCTAAATCAGTTTAACCCTCACAAGTGAGCCTCTCCACTGTCCTTTTCAGAGGTGACCACAGTGGGTACTAGGCATTTTCGGCTCTTCTCCTAGAGGAGAGAACCAGAATCAACTACTTTTGCTGATCAAGATACCCACTCTATCACTGGAGCAGAGAGCACTTTTTATTCCTGGGAAGCAGGATGTGATAAATTCCGTTGGCCAATGACCACTCTAACCTGACCCATTTCTACCATTGTAGATCAAGTTAAATTTAGCATTTAACCTCAGGTTGCCAATACACAAGGAGCCATTCTGGACCAAGCTGAAAATAATGCATGTTGCCAAGAGACCCAAAAGCTGGATGCAGTAACTGGCCTAGAACCTGGAGAAGCAGGGAATTTTGAGATGTACGTAGAAGAGTTGCACTATTATAGGTGCTAACAATGATGATATGCATGCATGAGAAGAAGAGTGTGTGGATGCATATCAAACAGCCCAGGAGATTATAGTGGTCAATGATTGTTTTCACCTGTAAGTATCCCAAGTTTCCTTTATAAAAACTTTCCTCCCCTATGCTTGAGCCACACAGTTCTAGAAGGGCTGAACCTATACCTCTGCAGCTTGGTTGGCATGTAACCCAAAATTGATTTGTAAATTTATTCCATCTTCCCGGCTCCATGAATGATTTGGAAAGCTTATGTGATCCAAGTCAGATCAATAGAGTCAGCCACAGAGTTTTGAAGAAACGACTGGGAAAGACACATTCTTTCCAAGAGATTGCTTGGCTGGTAGAATGTAAGTTTGCAGTTCTCAGGGATGAGCCTGCCACCATTTCGGGGAGAGATTGCCTGAGAATGAAGCTTGGGGAAAGGAAAGCAAAGTGACAACAAGAGTCAGAAAGAGAATGAGAGCCAACAAATATCCTTTTTGCTTAGCCATTTGGAGTAGGGGTAGTCTATTTTGTATGGAGCTCAGCACCTGTGAACACTCTCCTTTTGCTTAGCAAGTTTCTTTCCTCCCCAAATTAACAGCAGAAATTATGCTTTCTTCATCACCCTTGCAGCTAGCTGGGTACAAGAATGTGACTCAGGCTCCCTCAGACATCTTTGTGAAATTTCTCTGAGATGAGAGTAATGTGAGAAAGAAATGCCACATGG
The DNA here is from genome assembly GCF_030222135.1 of Aotus nancymaae. Classification (NCBI taxonomy): domain Eukaryota; kingdom Metazoa; phylum Chordata; class Mammalia; order Primates; family Aotidae; genus Aotus; species Aotus nancymaae. The sequence continues at coordinate 539,483 of NW_026988455.1, forward strand.
AATCCATTTTTGCCAGTGAGAGTGACACCACTGCCACTTGGCCTTCAGAGGTGGCACTGTTGAGTTCCTGTAACAGAGCTGGCAGTAGCGCTTATGTCAGTAAAGTTAAGTTCCTGCTGGCTGTGCAAAATGTAGCATTGAATGCAAGGAGGTCCTGACATCTGTTTGAGGTGGTGTCCTGGAAGTTCATCCTTGAGCCTGGCTCTCTAGCCCTCCTGGCAATTCTGTGACCTATCAAATATCCTTTAATAGTTTTCTTTTTGGCTTAATCAACCAAGTAATATTAAGTGCATTCTGCCCAAGGTCATGTAGCTAATAAATTCTAGAGTAAATATTTGAATGTTGGTCCTTTTTAAATCTCCAAAGTTCATGCTTTTGAAATAATTTTGTGGCAGACCGAGTAGATGGGCTTGCACAGAATTCATTCTACTCTTCTTGTAGAGTGCCTTCCCATATTGCAGAAGCTAGAAAGCTAAAAGTGACATTTCCCAGACTTATGTACAGCTAGGAATATGATTTAGGATCCAAAAATAAGATGTACTTATGTGAAAATTCAAGTTAACACTGAGTCAGATAGGAAAGAAGGCAGTGCCAGGCCTTCATTTTGATGGTACGAATCAGGTACAGCATGGTTTGGGGCAAACAGTTGAGGCTACAACTTTCTGAATACTGAATTGTGACAAGGTAGTGTGATCTTGGAGCTGGTGAGTGGTACAGTGGTTTCCTGATCCCCAGCTTCCTGATCGTTGCAGAGATAGTTCTCTAGACAGATCAGCTCTGTGGTGTTGTTCTGGAAGCCCAGCCCATAGCCCACTCTTCCAGCCCCTGTAACTGTGAGCATGGAATTCTCCTTAGCAAATCCTTTCTTACTAAAACTACTAGAAGCTTTCTGTTATCTGCTTCTGAATCTTGTTTAGTACAAGCATGTATAAGGATCAAGTACTGTATAACCAAGCAGCAGTACCCAGAGATTCTTATCTTTTCTGAGCTTCAATTAAAGAAACAAAAAACAGGTATTCAAGATAAATTTATGTATTTCAGTAATAAGCACCAGAGACTTTGTGGTCTTGCCACCCGTAATCTCAAGAAACTGAGTATATCAGTCAGTTACCAGCAGGAAACAGAAGATTCATTCATACTGGACAATCTGGGGAAACTTTACTAAAGACTAGTTTTGGCCAGGCATGGTGACTCACTCTCCCAAAGTGCTGGTAATCCCAGCACTTTGGGAGACCGAGGTGGGCAGATCACTTGAGGTCAGGAGTTTCAGACCAGCCTGGACAACATGGTGAAACCCTGTTGTCACCACTAAAAAATAAAAAAAATAAAATGAGCCGGTCATGCTGGTGAGTGCTTGTAATCTCAGCTACACAAGAGGCTGAGGCAGGAGAATCACTTGAACCCTGGAGGCGGAAGTTGCAGCGAGCCAGGATTGTACCTCTGCACTCCAGCCTGGGTGACAGAGCGAGACCATCTTTAAAATATAAATAAATAAATAAAGACTAGTTTTTACTTATTTTTATTTTTTATTTTTATTTATTTACTTTTTTAGAGATGGGGGTCTCACTATGTGCCTAGGCTGGTCTCAGATTCCTCCCACCTTAGCCTCCCGAAGTCATGGGATTACAGGTATGAGTCACCATGCCCAGCCTAAATGAGTTTCTAAAAATATAGACTGGGCATAGAGAACCACAGGGGTTGTACAGTGCCCCAGACCTGAAGCAACAAGTGGAGGAATGTATTATGGAAATTTGGAGACCACTAGGTAGAGAGGGTGCTTTATGAGAGCTGTGACCTTTGGTTAAGGAATGCAGTCATGGCAACCTCACAGGCAAGGCGCAGGGAGGGAGCAATCTCACACTCAACTGTTTTTCAATCTCCTGCACATTTGCTGAGCTCACCTGGAAGCCACAGGACACGAGCCTGTAGTCCTCATAGGACAGTCTGCCAGGATGGAGAATGATGGAACATGGATCTGAAGAGCAAATAAGAGATATCCAGCACATCATGTGAAAAAATCAGCAACCTCAGTGCAGTAAGAGATCATGAAGAATGTAGGCTGAAGTATTTTATGCTGCTGAATTTTATAATGCTCACAGATTGAGTTTATTCATTCTTTTTTAATTTTTATTTTTTGAGATGGAATCTTGCTCTTCGCCCAAGCTGGAGTACAGTGGTGTGATCTCAGCTCACTGCAGCCTCCGCTTCCTGGGTTCAAGCGATTCTCCCGCCTTAGCCTCCTGAGTAGCTGGGATTACAGGCACCCACCACCACAGCCAGCTAATTTTTGTATTTTTTAGTAGAGGTGAGGTTTTACCATGTTGGCCAGGCTGGTCTCCAACTCCTGACCTCAAGTGATCCACTGGCCTCAGCCTCCCAAAGTGCTGGGATTACAGGCATGAGCCATTGCGCCTGGCCTGAGTTTATTCATTCTTTTTAAAGATAGTCAACATGATCTGCTCATGTGATTTGAAGTCATCTTCCTGAGTTTAGCACAGAGTGGCATGGAGTATGAGAAGTGGAAGGCACTCTAGAGACCTCGCTGAACTCCCTAATTCCATAGATGAGGAAGTCAAGACTTAGGAACATCAAACAAATTCCTTCAAAGTCACATGTCCAAAAAGTTGCATAACCAGCATGCACACCACATCTACTGATGCCCAGTCCAGGGCTTCTTCTGCTATTGGCAGCCAAACTCCATGCTGGACACACAAGTTGTGCTCACTACCAAGTGCCAGATTGTAAAGCAGCTGCAGTCTGAGCCTGGAGCATCCCTCTGCCTTAGTCTTACTATTCTCTTCATTTTAAACATTTACCTGAGAAGCTGAATTCAAAAGACACTTTTCCTAAAAATAACTCAAAGACATGCAGGAGGAAATTAGCATAATGCATTTTTTCAACTATAATTTACAAAGTGTAATCTGAAAATGTGCGACAAAGCAATGCTAGTAGTGCAGAGAAAATTCCCCTGGGATATTTGGTTCCATTTAAAAACACCTCAGTATGGGGGGATGTGGGAGCAGCAGCCTGTGACACACTTCCATCAGGGCAAAATGTTATTCCAGTGATTCACAGCGAGAGGCCTGACAAACACTTTGAGTCGATAAAGGTTCTTGCCATCAGGATAAAATGAGAATTGCAGTGGGTGGTCCCATCTAGCCTCGTGTCTCCTTCTACTTCTGTCCTGGCTTAGGTGGTTGCCCTGGAAACAGTGGGGTAGCAAACAAAACCATTTGGAACAACTTTTAGGAAGCCTTATGCACACAGGCCTAATGTTTATTTGTTGCTGCCTTTTCCAAAGGCTTTCTTCCCATGAGTGGGTGTGCTCCTTGGACTACCTTGAAAGCCGGTTCATGTTAAAGTCTTTGGAAAGATCCAGTTGGAGGGTTGGCCAGAGTTTGGCAGAGAGCAGGAGAAAGGGGCTTTGCTTATCATTATTCAGCTTTGGATCCCCACACAGATGGCCCTGATCTCCTCCTCCCCCACCTAAGAATTTTTCTAAAATGACACCCAAGTTTTTCTTGGCAGAAGTTATAATTCCTGGCAAACAGTTCACTGCAGCTCTAATTATGATGACAGCTTTAATGGAGAAGATAATCATATTAAATGGTTCTTATTCAGTTCCCTGTGATGAATTAGTGATTACCATAAAATGTGTTAAGCAGCTAAAAGTAAGGGGAAGGGATAATGGGCTGAGCTACAAGTTGAGGTTTGAGGGATTCCAAAACCGGGTAGGAGACAGGATTGAATGAATTTGGTCAGATACCAAGGGTGATCAGATATAAGGGAGGGTATTCTCAATAAACGGACTTGGCAGAATTCTTCCTAAAACTGCACCAGGCAGGCCGGAGACAGGATGGGGACCAAGGGAAAGGCCCAGTCGAGAAGAGGGTTCAGGGGAACCTCACCAAAGTTTGGTGAAGAAGAGTCTTTATCACACCCACCACTTGTACAACACACTTTTCCATACTGTGACTCAGATTTGGAAAGGTAAGAATAAAAAGAAAGGAAAGAGGAAAGGAAGAGAGGGAGGGAGGGAGGGAGGGAAGTCTGTAAAATTGCCTTCTGAGTTCAGGCTCTTCTGTACATTGCTATATTTGTTTGGGGAGGAAAACATTTGATCTCTGAAACAGCCAAAGGATATCAAGGGCCAGTCTTAAAATTAAGGAGGAGATCATACTGAGTAACACTGCATGACTATAAAGCAATGAGCTGGTAGTTCTTGTATGATTTATGAATAGGGTGACCAAACTCAATCCATTTTGGCTGCAACATGCCCAGCTGTAGGACTGGAAATCTCCCTCAGTTCCAGGTAAATCAAGAAGATCTGCCTAAGACTGTTGCACTTCTACAGTCCCACATTCTGGAAAACTGAAATAATCAGTCACCCTATTCATCAAAACAGCTCTGCAGATAGTTCCTAACAAGAAGTTCCAAAATCATTTAGAGTCATAGCACCTGACAAACTAGGCTTCCAATTATGAATTGTTTAGAAAACAAAAGCAAAATAGCCTCATTCAATTAGTCACATATTATGTGAGAAAATAAATATTCACCCTGACTCCTATTTAGTTAGAAGTACCTTTACTAAGATACTTTGATTCAAATAGAGGACCCAAACACCTCTCCACAAATGTTTGGTTGAAGAAAGTTTATTTACCGAATTAGAATATTTACGTGCCATCATGCGTGTTTTATTTTTATATTATCTCTTTGTGTTTTACTACAAAAATCTTGCTTTAAAAAAGGCATTCAGATTTGTTTTTCATTCATCTGTAAGCTACAATACATGTAGTTACTATGTGTAGTAACCAAAGAGTGTGTGTGTGTGTGTGTGTGTGTGTGTGTGTGGTCTTCTAGAGAAGCAACCTTCTTTACACTTATCTTCGGTAAACCCTAATTCATTTGTACTTTCACTCATTTTTCCAAGGGATGTGTTATTCCTTTAGAAGGCATTTTTAACGGCTAGAGAAAACTACACATCTACAACCATCCGATCTTTGACAAACCTGACAAAAACAAGCAATGGGGAAAGGAGTCCCTGTTTAATAAAGGGTGTTGGGAAAACTGGCTAGCCATATGCAGAAAGCAGAAACTCGACCCCTTCCTGACACCTTACACTAAAATTGACTCCAGATGGATTAAAGACTTAAACATAAGACCTAACACCATAAAAACCCTAGAAGAAAACCTAGGCAAAACCATTCAGGACATAGGCGTAGGCAAGGACTTCATGATCAAAACACCAAAAGCATTGGCAACAAAAGCCAAAATAGACAAATGAGACCTAATCAAACTCCAAAGCTTCTGCACAGCAAAAGAAACATTCATTAGAGTGAATCAGCAACCAACAAAATGGGAAAAAAATTATCTACCCATCTGACAAAGGGCTGATATCCAGAATCTACAAAGAACTAAAACAGATTTACAAGAAAAAAACAAGCCCATTCAAAAGTGGGCAAAGGACGTGAACAGACACTTTACAAAAGAAGACATACATGAGGCCAAACAAACATATGAAAAAATGCTCATCATCACTGGTCATTAGAGAAATGCAAATCAAAACTACATTGAGATACCATCTCACGCCAGTTTGAAAGGTGATCATTAAAAAATCTGGAGACAACAGATGCTGGAGAGGATGTGGAGAAATAGGAACACTTTTACACTGTTGGTGGGAGTGTAAATTAGTTCAACCATTGTGGAAGACAGTGTGGTGATTCCTCAAGGACCTAGAAATAGAAATTCCATTTGACCTAGCAATCCCATTATTGGGTATATATCCAAAGGATTATAAATCGTTCTACTATAAGGACACATGCACACGAATGTTCACTGTAGCACTGTTTACAATAGCAAAGACCTGGAACCAACCCAAATGCCCATCGATGATAGACTGAACAGGGAAAATGTGGCACATATACACCATGGAATACTATGCAGCCATCAAAAACAATGAGTTCGTGTCCTTTGTAGGGACATGGATGAACCTGGAAACCATCATTCTCAGCAAACTGACACAAGAACAGAAAATCAAACACCACATGTTCTCACTCATAGGTGGGTGTTGAACAATGAGAACACATGGACACAGGGAGGAGAGCATCACACACTGGGGTCTGTTGGGGGGAAATAGGGGAGGGACAGTCGGGGGTGGGGAGTTGGGGAGAGATAGAATGGGGAGAAATGCCAGATATAGGTGATGGGGAGGAATGCATCACATCACGCTGCCAGGTATGCACCTATGCAACAATCTTGCATGTTCTTCACATGTACCCCAAAACCTAAAATGCAATAAAAAAAATAACAATTATAAAAAAAAAAAAGAAAGCTGAATAGCAAAACTTTGCTCAGAAAGCCCTGTTGCTCCTGCTGCTGCTTTGAATACCACTTTATGGTTACACTATTTTATCCTTCTAAAATCTACTTCACTTGGTTTCTTATATGCGTGAGGACCTTCATCCCTCAGAAGTGAGGGCCTGGGCAGGCTGGGAAGAGATGAGGTAGCTGGGAGCCTGGGACATGTCTGAGGCTCATTGGAGCTAAAGAGGTAGAGATTCAGGGAAAACATTCTAGGAAGGAACTGAGTTTAAAACCCCTTGGGCAGTACCAAAGAACCATCTTTTCTAAAAGGTTGTACAGAGAGAGTGTACATCCAAATATGGGGACAAAGTGGGAAAATCCATTGTGAACAAGCAAGTTCAGAACACAGTATAGAGGGGGAAGGTAAAAAACATTTAAGGAAGTTTTCTTGATATTTTTGTAGGATGCCAGAAGCCGTAGCCTGATGTGGGAGGAGGCTCTAATTAGGTCTGGCTCTTCCACATCCCACTGCATTGGGTGGTGTTTTTCATTGGGTGACTACAAAGTCTTACCATGTTTAGGTGGGTTTTCAGTTGAGGTGGGGGCATTCCATGTGTTTGCTTCTCTAGCAGACATCCTTTCTCAAGGACAGGTACCAGATCTGGCAGTGGCACTTCTGGCAATCTAGAACGTTCTGCAAGATGCAGGGGCTGTTCTAACTCAGTTGTCATGGTAAATTATTGGGCTCTGGGCCTAGGGCAGAGTCTCAGTGAACTGAGCTGGCATGAGCTGGCTGAAACAGATCTCATCTCTACTTTTACTAAGAAAATAGAAACAACGAGAAGACAACTGTAACATTTCCCATCATTATTCTCATTAAGTTTTGCCTTTCCTTCCTCTGTGATGGAAAAACTGTCCTGCACCCTTAGTCTCCTAGGCCTTGCCGCTTAAGCCCTGGATTCCCCATCCCCTATTCAAACACTTTGCACTTTTCATGACTCACCCTCTCCACCATCTCCACATCCCTCTCTATTCGATCATTCCCATAGTATATACATATACTATAATATCTCCTGTCTTTTAAAAACCTGTCTTCCCTAGAATCTACATCCCCCTCCAACTACTCCCTCCTGCTTCTCAGACCTCCCTACATTGTCATTTCTAAAGCAAGTTGTCAGTACTCAGTGTCTCCACTTCCTCATTTCATGGTCTCTTTTCAGTCTTCTCCAATCATGTTTTCTTCCCTCTAATTGCAGTGAAGCTATTCTTCTCAGGATCACCAGTGAGCTCCACATGTCTAAATCCCCTGAACAATTTCCAAGCCCCTCTCTTCCTCAACATCGCAGTGGATTTGATTTGACTTGGTGAACCACTTGGATTCTGAGTCGACGCGCTGTCTTGGTTTTCCTCCTGCGTCCCCGATTGGCTTCTTCCGAGTCTGCTGGCTCTTTCCTCTTATTCCTCATTTTTTACTTTCTTTTAACATCTTCTGTTCTTTAAATACACTCATTGACTCTGTAGGAGATCTTATCCAGTCCCATGGCTTTAATTTCTATCTCTCTGTCAATAACTCCCAGATCTATATTCTCTAGCCCTGACATTTCCCGAGCTCCAGACTTAACATATTCTGCCACCTACTTGACATTTCCATTAGATGTCTAATAAGCATTTCAAACTGAACATTTTCAAAATAGAACTTGGTCTTATCTCCCAAACCTGTTTTTCTTAGTTTTATATACTGCAGCCTCTGGCTTTACCAGTCATCCAGCAGCTCAGGATGTAGACTTGAGGCTCATACTTGACTACTTGAGTCCTTTTACACCCACATATCATAAAAATCCAATTATGTGGGCCCCTGCCAGGCCTCACTACCTCTATTAGTGATGGCCAGAACTGGCTGTCTTAAAATTCCCCACAGATGATTGCCAGGATTGGTGCTGTAGTATTCCTTCCTGTGTCTATGGCTCCCAGGATTGGGTATGAAATGGTAAATCCAAAGTGCTTGAGGAAGCTGACTCTGCTGCAAACTGAGTTTCTGCATCTAATTCAGCCACTCCAAATCTATGACAAGTGATTCTTATCCCCAAGGAACAGGAGCAATTACACTCTTTGGAAAGTCAGTTTCCTAGAGAAGGAAAGGCAGGGGTGGAGACTTCAGGGCTAAGTCTTCCAAGCACTAGATGTTGCTCATCTCAGTGGATGCAGACAGTCACGTGGACTGGCTGGGTCAGGTGTGTCAGGGGAAGGTCGGAGTAAATTAAGTAAGCCTTGTTAGAAGACTGCATCTGCATCTGAGAACCAAGAAAAGCCTCCATCCCTTTTGAGCATGTCAACTATTACAACAGCCCATGAAAAGAAATGTGTAAGGAATTTTCTAATGAATTCCAGGAACTGACAAAAACATTTGATAAAATCATGTGGGCTCTTCCTCTGGGACTACAAACACCTGAAGCATAATGCAGATATCTTGACTGGACAGAATACAGCCTAGTAATTCTTCCATTCGCTTGGACATGTACTTCTCAGGGTTGGCCTGCAGGTGGTGGTATAGCCCAAGGAGGACTGCAGAGGACAGTATGGACAAGGGACTCACAGGATGTTACGTTCAGATGCATGTATTAGGATTTTGTCCAAGTAGATCATGCCTCCTTGATCCCATATGAGAAGATGAATAGGGCCTGCACAGCCAAAATGACACCATAATCTGCCAGGTCTCCCCTTTCCCATTGATGTCAAAGCTCTTGGACCAGTAAGCTGGGGTATCTGCAGCCTCCTCCATGTCCAGGCAGAAGATAAGAGAAAATCTCCCTCCCAGATACACTCAAAATGTACTTCCCACGTGAGGTTGCTAGTGCCTTTAAAGAGAGGGCATGTGTGGGTTAAGTGGCCAATTCATCATGGTGCTGGTGGTGTTGCTCCCAGACTCAGTACATCAAGTCAGCATACTCCCTCTCCCCGCACGTTCTCTACCTCCACCAAAGCCTTGTAAATAGAATTGCTGTCCATCACCACCAGCTTGGCAGGAAGCCAAACATATTTGTAGCGGGGTCACAAATTCATTCAGTCTGTACTCAGATGTGCAAGGAAAATGCAGCTTCTAAATTTCTCCATAACTCATCTACTCATCCACAGATAATTGGAAGAAAGGACTCTAAATTTATCCCCTTCAGTCAAACTTAGTTCAGCTCAATAATTCAGATGCCTCCTTTATGTAAATTGTCTTTAGTTTCTTAAGGTAAAATATCATCTTTACATTTTCTCTCCATCTCTTTGTTCTCCTCCAAGTTAGTGTCTCTGTCTCTATATAGTGGGGTCCGTAAGAATTTAGATGACCCACGCAGCAGAGACATTATCTGAATCCTCACTGACCAATGGTGAAGTGGCTAGATTTTCTGTTTACTGGACTGGTGACTACTGAAGATTGATTTTTCTGATTTGACTTTTTGAGGCAAAGTAATTCCCTCTGGAATTTGTGGTTCTGGTCATCTCAAAGTTCCTACTCAGGTACCTCTTTGTTTTGACCAGAGCCTTCTTGTGTACCTCTGTGCTCTCAAAACCTCTGTGTCTCATCAGAACATGTGACACTTGCTGGATTACTCATACAACATCCAGGCCACGTAGGCCCAGGTTTGATGGCTCAAGCTCATCCACCAGCCCGCCCACTATACCACCTCCTCACCATCACTCCTTGCCAAGACTCTGGCCTCTGGCCTTCTCACTTCTTGTTTGTCTTCCTAATTTCTTCCATAATCCCTTGGAACTGGAAGGGGCAGTTTTTGGGCAATTCATCCATCCATGTACTATCCCCCTTCTAGGGTAGAGCAGTGCATATTATGACCTAGTTTCGCAGGTGGTACAGTTATCTTTTTTCTTAAGAAAAAACACTATGAGTTGAGGGCCCCTCCCGGGTTCAAGCAATTATCCTGCCTCAGCCTCCCGAGTAACTGGGATTATAGGTGCCCACCCCCATGCCCGGTTAATTTTTGTATCTTTAGTAAAGATGTGATTTCATCATATTCGCCAGGCTAGTGTTGAACTCCTCACCCCAAGGTCTACCTTGGCCTCCCAAAGTGCTAGGATTACAGCCATGAGCCACTGCTCCTGGCCTAAAATGCTTTATTTAGATGGGAGGGAGCTTCACAGAAGAAAAAACAATTACTTATAATGGCTGTTGCTCTGTGCTCCCAAGATGCTGGGTTAGTCCACAAACCCCAACCACTTCCCCAGGTGCCAGTGGTATTCTTCTCTGTTTCTCCTAAGGAGAGGCTACATAATTTATGGAACCTAATAAAAAGCAAAACTCTATTTACTATCTATTTTAAATTTCAAGCTATCAACACCAGAGCATGAATCCAAGCACAGTCTTCTGAGTGCGGGTCCCTGTATGACTGCATAGGGCTTGCACCTAGGAAGCTGGCCTTCTTTGAAGAGAATTGCACCTAAAAGAGATGTCAAGGCAGCACTGTGGGCTCACTGGGGAATTTGCTCACGAGTAGCAATCAGAGCCCACAGCTGCACTAGTGCTAGCCAGGCTCAGACATTAACTCTGACAGCTGCCCAGGGAATGCCTGTGGCAAGAGGGAGCCACCCAGTCAAAAAGAAGTGACAGGAAATAAGGGCCCCAACATGTTGTATTGGAAAGCCCATTGCTGGAAGCTCTGGGCATGTCAGCTGCTTCCAGCTGGGTATGTTTCTATCATAGCCAGGGGTGTGTCCAGCCAGGAAGCCTGAGACCTGTCAAGTCCATCATTTTAGAAACTACTGAAGGATGGGGAAAAGGCAATACACCCAGGAACTTCAGCACAGAGAACTATGGCCAGCTTTCTTACCTGGACTCTGGCTGTGAGCAGAGCATGGTGTCCAGGAGCCTGTGTGCAGAGGAGGTCTTAACTTCCCAAAGATAAAGAGATTTGAGGGGAGGCCAGAACAACGGCCACTCAGAACTTCAAAATGAATCATCAGTATAGAGGAGCAAGACAGAGGAGAAGAATCTAGGCCAGGCACGGTGGCTCACGCCTGCAATCCCAGCACTTTGGAAGGCTGAGGCGGGTGAATCACTTGAGGTCAGGAGTTCAAGACCAGCCTTGCCAACATGGTGAAACCCTGTATGCATTAAAAATACAAAAATTTGCCAGCTGTGGTGGCAGGCACTTGTAATCTCAGCTACTCAGGAGGCTGAAGCAGGAGAATCACTTGAACCCAGGAGGCAGAAGTTGCAGTGAGCCAAGATTGTGCACTGTACTCCAGCCTGGGTGACAGAGGAAGACAGAAGACTCCATCTCGAAAAAAAAAAAGAAAGAAAATACCTACTTGTAAGTCAACTAGATGAACTAGATGGAAACAGAGGAAACCAGACGAAAACAAAAATATGTAAGGTGGAAGGTGAGACTTGGAACTTATAAACAGTCAGTAAGATAAGTAAATTAACTCCCACAGCTTTTTAGAGTATAGCAGATTGGTACCTACTCATAGAAATACTGGCAAAATCCAGTACAAAATAGCTTTTAAGTAAACCACTGAACGCAAAAGGAAGGAAAAAGGTTTTAGAATAAAGAGAGAAGACGAAGCCACAGTGGGTTCACCCTGACTTGACACCCGATCAGCTGATGGGCTCGGGGGTTCTTGTGCAGAGTTCTCCTCGGATGCCCTTGTTGCTCATATTGACCCCTGGCTTTTGGGCCTGGGGGACCCAGGTCCTGGGCCACCTTCTCTGTTTAGGTTCAGAAGCTGTAAAAGAGAACTCCCTGAACTCCCTAAGACACAGGCTCTGGGGACCCAGGAGATGTCCTTGGAGGAAAACCTTTGAAGAGCTACCCTTGCCTTGAAGAGGGAAGTAGAAAAGCCCACCTCCTCAGTCTGAGGAAGTAGTATGGAATCCTGGGCTTTTCATCTCTCCCAGGTGTCTCTTACATTTTAATCCTACCTTCTAACTTCCAGTATAGAGGAAAAGGGAGAATAAAGAAAAAAACAGCTGGGTGAGGTGGCTCACACCTGTAATCCCAGCAATTTGGGAGGCCAGGGAAGTGAGATCACTTGAAGTCAGGAGTTTGAGACCAGCCTGGCCAACATGGTGAAACCCCATCTCTACCAAAAACACAAAAATTAGCTGGGTGAGGTGGCACACACTTGTAATCCCAACTACTTGGGAGGCTGAGGCAGGAGGATCACTTGAACCTGAGAGGTAGAGGTTGCAGTGAGCTGAGATCATGTGAGAAGCTGCAGTGAGCCGAGTGCACCACTTTAGCCTGGGCAACAGAGTGAGACTCTGTCTCAAAAAAAAAAAAAGAAGTCAAAGAAAAAGACTAGATCAACCTAAGAGAAAGTAGAAAAGAAGTATAAAGAATCAAAGTTAAAGAATGATAACTAGCTGAAGGAGGAGTGCTTGAACCCAGGGGCGGAGGTTGCAGTGAGCCAAGACTGTACCACTGCATTCCAGTATGGGTGACCAAGTAAGACCTTGTCCCCAAAAAAAAAGATAAATAGAAAACACACCATATTAATAATCAAAATACATATAATATTAACATATTGAGTTTCCCTACTAAAAAATGGAAATCCTCAGGATTTTTAAAAATTCAGCCAAAAGACTACTTAAACATGATGAAACAGATAGATTATTATGTAAATAGATGGATAAACTGTACTAGAAAAAAATATTTTTTAAAATTAAACATAACAATATTATCATCATTTTTCAAAACTTTAAAGCAAAATAAAAGCAAGGGATAAAAAGGGCCATTATAAAATGACAAAAGGATAAAAGAATAGTTCACATTGAAGAAACAGTATGCTGGAACTTCAGCATGCGTGTATGTGTGTGTGTGTACATACAATACATTGTCAAAATGACAAAGAGAAAATGATAAATCTATAATCACAGTTGTAGAAGACATAAAGAACATAAGTAATTCCTGCACCCAAAATGATAGGCAACACCTTCTTTTGATTATTATTATCGTTGTTATTGTCATTATGGGCAGCTCCTGAGCCAGAGGAGGCTCAGAGACTCCCAGGAAACACATTCTTTGTAGCACACATGAAACGTTTACAAAAAGCTGACCGTAATATGTCAAGAAGTAAATTTCAAACAAATACCAATGACCAAAACCACATAAAACATTCTCTGACAACAATGCAATAAAATAAAAAATCAATATATAGTTACACTGCTCCATTATTTTAGAAACTTCTAAATAATTATTAAGGTAGAAAAATGAATAGAAAATACCAAATGTGTAACACTGCTCAGGCAATGAAAACATGAGTACCAAAACACATGGCATGCAGTTTGAGCAGTATTTAGAAGGAAATTTAGAGCTTTAAATGCCTATAATAGAAGAGAAGGAAACAAATACCCTAAAGGTAAAAATGTTTAAAAGTTAGAGAAAGTAGAAGGGAAAAAAAAGAAAAACAAAAAAAGGAGAAACAGCCAAAAGGGGGAAAAAATCAACAAGAATTCAATAGATTCAAAACCTAATTCTTTTAGAAGATTAATAAAATAACAAAACCTGGCAAGACTGAGAGTATAAGAGAAAAAAGTGGGAAAAAAGGCTCTGACTATACATTTTTAAAAGCATAAGAGAATACAACGAATATCATTATATCAATACATTTGACAATATAAATGAAATGGACAGTTTTCTAGAAATATATAAATCACTAAAAAGTGATGTGAAAAAGAAATGGCAATCTATTTGTTTATACCCATTAAAAGAACTGAATCTGTAGTTTCAAAAATCTATTCATTAAGTACTATACCAATCAAGTATTTACCCAAAGAAGTGAATTTTACCAAACCTTCAAAGTTTATTTCCTGTATTGAACAAACTTTTTCATTCAGTGAAGACAAAAACAGGAGAGCTCTCTGTTTACTTCTTTTATAAGTATATTTTTGATACCCAAACTGGAAAAAGACAATATAATAAAAGAAAATAGTTGTTTTTTCTCACTTTTGAGCACATGTGCTCAAATATTTTAAAATATCATCTAACTGAATTCAGCAATGCATTAAAACCTCATATTAGATAAGGCACAAAGAAAATATAATAAAACAACTGTAGAATATGGTTGGTGGGCATATGGGTGTTCACTGTACGGGCCAAATTTTCTGTATGTTTAAAGCTTTTCATATTAAAACCTTGCTAAAAGCAAGAAATAAAATCATTATGTATTTACCACCTGTAAAAACATATCATGACAGAATACCAAGAATGGTTGAATATTAAAAGCCTATCAATGTAATTCACCTCATTAATATAGATGAGAAATTTTATTAGGAAAACGAGATTGTAGTCAACTTCCAGTTTGCCAACAGCTTTTTGTTTTTCATAAATTGCTTTTTCATCAATTATATAATTATATAACTGGACTTGGCTGTAAATTGCAGAAAACTCCAAACTATATAAAATTTTATTTCTCTCCCAAGTAAAAGACTGATTAGCTAGCTTAGAGCCAAGTTCCTTCCAATATTTAGATATTTGATAAGATCTTTACTCCTAAGATCACATCAAGTACAATATGATTGTTCCAATTCCATTCCTTATATGTGCATTCCAGGGGCAGGAAGGAGAAAACTGGGAAGTGATTATGCTTCCACTTTAGGGGTATTACTGGAATTTCCATACATGACTTTTATTTACATCGCAATGGCAGGAACTATGTTATATGCCCTCACCCAGTTGAAGGTGGCTGTGAAATGCAGGCATTTTTCTTGACAGTAATGTCTTCAAATAAAATAGAGATTCTACAGAGGAAAAAAGGGAGAACCAGTGAGAGGGATGGATCAGCAATCTCTCCCACGTATATAGCTGCCAAAAACCCCTAGAAAACGTGACACTTAGTGGTCAAACATTAAAAGCATTCTCTTTAGAGTCAGGAGCAAGTCAGGAGTCCCTGTTATCACAGCTTCTCTTAACCCTTGTATTAATATTAAAAGTCCTAGTCAGTGCCAATACTCTTTAAAAGAATAAGAATTAGAAAAAAGGGGAAAAATTGTCCTTATTTGTAAACTATCTGATAATTTACATTAAAAATGCAGGAGAATGTGTAGACAATTCAAACAAGAAAATTCAGCATTCTGGATACATGTTCAGGGTATGGTATGAGAAGAAAAAAAATTGTGTGTGTGTGTGTGTGTGTGTGTGTGTGTGTGTGTGTCTTCTCCCATTTAGAATAGATATCTAGGCAGAAATATCTGCAAGACCTATTTAGGCAAAATTATAAAACACGACATGAAAAATGCACTGGATAAATGATGAGACACTGAGGGATGAAAAGATAATCGTGTCAATCTGGCAGATCACCCTGTGAATTTATAATGAATCTGTGAATCATTGTAATTCCAACCAGAATCCCAATAAGGCTTCATGGAATTTAACAATCTAACCCAAAATTTAGTGTGGAAGACTACAGACTCAATTAGCAGGGAAATGTTTGAAAAAGAAAAGTAAGGAGTGGTGATTTGCCCTACCAGGCTAATTATGTAAGATTATAATTCTTTAAGCAGTGTGGCTTTGGGGACAGGAATATAAAAATAAGCCAAAAGGGGCTGGCGTGGTGGCTCATGCCTGTAATCCCAGCACTTTGGGAGGCCGAGGCAGGAGGATCAATTGAGGTCAGAAGTTCGAGACCAGCCTGGTCAACATGGTGAAACCCCATCTCTACTAAAAATACCAAAATTAGCTGGGCGTGGTGGTGCACACCTGTCATTCCAGCTGCTCAGGAGGCTGAGGTAAGAGAATCACTTTAACTTGGGAGGCAGGGGTTGCAGTGAGCCAAGATGTGCCACTGCACCCCAGGTTTGGGGACAAAGCAAGACTCTGTCTCAAAGAAAAAAAAATAGACCAAAGGAAAGGAATAAAGGGTATAGACACTGACAGATACATATATGGAAAGTTGATATAGAACATAAGTCCCCTACCTATCAGCAGGGAGTGGTAAATATTAGACAAGTGGTCCTAAGACAATTGGCTACGTACAGGGAAAAATAATTTAGATCCCCACTTCATGCCATAATAAAAATATATCCCACATAGACTAAAAACCTTACATGTATGGTAGGGTGGCAGGGGGAATCTTAAAATTACAAGGTAAATATAGGAGAATGTCTTTATTACATTTTCAGGTTTCTTAAATAAAATACCAAAAGCATAAATGATAATAGGGATGATTTGAATACATTTAAATATTAAAATTATATTTTAAAAAAGACCAGACACAGTGAAAATGCAAGCCATTGGAGAAGTTAATTATAATATATATTACTGGGTATTAGTATCAAGAATATTTTAAAATCTCTATAAATCAGTAAGAAAAAAAGCAAGCGATAGAGTCAAAAATTTGTCAATGGTATCAATAGTTAATTGTTAAAGGGAAACTAAATAGCCAAAAAACATAAAAGATACTCAACTTCAGTAATAAAGGCAAATTAAAACCACAATAAAGTACTATTTCACATCCATCAGATTGGCAACATTTAGAAGTCTGAGAAGCCCAAGTGTTGGTAAGGACGTGGAAGAAAAAGAAAAAAAGAACTTGTAAATACGGCTGGTGTGGATGTGTATTGTTGAAAATCACACTGGAGGACAATGTTGCAATATCAAATAGTTGAAGAGTACATAGCCTATGACCTAGAAATTCTGGCTGTGGGTATATATCCTAAAACATTCTCATGCATATGCCCAAGGAGAAATGAAATACAATGTTTTCTGTAGCGCTGTTTTTAAAATCAAAATATTGGAACCATCTTAAATGTTCAAATATATAATTGTGGATGGGGCTCAGTGGCTCATACTTGTTATCCCAGCACCTTGGGAGACCAACACAGGTAGGTGGACCTCTTGAGCCTAGGAGCTCAAGACTGGCCTGGGCAACATGGTAAAACCTTGCCTCCACCAAAAATACAAAAATTAGCCTGGCATGGTGGCACATGCCTATAGTCCCAGCTACTCAGAAGGCTGAGGTGAGAGGATCGCCTGAGCCTGGGGAGGTTGAAGCTGCAGGGAGCTAAAATCACAAGACTGCACTGCAACCTGAGTGACAGAGCGGGCCTTGTCTCAAAAAAAAAAAAAAAAAAAAAAAGAATGGTGGATAAATAAATAGTGCCAAAGCACACAACAAAATACCAACTATGTATGTCAAAATATATAATAACTAGGCAGGAAGGATACATGCTAATTTCAGGATAGTAATTACCTTTGGGCAGAGAGCAATGGAATTGGGCAGTGGGCATTATGGTTAAAATGTACCTGTAATGTTAAAACAAACAAGCAAAAACTCAAGAAAGGCAAGATGCCGACATTGGTTAAATCTGTGAAAAATGATAAGCCTGGATCATAAGTGCAGACTAATAAGAAATGATTTCCAGAACCACTTTGGAAGAGTGTGGAGAGTGGACTACCACGTGTGTAACACTGAAAAGGAGGATGAGCTTGTTTGTGCAGATTTCTGAATGACACAAAATAAATTGGCAACAGTGATGGCCTCTGAGGGAGAAGGAGACAGGAGACTGGGATGAGCAGGGAAAAAAGAGCTTTACATCCTTTTTCTATTATTCGGCTGTTTTTATCATTGGCATATATTTTCTTAATAGTAAAAAATTAAAGCAAAAATATATTTTTAATAAAAATGATTCCTACCACAACAATGCACTTAAATCCCAAATTACTATTTTAAGGAACATTTCGCATCAAATATAAATGTACCCTTATGTGTGCCATCTTCCCAAATGACTGATTTTTCTACAGCATTCCTTATAATAAGTTCCTCATGCTCAGCCACACAGAAATATACACTCTGCCTGCTACATCTGTTTTAACTGTGCATCTATTTATATGGGATGATGGATACTTTCCCTAATAAATCTTACCATTTCCCCTGCTAAGGAACTGAGTGCTAACTAAATGGTTGATGACACATAGGAGTTATTCCTACAATTTCCCTACACAGTAAGACAAATCAATGTAACGTAGAGTTCTTTTATAAACACTAACAGCTTTGGAGCATGTCAGAAGGTGGGAAGGGATACAATGAATCCATGTGTCGAGACTTTCTTAGCAGAGACAGCTTGAGGCAATCTGACAGCAAAGGCAGGATCTGAAGTCCTAAATGCAGACGTTTTATCTCCATGAGCTAATTTACAACCAAGAGAGCCCTGATACTGCCTGTTATAGAACTCGACTACTTTAAAACAGTGAAATTTTGTCTTATATTTTGCATTGATTTTTTTAAGTGTTATATTGTTTAAAAGCTAATTGCCTTCCTAGAACACTAATTTCAAATCTTTTCAAATCTAGGACCACTTTAGGGAACAAAACAACTAAAACAACTGATTCTCACTGCTGTCTTGTTATCCCAAGCTGGACTCCATGGGCCCCAGGCTCCACTTGGTATAAGGTGTAGAATTCCGCTTTATACCAGTTTACAGGTGTCAAGGAGGCAGGAGAGAAACTCAGGGTAGTGGGGGGAAGAAGATCAGAGTCATCTCTTTTTCATGTCTTTCATTTCACAACTTCTTCCTTCCCATGCCTGCTGGTGCGCTCCCTCGCCTTGTTCCAGAGCCAAAAGACAGGTCAACCTCATCGCTTTTTATCCAAGTTGGCAGAGGTTGTGGCAGCGGGGTGGTAACTCTGCCCGATGTTCCCAAGCTGCGGCTGGGACATGTCCAACAGCAAAGTCACTCAGTAAACAGTTCTGTTTCTCTCTTCCCCGAGTTGGCTGGAACCTCTCTAAGCCCTAGTACCACCCACTCTTTAATTCAAGACAAGCCCACAGACCAGAAACTTCACAGATCGCTCTGTCTTAAAACAGTCTTTTGCTGGGTACAAAATACCATGTATAAAATTATCAATATGCTATAATTATTTCCACGCCAATCCCTATAGATTATCCTTTTTGACGGTTTGGTTTTCTATTTTTATTAATATCCCTCATACATCATTCAGTTCAATATTCAAAAACCTCCTTAGATGTTTATTTTGGGCCTAGCTTTGTGCCAGGTGTGGTGACAAGGGGGAGATAAGCAAATATTGCTCTTAACAGTTACTTATTTTAAGATGTTTACAAACTAATTGGAGAGAGAAAAGTCAATACGAAGTAATAACTCAAGACAAATTATCTTTAAACTCTAAAAGTGGGGGGAAATATCAGAGAGACATGGAGAGGTCAGGAACACTTTAAGAAAGATGTTGGCTGGAGCTGGGATTTGAGCAAGGAGTGGAGGTTGAGGAGGGCTTTCCAGGTCTGACAAGATGGTCAAGCTTCGGAGGCTGATTTCAGCAGAGCATATTGTGGGACTATCAGAGATCAGTTTAATAAAGGAACTCTGACACTAGAAAATTGGTAAACAAGGAGGCAAATAAAACCAAGAACAAGGGTTGATTAATAAGTTGGCTAAGAATTCATTATCCTGCCATATGTTGAGTACTAGAGATCAAAGGGAACTCATGAATCATGTCATGCACCTTCATGCCTTCATTTCACAGATGAGAACACTGAGGATTAGCGACTCAAAACAAATTCATTATAGCAGGTAACGAATTAGTGCCAGAGTGGAAATTCAACTCCAGGGCTTCCGACTCCCATGCATCACACTCCACTTCAAAACCCCACACTGTTATGCTTCAGTGATACAAGGCCCTTTGGAACAGTGACATACTAACAGTAATAAAATGATAAATTCTGAAGTAGAGGTATTACAGAAGGGATAAGACTTATTTTGTGTACAGATAGTTCTAATTTTTTCTTTTCTTGAATTGCACTAGGTATTACATCAGTTTTCACCTCCTCTACTTGACAGAGTCTTCATGGCCCTGCCTGGCCTTTCTGACCTTATTTCCCAACACTCCTTATTCTACAGGCTCCACTCCAGCCAGATGTGTCCGTTCATGGTCCCCAGCTTTTGCTAGGCTCTTGCCCATCTCTGGGGTGTTGCTCCAGTTTTTCCCTTTTCAACATTGACATAAAACCCAAGGGTCTGTAAGGACCTCCTGTACCTCAAGTCTTCTCTAGACTCCTATTTAATTTAACTCATTTTAATAAAATTTTATGGAGGACCTGCTGTGTGTCAGACACTCTAAAAGGCACTCAGGACTCCAAAATAAGTAAGGCATGGGTGCCACCCTCAAGGTACAGAGTCTAGAAGGGGAATGCACACATGAAAACAAATCATTACCGCCCAGAATCACAAATATAGGTACAGGAAATACAGAGATGCTCTAGTCTAGTAGTTGGAAAGGGAGAAAACCTGGAGAGAGTGAGGTCTGAGATCACTTAGCAGATGAGTGGAACTGCATCGGGGCTGAGTTGGGAGAAAGGAAAGGAAAGGGTTATTCCAGGAAGAAAAGACTGGATGTGAAAATGCACAGCATTTAGTAACTTTGGTTTGGGTACCAGATTCTGGATCAAACTAGGTTTGAGTTTGGTCCTAGGATTTAGTTTGCCTTCAAAATAGCAGGTAGATAGAAGAGCTGGCGGGGAAAAGACAAGAGAGGTAGTCGGGGGCTCCTCACCAGGCCACAGAGGCTGGACTGCAGCCTGTAGATGATAAAGAGCAGAGGACATTTGAAGAGGGACAATTTAAATCAAATGCTTGGGTGCTTGGTTCACAGGAATATGGGCCCCATCTTACATTCAAGAAATCAGTAAAGCTGTAGAAAGGACAGTTCTGGAGACAGATCCTAAAGAATGAATAAAATTTCAACAGACTGAAATGGAGGGGAAGTTATTACATTGTTAGTGGAGACAGCAAAGCAACTGTTTATTTGTTACCTGATTGTTCTGGGTACATTAATTTTTTTCTCCTGAGACATATCACCTAAATTCTGTAAGGACAGAAATCATTTTTCCAACTTCTTTTTGTAGCTCCAAGTAGCTAACACAGTTCTGGATACACAGTGGGTGTTTATTCAGTTCTTAATAACTGCTTGGGGTGTGTCTAAAATAGAGAAGAAAGAAAGAAGAAAACCCCTCATATTTGTTCATGACAGAAGCTTGTTTTTATTCCTAAATCTGTTGCTAAGAATAAAAATGTGTAAGTTTTTATAAATGCAAAATTTCATATTTGAAGCAAAGACAGTGTATATAATTGGAAGCTTATGGTTGTCTAATAAAGGACATAAGATTCCAATTAAAGCCAAAATTTCATCTCTAAGCAGGCCTTCTCACTGTGTGGGCATCCCAACTGCTATGTTTGTTTAATAGATGAAATTAAACGGATGGCTGCCTGTGAAGGGCATCTTAGGGACTCGAGACTTAGCTTTGCTTCGGTGCCAGTTTCTCTAAGTTTACTACTGAGGGGAGTATTTGGTCTTATTATCACAAAGTCAAATCACTTTTAAATATTGGGGTGAGTGATCATATGACATAAATACTTCATATATATGAGTATGTGTGCATGTGTGTGCACATGTGTGTTATTTTTTCTTAATAAGAAACAAAGGGCACTGGGTTTCACCAATTCTCTTTCCCTCCTCCACATCTGATCAGATTCTGAAAAATACCCCACCTCTTCAAAAACAAATGTTTTCAGTGCAAAGGGCAAATTTTGTTTCATAAAGACAAATGTCCTTTTCCTGTGTTCTGCAGTGCTCATATTGCATTACATATGTTATTTATAACTCATAAGTAGTGAGATACTGTCATGAAGGAATAATATTCTAAATAGTTAACAACGGTACAGCATAGACACAAGCCATTCAGAATGGACTCCTGAACAACCTGGAAGGATGCCAGCTGTTTCACTGGACCTGCACATCCAAGCTACGTCTCAACCCTGGTGTGTAGACTGTTAAACCTGCTTTTGTCTGTCTCTACTTCCCTTCCAGTAACAGCCACACATTTTCCCTTGAAGAATCGCACTCCCTGAAAGGAAATGGCCAGCATGGGACTCTACCTTCCCTAGGCCACAAGGCCAGGGCATGTAATCCAGATTTAGCAAATAAAGACAGTTCAGGCCAAGCAGAGTCCTCCCTAGGACTTTTCCTCTGGAGTTAATTGGGAAGATTTTCTCTACTTTGGAGATTACTTTGAAGGATGTGAGCCTGAGGCATTTGGAGGCCAGCCATCTTGTCTTTGTGGAGGATAAATCCTAACCGAAGACTGAAGTCAAGAAGAAATAAGTGAACCTGAGAAAGAAAGAGAGAAACAAAGTCCTGGCAAGATGGTTTGAGTCTTTGTAACAGCTGTGCCTACAGCCAGATGCAATCTCCCGGACTTCCCAGTTACTCAAATACATTTTTTTCTTCTTTTTCTTTTTTGTTTTTGCTTAGCATTCAGATAAGAACTGAGTAATAATTATGCCCACATAATATAATTCTATGTAATTTCCATTACACAATGCTGATGAAATCTTGGACTTAATTGAAAACTCTGCTTTTTATTAGATTGTCCTAAGGCTCCAAACCAACGCATCATGCACCTAGAAACCATCATGGATCCTTAATCAGGGGAATAACAAAATAAAGAAAAGTTTGCCTGGCAAGAGATGTGTGGAAATAATCAAAACAACATATGCTCATAGATGTATTCAGGAATATATATATATATATATATATATATATATATATACATACACATACACATATCCCCTTAATTTTGAAAGATGCCAGATGTCATTTCTTTCCATGTTAGTATAGCTAAAAAGGACTATTATTTCCCATACCTTAAAAATGCTTTGAAATTCTTCTATACTCTTCATTTAATTATTTGTAACACTGGATCACAGGTTTACCTCATTAATTTATCCTGTAAGCATATTTTAGGAAGTTGTTATGTACAGGTTGCTATTATGGGCTCTGGGGAAAAAAGATGAATTAGGCAATTCCCCTGTCCTCCAGGAGCTCAGACTCTGGTAAGAAAAGCAGGAGTGCAAATAGATAAACGGTGTGAAAGTTGGCAAGGTAAACACCTTCCTTGCTACTGGAGGCTTTTTCCTCCTCCATAGAGACACAGCCAAGAGCTGGACACAATGGGGTCTAGCGGGTGCATATGGCTCCATAAAAGTAGCTTTCCCAGTGTTCCAGGTTAAGCTGTTCAGCAAATCATATGGTCACAGATTTTCTGGCATTTCAAACACTGAGATGCTTTACTATTGCTTTGATCTTTTTAAAGTACAAAATTTTGTCAATGGAAAAATAAAAAGCTTTCCCATCATTGATCAATGACGTCTTAACTTTCTTTGCAAGGCCAGCTATGATCTTCAGGAAGTTACTTTGGTTGATTACTACTTCAAATTATAAATTAAATTTAAATTCTAAAAAGTTTAATTATGAACAAAATGCTTCAGAGCACAGAGAAAAGAACCATTAAATTTACATTTTCAGTCACTGTCAAGCCTCTATTTGTTCAGAGCCATTCTTTCCTTTAAAAGGCACTGTAGCTAGGTCTTTGGAGTGGATTCTGTTACAAGAAATTCCTTGAGGCTGTCTCATTTTCCTCAATTCCTCACTGGAATTTCATAATGATTTAACCCATAGCTGGAATTCACTTAGAAATTCTCGGGAGCTAGAAGCCACAAAGACACTGACAATAATTTCTTTCACTATTTTTCTTTAGTTCCTAGATCTGCGAGTGTTGTTTTGTTTTGGTGGATGATCGCTACGTTTCACAAATGAGGAGAAAAAATAAGTCTTCCATTTCTTTTCCTGTCCTATTCTAACTGGCTTTTAAATTATCCACATGCGTTTTCAGATTAGATGGTCCCCAAAATGGCTTACGGTTTTTGCTCTAGCAGTAACTCTTATAAGAGGAAAATAAAGCATTCATTTTGTTAGATTACTTATTTAAAGGATTTCATGCCTGAATCATAAATTAAATGATTTGCAGACTAGAGAGCACCTCAGAAATTACCTATTCCAAATTCTTTGTTCTACAAATACTCAGACAAGATAAAAGACTTGCCCAATTTGCAGAGCTAGTCAGTGGCACTGCCAAGACTGGAACTCAGATCTCAGCAAGGAACTCAGCATTGCTAAGTTCTCTGACCATTTCCCATAATAACTATTACAAATATTCACCACTGCTCTCATGAACCTCATAATACTACCTCCCTATCACTCTGGCCCCTACTTCACAGAAGATTGGAAGCCACCAAGCATGAACTCTTTTTTTTTTTCCACTTTTTTTTTTTTTTTTTTTTTTTTTTTGAGATGGAGTCTTGCTCCATCACCCAGGCTGGAGTGTAGTGGTAGGGTCCCAGTTCACTGCAACCTCTGCCTCCCAGGTTCAAGCAATTCTCCTGTCTCAGCCTCCTGATTACCTGGGACTACAGGCCCCTGCCACTATGCCCGGCTAATTTTTTTTTTTGTATTTTTAGTATAGACAGGGTTTCACCTTGTTAATCAGGCTGGTCTCAAACTCCTCACCTGAGGTGATCTACCCACCTCGGCTCCCAAAGTGCTGGAATTATAGGCATGAGCCACTGTGCCCGGCCCAGTTTCCACTTTTAAACTTCCTTATATCTCATCTCAAAAGAAAAATATCAGATATTATTACCCTTCAGGGTAATCCTCACATTTGCCATCTGTGTCACACTAAGTCTCTCTCTCTCTCTTTTTTTCTTTTTGAGACATGGCCTTGTTCTCTCACCCAGGCTGAAGCTCAGTGATGTAAACATGGCTCACTGCAGCCTCAACTTCCTGGGCTCTGGTACCACAGGAGCATGCCACTACACCTGGCTAATTTTTTTATTTTTTGTAGAGACAGGTTCTCATTTTGTTGCCTAGGCTGGTCTTAAACAGCTGGGCTCAGCCTCCCAAAGTGCTGGGATTATAGGCGTAAGCCATCATGCCTGGCCAGAGTCCCATCTCTTCTAAAACCTTATTCTGTTAATGTTAAACCTCATTCTCTCAGCTATATGGGGATTTTCTCTCCATCAGTCTGTTCTGTTCAGCACATAAACATGCTGAAACATTTGCATTCATAGAGCATTGTGCCCATTCTGAAAATATTCTTTGTTTTCTTTTCATCATAGCCAAACTTAAAGTTTCCACAGTCACGCCTCCCATTCATTCCCTCAACTTCAAAAATCTGACTTTTGACACTGCTATTCAACCAAAAATGTTTGGGCATAGGCCAACTCTGTGCCTTTAAAGGACATTTTTCAATTCTCTCCTTTTGAGAACTCTCTTCTCTTCTAGCTTTCTTATTCTCCTCTTACCATTGAGTTTACTTTCAAGTTTTTCTCTCTCTTCATTCATTCCTTAATTTCTGATACTTTCCAGGGTTCCATTCCTAGTACCTTTTTCTTCTTATTCTATATTGCAAATGACAAGTCTCATTGAAATCCATGCCTTAGCCCTCACACAAAAATTTGTGTAATGTACAAATGTCATTTAAAGAAAAATATCTCTCTGAAGTTTTCAACATTGACTAAAATTTTTTAATTATAATATTATCTACTTACTTGAATATAAAACTAAATGTAAATTCCTTGTGTTCACAGGGTTTTGTTTTTGCTTTTGTTTTTGTTTTGAGAGACAAAGTCTTGCTGTGTCACCCAGGCTGAAGTTCAGTGGAGTGATGTCATCTCACTTCAATCAACCTCCACCTCCCAGGTCCAAGCAATTCTTCTGCCTCAGCCTCCCGAGTAGCTGGGATTACAGTCACCCACCACCACACCCAGCTAATTTTTGTATTTTAGGAGAGATGGGGTTTTGCCACGTTGCCCAGGCTGGTCTCGAACTCCTGACCACACGTGATCCACCTGCACAGCCTCCCAAAGTGCTAGGATTACAGGCATGAGCCACCGTGCCCAGCCATATTCATAGTTCTTATAAAGTGATACAACTAAAAACTTTTTACGTGAATGCAAATAAAACTAACATTTCAAAATACTCATAAAATGAAATGAACATTAATTTATCTGAATAGTTACACTGTTTACTTGAAATTAAATTGTCAACTTACAATGTGAATATAGGACTGGCTGCTAAGAACATAGTTCCCCTTTAATTAAATTGAGCTGTGTGCCATGTGATGATTCAGTTCTCCCACCACTTTTCTCTGTTCAAACTACTGTGAAACCTTCATTCTCATGGGCAAGCACACAGTGACACCATTGTGTCTGCACTTGACCTGTTTGCATCATTCACATATTAAGCCTAGTTCTGTGATATTTGGCACGAGCAAGATTAGAAATACAATTATCAATTCAGACACCAAAGTAAGTTGGCAATATTCATTCATGAGGTGGTCATCCAGATAATTCAGATTATTGTTGAAATGAAAGCATGAATGTAAGCACGAATGTAAAAATCAACCTAGTGAACACAGACCACTGAAAACATATCCAAGGAATCTCAGGGATCTGAGGACCCCAACTTTGTGAATCCCAGATCTATATCTATAGCCCAAAACCCTCTCCTGAGCTTCTGCCCTGTATTTCCAACTGCCTACCAAAAATTTTCTCTACCTACATGACACCTCAGAAGCAACATGTCCAAACTGAACTTGTTATCATTCCCCACGCACACACCCACCTTAACCTGTATCCCCAATCTTAGTTAATGACATCATCACCTACCCAGTTACTGAAGCCAAAACCCTGAATCTCATACTAGATTCCTTCCTTTGCCTCACCTCCTACACCCAAATCTTGTTAAGCCTACTTCCTATACTTGTTTTGTATCAAGAGCCATTTTTCCTCTGACCCAGCAATCCTACTTGGAAATTATCTCAAATAAATAATTTAAATATTAATGAAGCAACAAACAAAAAAGCAAAGATGTTCACTCCACTATTGTACTTAATAAGGAAAAACTGAAACAACAAGACCACCTAAGAGTAGGAGAAAGATTAAACTAAATAAGGTAAAGGTTGTCCTTATTCAGGAGCAATATAAAATTATGGTTCTTGGCAGACTAGCTAGCAAAAAAAAAAAAAAAACCCTTTTTAATAAATTTTATTGTATATATTTAAAGTATACAACATGAGCTTATGGGATACATATAGATAATGATATGGTTACCATAGTGAAGCAAATAAACATATTCATCATTTCACATGGTAACCCATTAATTTTATTGTTACTGTTTTTGAGCAGCTAAAAACTACTCATTTAGCAGGAATCCCCAATACAGTGTAATTTTATTAACTATAATCCTCATGTTATGCATTAGATCTTTGGGCTCATTCATCCTACACATAGGCTACTTAGCATCCCCCGACCTACATCTCCCCATTTCTTCTCCACCTTCCTTTTCCCCCACTCTGGTTATCACTGAGCATTCAGAATGACAGACAAGAGACAGAACCTGGGCCCAAGGGAGGCAGGCTACCATACTGGATTTTGCATAAAGTAAGGAATCCCAAAAAAGCAATATTCTCAGTGAGCCAACTAGAAAACAATCTACTCACAGAGGAAGATGGTAAGGAAAATTGCCTGTCTCAGTCTTGGCCATAAATAAAGGTTAGAAATAAGTTATTCTGGAGAATTCCAAACTACAAGCCCGCTCTCAAGTGGATTTAGTGAGAGAATATACAGAATCTGAATGTCCCCCACAAAATACAAGAAACAATTTGTATTTAAATAAATCTTAGGTTGGTAGTGCCCCTAGAAACTGAAGCAAATTTCTCTCAAGAAATTCAATTTCAACTTGGGCTTTCAAAAAATCCCACTAATAAAATCTCAATGAACATAAACCATAATAAAAGACAGTGAGACATGAATAAGTAAGTCATCAGGAACAAGTCTCTGCTTTTAAAAAACTGCTCTACCTATATAACATTATCTGACATTATCAGACTCACAAAAGCTTCAGATGTAAAAGTTGATATAGAATATAAATAAACGTATCTAATACATTTTTAAATAAAAGAAAGTATAGCCAAATAATGTCTATAAAAAATGAGTAGAGTAGTAAAAGAACCAATAAGAACTTTAAGAAATGTAAAATATATTTATTAAAAAATTTAAACTATAATTTTTTTTTTTTTGGAGATGGAGTCTCACTCTGTCACCAGGCTGGAGTGCAGTGGCCCAATCTCAACTCACTGCAACCTCCGACTCCTCAGTTCAAGTGATTCTCTTGCCTCAGCCTCCTGAGTAGCTGGGATTACAAGCATACACCACCATGCCCAGCTAATTTTTGTATTTTTAGTAGAGACAGGGTTTCACCATGTTGGACAGGATGGTCTCGATCTCCTGACCTTGTAATCTGCCCACCTCCGCCTCCCAACGTGCTGGGATTACAGATGTGAGCCACTGTCCCTGGCCAAAAGCAGGGCATTTTAAAAGCTGCAAAGATTATATCCATCATAGTCCCAAAAGAAACACATGACACACTTGAAGTGTTTAACTGAAAAGAGTTTAGTGAAGGGAACATTTAATGAGGTGAGGGCAGGGTTAAGGGAACCAGTAAAGAGGAGTGAAAAATACTGAGATGAGCAAGACTGGAAAACTAATACTAACCCAAAGCCTAGAAGAGAAAGAGATAAGGACTCTGTGAGTGGAGCTCAATAAGAGCTGGAACCAAGAAAGAGGCACCTCCCAACAGGAGCTAAAGTCATAACAGACTGCAGCCTCTGACAGATGGTAGCCAGGTAGGGAGGAACACCTTCCCAATTCTATGGGTTTGTCCTATATATGAACTTAACCCAAAACCAGATGGCAAGGGAACCCAGATGATGCTGTAGAGGTCATCCTCGTAGGACACAGAGCAGGGCAGAGGAGGGTATCAGTGAATTACAGGGAGTAGAAGGGGACAAAAGGAGGTCCAATAGGACTTCATTAGCACAAGGATAATGGAGATAAATTCAAATATATCAATAATAACAGAGTGTCCAAATGGACTAAACTCTAAGTTACAAGTCGAAGATTGTCAAACTGAGTTTTTGTTTGTTCGTTTATTTTTGTTTTTGTCTTGAGACACTCTCACTCTGCCACCCAGGCTGGAGGGCAGTGGCGTGATCTCGGTTCATTGCAACCTCTGCCTCCCCAGTTCAAGCGATTCTCCTGCCTCAGCCTCTGGAGCAGCTGGGATTACAGGCATTTGCCACCATGCCCAGCTAATTTTGCTTTTTTTTTTTTTTTTTTTTTTTTTTAGTAGAGATGGGGTTTCGTCATGTTGGCCAGGCTGGTCTTGAACTCCCGACCTCAAGTGATCCACCCACCTCGGCTTCCCAAAGTGCTGGGATTACAGGCGTGAGCCATCACGCCCAGCCCAAACTGAGTTTTTTAAAAAAACCAAACATATGCTGCCTTAAAAAGATTTATTTCAACTATAAAGACAAAGAAAGATTGAAAGTGGAAAAAGAAAAACAATGTATCAGGGAAATATAATCCCGAAGAAAGTGGGTATACTGTATACGATTTTATTAAGACAAATATTTACAAAAAAAATATTAAAAATAAAATGAATCACTAGACATTGATAAAAAGCTATATAGTGTACTGGTAAATATTTAACAGGCTCCCAGGAAAAGGGGAAGACTTATTTCTAGTGTTTTCCATTTTCTGTGATGAAAATATCCTTACTTTGGCCAGTTTCAAGCCACCAATGTGAAGTTAACTGACTCACAAAATTATAAAAATTTAACATCAGCTCTTATGGGTTGCAGTTCTTATGAGTAAAAGTTAGTTTCAGTACCTCCACTCAACAAAAGGTTCAATTCATTGGGAAAATAAAGCTATTAAAAACACACTTGCCACCATACTTTGCATATACTTGATTGGAATAGGAATGGAGGGAAAAGCTATATTGGGATAATTGAGGAAAATTAATATTAGATAATAATATTCTATCAATGTTAAGTATCTTTGATGAGAGAATACACCTATACACTTCTATTTTCCTAAGATATACTGTTTGTGTTTGAGGGAAGGAAGTGCTATGATATTTGCAATTTACTTTCAAATGGTTCATGAAAAAGGATATATGGTGACACTGGTTAAAATTGTGCAATAAGGAACCTCAAGTGTCCCTCCTTCCACAGAAACACTGATAAATTGAGCAAAATTATAGGAATCAACTTTATCAAAACTCTGCAAAATAGTCAAAAGTTTACAGCAAAAAACTGAACACCAAATCAAGAAAAAGATGTTAAAAACGCCAGAAAGCTTTGCTGAATTTTTACTTGCCTTTGCTCCCAGACTCAGTGACAGTCTTGAAGACAGCAGCCAGTGTTGGACCCTGCACCCTGGCTCCAGAGAAAAAAGAGTAGATTGTACTCATGTCTTTTCTAACCTGTCTGAAGGCTACCTAAGGGACTGACACAAGGAGGTTGCCTTTGTTTCACCTAACACAGACTTACTAATGGCAGAAAAGTGACTGTGCAGAGAACATTCCTTGCAAACATTATAAAGTCAGTAAATAACATGCTATACCTGGGACACAAAAATTATAATTGAGGCAAACAATAGATATGCTAAAAGCCTGAAAGGAAAAGACAGGGAGAGTTTCTTTGGAAAATTAGGCATTCAAAAGTGCCCACATACACTGGGGAACTTAGCCATGTGCATACCCAAGGTAGAACACATGCTGGAAAAGACCTGAGAAGATCTATGTGGAAGATCAGCTTCCACTTCTGGCTGATCTCTAGGCTCAATGCAAGCAAGAAATGAAGGCTAAGGCAGAGCTATAAACAGCCTGGCTAAACATTGAAGGAGTGCTCCAATACAGAGCCAATTAAGAGATATCTTTTCTTCCTTTCTTTTTTCTTTGTCTCTCTGTCTCCCCCAACGCTTTCTCCCTCTCCTCCCCTCTCTTTTTCTTTTATGTCAGCCAAGAATCCAGAAACATAAAACTGTCCTTCAAAAATGAGAGAGAGAGAAATTAAGAAATCCCCAGATAAAAGCTAAGGAAGTTTGTTCCTAGTGAAACTGCTCTACGAAAATATACTAAAGGAGAGTCCTTTGGGCTGAAATGAAGACAGAAATTGGAAGCCATATGAAGAAGCCACATGAAGAACTCCAGTAAAGGTAACTATATAAATAAATATAAAACTCAGGATTTTTAGCTTTTAACTCCTATCTTATTTCCTACATGATTTAAAAGATAAATACATAAAAATTCTTGTATCCTTGCTTCTCCCATGCTTGGTGCTTAAATAACAGAAAAATAAGAAAAAATTCTTCTATCTTTTTGTTAATGAGCACATAACATTTAAAGATATAATTTGTAACAATCACAACATGAAGTATAGTCAGACCTGTACAGGAGCAAAGTTGTATGCTATTAACATTAAATTGGTATCAATTCAAACTAGGTCGTTATAAATTTATGATGTTGATTGTAACCTCTGTGGTAACCACTTAAACAATTTTTTTAACATACTGATTAGAAAATTAGAGGAGTCTGAGGCTGCAGTAAGCCATGATCATGCGACTGCACTGCAACCTGGGCAACAGAGCAAGACCCTGTCTCTGAAAAAAAGTCAAGAAGATTAGAAGGGTATTAAATGGTACACTACAGAAAAAATCAGTGAAATACAAAAGAAGGCAGTAATGGAGGAAATGAGGAATAAAAAAGGTATAAGACATACAGAAGGAGTGCCTGGAGCGCAGCAACAGCCCAGCCACCACCGCCATGTCCCTGCAGGCTGATTTTGATAAGGGCACAGAAGATGGGAGGAAGCTGAAAACAAGACCAGATGATGAAGAACTGAAAGATCTGTTCTTCATGGGCTTTACAAACAAGCTATAATTGGAAACATTAATATTGAGTGTCCAGAAATGCTAGAATTAAAAGATAAGGCCAAATGGGAAGCATAGAACCTCCAAAAAGGATTGTCAAAGGAAGATACAATGAGTGCCTATATTTCTAAAGCAGAAGAGCTGATAGAAAAACGTGAAATTTAGAATAAAATGTATGCGAAATTTTCCCTTTTGAAGCCTTCATAATGGTATCATGACCAAACAATTAGAGTTAACACTGTTAACTCTACGTATTGTGTGTATTTTTGCTATTATTATGAATTATAATACTTAATTAGAAGTATGCTAAAACTATGTAGTTAACTAAATTCTACTTGCTTAAACCAGGTGTCTTTAAAAGTTCTTTTAGAAAAATACTATTTTTTCTTTTCATAGATTTGGGGTACAAGTGCAGTTTTGTTGCATGAACGTATCATGTGCTGGTGAAGTCTGGGCTTCAGTGTCCCCGTTACCCAGATAGTGTACAAACAATTGTGCCCAAAAGGTAGTTTCTCATTCCTCACCCCCCTCGAACCCTCCCACCTTTCTAAGTCTCTGGTGTCTATTGTTCCACACTCCATGTCCATGTGTACACATCATTTGGCTCCCACTTATAGGTGAGAACGTGTGATATTTGACTTTCCATTTCGGAGTTATTTCACTTAAGATAACAGCCTCCAGTTCCAACCATGTTGCTACAAAAGACGTGATCTCATTCTTTTTTTTTTAATGGCTCAGTAGTATTCCATGGTATACATACACCATATTTTCTTTGTCCAATCATCTGTGGATAGACACTTAGGTTGACTCTATATCTTTGCTATTGGGAATAATGTTATGATAAACGTATGGGTGCAGGTGTCTTTTTGATACAATGATTTATTATCCTTTAGGTAGATACCCAGTACTGGGATTGCTGGATGGAATGATGGTTCTGCTTTTAGTTCTTTGACAGTTTCCATATTATTTTCCATAAAATTTGTTCTGGTTTGCATTCCCATCAGCAGTGTATGAGTTTCCCTTTTCTCTGCATCCTCACCAACATCCGTTGTTTTTTGACATTTTAGAAAAGTCTTGCTCGGTAGTATTTATACAAAGGTTAGGCATTTTTAAAAAGACATGGAGAAAACAAAGAGCAAAGTGGCATTAGTAGTACCTTTTTTTTTTTTAAGACAGAGTCTTGATCTGTCGCCAGGCTGGAGTGCAGTGGTGCCATCTCAGCTCATTGCAACCTCTCTCCCGGGTTTAAGCGATTCTCCAACTCAGCCTCCCGAGTAGCTGCGACTACAGGAACACGCTATCACACCCAGCCAATTTTTATATTTTTAGTAGAGACGGGGTTTCACCATGTTGGCCAGGATGGTCTCCATCTCTTGACCTCGTGATCCACCATCCTCGGCCTCCCAAAGCACTGGGACTACAGGAGTGAGCCACCGCGCCTGGCCAAGTAGTACTTTCTTATCAGTTATTAGTTTATGTAAATAAACTTCCAAATCAAAAGGCAGAAAAATTAGCACAATGTGTTTTTTAAAATGATGCAACTATATGCTATCCACAAGAGACTAACTTTAGAGCCAAAAACACAAATAGTTTCAGTAAAAGAATGGTAAGTGGTTAAATTATGTCTCCTTAAAAAATATGTTGGAGTCCTAATACCCAGCATCTGTGAATGCAACCTTATTTAGAAATAGGGTCTCTGCACACATAATGAAATTAAGATAAGGTTATTAGATGGGCCCTAAATCAATATGACTGGTGTGCTCATAAGAGCAGGAGAAGGCTGGCCATAGCGGCTCACACTTGTGATCACAGCACTTTGGGAGGCCACAGCAGGAGGATCTCTTGAGAACAGGAGTTCACGACCAGCCTGGGCAGCATAGTAAGACCCTGTCTCTACATACACACACACACACACACACACACACACACACACACACAAATTAGCCAGGTGTGGTGGCATGTATCTGTACTCCCAACTGCTAGGGAGGGTCAGGTGGGAGGATTATTTGTGCCTGGGAGGTTGAGGCTTCAGTGAGCTATGATTGCATCACTGCGCTCCAGCCTGGGCAACAGAGTGAGACCCTGTCTCTAAAAAAACAAAAACAAAATTTTTTTAAAAAAAGAGAGAGAGGAGGAGGAGAAGAGACACAGGGAAGAAAGACATGTGAAGAAGGAGGCAGAGATTGAAGTGATGCAGCTATCAGCCAAGGAATTCCTGGGACTACCAGAAGCTGGAAGAGGCAAGAGAGGATCCTGCCATAGATGCTTCAGAAAGAGCATAATCTTGTCAACATCTCACTTTAGAACTGCTGGCATACAGAACTGTAAGAGATAAATCTGTGTTGTTTTAAGGCACCCCATTTTCAATACTTTGTTACAGTGGTCCTAGGAAACTAATACAGAGGGAAAAAAGATATTCCACGCAAATAGTAATCAAAAAAGAGTGGGAATGGCTATACTGACATCAGACAAACTGGATTTTAAGTCAAAAACTGCTACAAGAGAAAAAGAAGGTGATTATGTATTGATAAAAGGGTCAATTCATGAAGAAGACATAAAAATTATGCACATATTTGTACCAAACAAAATAACTCAAAAATATATGAGGCAAATACTGAGAGAATTGAAGACAGAAAAAGAAAATGCTACAATATTAGTTGGAAACTTCAATACCCTACTATCAGTAATGGTTAGAACATCTACACAGAATATCAGTAAGGAAATAAAAGATCTGAACAACCTAGACCAAGCTTGTCCAACTTGCAGCCCAAAGTCTGCATCCGGCTTAAGATGGGTTTGAATGTGACCCAATACAAAATTGTAAACTTTCTTAAGACATTATGAGATTTTTTTTGTGATTTTTTTTTTTAGCTCATCAGCTATGGTTAGTGTTAGTGTATTTTATGTATAGCTCAAGACAATTCTTCTTCCTAGTGTGGCCCAGGGAGGCCAAAAGATTGGACTCTCCTGACCTAGACCAACTAGACCTATGTAAACCAGATCTGACAGATACTGATAAAACTCTCCACCCAACAGAATAAACAATCTTCTCAAGTGCACATGGAACATTCTACATGAGAGATCATATTAGGCCACATAACAGTCTCAATAAATTTTAAAAAATTGAAATCAAAGGAAGTATATGCTCTAACTACGATGGGACGCAGCTAAAAATCAATAACAAAAGGAAATTTTTTTTTTATTCACAAATAACAAATTTGTGAAAATTCACAAATATGGGAAATTTGAAAACACTCTTAATGAATAGATCAAAGGAGAAATCACAGGGAAGTTAGAGAAAACTTAGAGATGAATAAAAATGAAAACACAACATACCAGAACCAATGGGATGCCGCAAAAAAGCAGGGGTCAGAGGGAATGTCAAGTAATAAACATTTATATTTAAAAGGGCCATGGGGGCTCACACCTGTAATCCTAGCTCTTTGGGAGGCTGAGGCAGAAAGAAAGCTTGAGACTAGCCTGGGCAACATGGCGAAGTCCTGCCTCTACAAAAAATTAGCTGGGCATGGTGGCATACACCTATGGTCCCAGCTACTTGGGAGACTGAGGCAGAAGGATAGCTTGAACCCAGGATGCAGAGATTGCAGTCAGCCGAGATTGGGCCAAAAAAAAGAGAGAGAAAGAAACAGAGAGAGAGATTATATCAGCAGTGAAAAAACAAAAACCTCTCAACAAAGAAAACTCCAGGACAAGATGGCTTCTGCACTGCTGAATTACACCAAACATTTAAAGAATTAACATCAATCCTTCTCAAAGTCTTCCTAAAGAAGAGAAGAGAATGCTTTCTACTTATTCTCTGAAACCAGCATTACCCTGACACCTAAGTCAAATAAAGAAACCACAGGAGAATATGCAATATACTTAGCATATATGAATATAGTTGCAAAACTCCTCAACAAAATACTAGTAAATGAAATTCAACAACACATTTAAAGATTATACAGTGTGACCAAATGGGTTTTATACCAGGAATGTATAGAATGCAAAGATGATTCAACACATGAAAATCAATCAATGTAACACATCACGTTAATAAAATGAAGGAAAAAACACGATATTATCATCTCAATAGATGCAGAAAAGCATTTGACAAAATTCAACACTCTTTCATGAGCAAAAACACCCAGAAAACTAAAAATAGAAAAGAACTTCCTTAACATAATAAAGGGCATTTATGAATAACCCAAAGCTAATATTGTACTCAATGGTGAAAGACTGAAAGCTTTTCTCCTAAGATCAGGAGCAAGACAAGGATGTCCACTTTCACAGGTACTATTTAACATTTTACTGGAAGTTTTAGCCAGAGAAGTTAGGCAAGAAAAAAGTAAAAGGAATATAAATTTAAAATAAAAAGTAAAACTATTCCTTTTTGCAGATGACCTGATCCTTTACATGGAAAATAAAAAAAAAAATCACAGAAGAAATAATAGAGATAATAAATGAATTCATCCAAATTTCAGGTGTAATATCAATACTTGAAATCAGTTGTGCTGCTATACACAAGCAGTAAACAATCTGAAAAAGGTTTTAAGAATACAGTGCTACTATAAGAATATCCAAAAGACTTAAAGATGTCACAATAAATTTAATCAAGGAAGTAAAAGACATCTACACTGAAACACTGATGAAAGAAATTAATGAGGAGCTAAATAAATAGAAGAACACCTTGTGTTGGTGGATTGGAAAACTAATGACATTTCTACAGACATAAGATAATTCCTGTCAAAATTCCAATGGGCTTTTCACAAAAATGTAAAAGCCAATCCTCAAATTCATATGGAGCTACAAGGGGCTCCATATGAAAAAGAGTAACAGGCCTGGCATGGTGGCTCGGGCCTGTAATCCCAGCACTTTGGGAGGCCGAGGTGAGTGGGTCGCTTGAGGTCTGGCGTTTGAGACTAGCCTGGCCAACATGGTGAAACCCCATCTCTACTAAAACACAAAAATTAGTCAGCCTGTGGCAGGTGCCTGTAATCCCAACTACTGGGAAGGCTGAGACAGCAAAATCACTTGAACCCAGGAGACGGTGGTTGCAGTGAGCCAAGATCACGCCACCACACTTAAGCCTGGGCGATGAAGCGAGACTCCATCTCAAAAAGAAAAAGAATAACAAAACTGGAAGTCTCACACTTCCTGGTTAAAAATTTACTACAAATCCAAAGTAATCAAAACCATGTGATACTGACATAAGGATAAACCTGTAGACCCATGGAGTAAAATTGAGAGTCCATAAGTAAATCCATAAATCTATGGCCAATTGATTTTCAACAAGGATGCCAAGACCATTCAATGGGGAACGAATAGTCTCTTTAACAAATAGTACTGAGACAACTGAATATCACACACAAAAGAATAAACAGGAACCCCCCACATCACAGCACATAGAAAAGTTAACTCAAAATGGATCAAAGACCTGTAAGAAACTATAAAACTATAAAACTCTTTGAGGAAAACATAAGGGTAAATTTTCATGTCCTTGGACAATGGATTCTTAGATATGCTATCAAAAGCATGAGCAACAGACAACAAAACAGATAAATTTGATTTTATCAAAATGAAAAATTTTTGCACATCAAAGGCCATTATTAAACGAAAAGACAACCAATACAGTGGGAGAAAATACTTGCAAATCATATATCTGATAAGTGTCTAGTGTCCAGAGGTCGGTGCAGTGGCTCAGTTCTATAATCCTAGCACTTTGGGAGGCTGCGGCAGGTGGATCACAAGGTCAGGAGTTCGAGATCAGCCTGGCCAGTAAGGTGAAATGCTGTCTCTACTAAAAATTAGCCGGGCATGGTGACACACTCCTGTAATCCCAGCTACTTGGGAGGCTGAGGCAGGAGAATTGCTTGAACACGGGTGGTGATGGTTGCAGTGAGCCAAGACTGCACCAATGCACTCCAGCCTAGGCAACAGAGTGAGACTCTGTATCAAAAAAAAAAGAGGCTAGTGTCCAGAATATATTTAAAGAACTTTAATAACTCAATAACAAAAAGACAATCCAGTTTTAAAATGAGCAAAGTTCTTGATAGACATTTCTCCAAAAAAGAGTATACAAATTGTCAACAAACACATAAAAAATGCTCCACATCATTAATCATTAGAGAAATGCAAATCAAACCCACAATGAGATACCACTTAACACCCACTAGGTCAGCCGTAATAGTAATAATCATCATTGTCATCATTAGAAAATAACAAGCGTCGGCAAGATGTGGAGAAATTAGAACTCTCACAAATTGCTATTGGGAATGTAAAATGGTGCAATCACTGTAGAAACAGACACTGGTTTTTTTTTTTTTTTTTTTTTTTTTTTCAAAAAGTTAAACATATAATTACCATATGACCAGCAATTCCACTCCTAAGTATATACCCAAAAGATTTGAAAACAGAAAGTCAAACAGATACTTTTACACAAACGTTCATAGCAACATTATTCACAATAGCCAAAAGATATTAATAGAAATGGTCCAAATGTTAATTAATGTAGTACAAAATGTAAACAAAATGTAGTACATACGTATAATGGAATATTACTCAGTCATAAAAAAGATGAAGCACTGATACATGCTACAACATGCTTGGACTTGAAAACATTATGCTAAATGATGAAGCCAAATAAAAAGATCCTGTATTACACAAGCAGTCTAGAATAGGTAAATCCATAGAGATGTGCTGATTGGTGGTTTTCAGGAGCTGGTGGGAGGAGTGGGAAGTGACTGCTCAATAGATACAAGGTTTTTCCTGAGGTGATAAAAATGTTTTAGAACTAGACAGAGGTAGTGGTTGCACATTGTGAATGTTCTAAATGCCACTGAATTGTATACTTTAAACTGTTAATTTTATGTCAATTTCATATCTATTTTTAAAAATATATACATATATTCATTCATACACATATAGAAATAGAGAAAGCAATGTGGCAAATGTTAGTGGCTCATAAATCTAGGCAAATGATGTATAAATGTTCATTAAACTATTATTTCAAGTTTCATGTAGAAGTCAATAAAATTTTGAGAAAAACTTATTCATATAGTAACTTACCTTCAGTATAAACCCAAAATTGACAAATCTACCATAAAGATGAGAGATTTTAAGAAACTCTCTTAATAATTAACAGGTTAAGTCGATTCTTAAAACATAGTAAGGATAAGGAATATTTGAACAATTTTGTTTAATAGACATATATAGAACATTGTACTCAGCAACTGCAAAAACTGCAACTTTTCAAATACACATGTAGTATTTATGAAAATGGACCATGTGTTATGAGATAAAGCAAATCTTGATAAATTTTGATGCATCAGTATTATATAGAACATATCATGACTATAATACTAGTCACAATCAATAAATTTTTAAAATATTCCAAAAGTTCTATAGTTAACAGTTATTCATGGAATAAAGAAAACTATGATGGAAGTTTAAAAAATTGACCTAAATTACAGCAAAAATAGTCAGACCAAAACTTGTAGTACTAGGAGAAAATATATAGCCAAATTTTAGAAAAAAAAAAGAAAAGGTAAAAACTAATAAGACTTAATTTTATTTATTTTATAGAGACAGGGGTCTTACTGTGTTGGCCAGGCTAATCTCAAACTCCTGGTCTCAAGCTATTCTCTCAACTCAGCCTCCAAAAATGCTCTTTTTCTAATGTTAAAAGTTAGGTCTGGCAATAAGCCACTGATCCAGCCTGACTTTTAACATTAGAAAAAGGGCAACAGCTGCATAGCCAAGAAAATCGTAAGCAAGAAGAACAAAGCTGGAGGCATTATACTACTTGACTTCAAACTATACTACAAGGCTACAGTAACAAAAACAGCATGGTACCGGTACCAAAACAGATATATAGATCAACAGAACAGAACAGAGGCCTCAGAAGTAACACCACATGTGTTACATCATACACCACACGATGTATGACCATCCGATCTTTGAGAAACCTGACGAGAACAAGCAATGGGGAAAGGGTTCCCGATTTAATAAGTGGTGTTGGGAAAACTGGATCCCTTCCTTACACTTTATGCAAAAATTAACTCAAAATGGATTAAAGACTTACATGTATGACCTAAAACCATAAGAACCCTAGAAGAAAACCTAGGTAATACCATTCAGGACATAGACATGGGCAAGACTTCATGACTAAAACACCAAAAGCAATGGCAACAAAAGCCAAGATAGACAAACGGGATCTAATGAAACTAAATAGCTTCTGCACAACAAAAGAAACTGTCATCAGAGTGAATAGGCAACCTACAGAATTAGAGAAAATTTTTGCAATCTATCCATCTGACAAAGGACTAATATCCAGAATCTGCAAAGAACTTAAACAAATTTACAAGAAAAAAACCAACAACCCCATCAAAAAGTGGCCAAAGGATCTGAACAGGCACTTCTCAAAAGACATTTATGCAGCCAACAAACATGAAAAAAAGCTCATCATCACTGGTCATTAGAGATATGCAAATCAGAACCACATTGAGATACCATCTCACACGAGTTAGCATGGTGATCATTAAAAAGTCAGGAAACTTCTTCTGCTGCCATTTTAAATTCAGCTCCATACAACACGCCACCACCACTGCGTGCCTGCATCCCTCTGCCAACAGCTCTGCCACTATAGAAGACATGAAGGAGTACAGCAACATAGAGGAATTCACAGAGGGAGCTGAGATCAATGTGAGCAAGAATCAGCGGGATGACGGTTGTAGACTGCACAATTAAAACAGATCCAGTCACTGAGAGATCAACAGGATTTGGATTTGTGCTTTTTAAAGATGCTGCTAATGTTGATAAGGTTTTGGAACACAAACTGCATGGCAAATTGATAGATCCCAAAAGGGCCAAAGCTTTAAAAGGAAAAGGAACCTCCCTAAAAAGGTTTTTGTGTGTGGATTGAGCTTGGATACTTTTGAAGAACAAATTAAAGAATATTTTGGAGTCTTTGAAGAGATCGAAAACATTGAACTTCCCATGGATACAAAACAAATGAAAGAAGAGGATTTTATTTTATCACATATACCGACGAAGAGCCAGTAAAAAAAATATTAGAAAGCAGATACCATCAAATTGGTTCTGGGAAGTGTGAAACCAAAGTTGCACAACCTGAAGAGGCATATAGGTAGCAACAGAAAGGTGGAAGAGGCGCTGCAGCGGGTGGACGACGTGGTATGAGGGGTCGTGGCCGAGGTCAGGGCCAAAATTGGAACCAAGGACTTAATAACTATTATGATCAAGGATATGGAAATTACAAGAGTGCCTACGGTGGTGATCAAAACCATAGTGGCTATGGCGGATATGATTATACTGGGTATGATTATGGGAACTGTGGATATGGACAGGGACATGCAGACTACGTGGCCAACAGAGCACTTACGGCAAGGCATCTCGAGGGGGCGGCAATCACCAAAACAATTACCAGCCATACTAAAGGAGAACATGGGAGAAAACAGGGGGAGATGGTGAAGTAACACATCTTGCAGGACAACATTGAAGATTGGTCTTCTGTTGATCTAAGATGATTATTTTGTAAAAGACTTTCTAGTGTACAAGACACGATTGTGTCCAACTGTATATAGCTGCCAGTTAGTTTTGTTTTTATTTTGTCCTTTGCTATCAATGTTATGACTCAATGTGGATTTGTTTATAAACATTTTATTTGTATGATTTCATGTTAAACTTCAAATAAATGCTTCCTTATGTGAAAAAAAAATTCAGGAAACAACAGATGCTGGAGAGGATGTGGAGAAATAGGAACGTTTTTACACTGTTGGTGGGAGTGTACATTAGTTCAATCATTATAGAAGACAGTGTGCTGATTCCTCGAGGATCCAGAACTAGAAATACCATTTGACCCAGCAATCCCATTACTGGGTATATACCCAAAGGATTATAAATCATTTGATTATAAAGACATATGCACATGTATGTTTACTGCCGCACTGTTATGCCCATCAATGATAGATTGGATAAAGAAAATATGACACATATACACCATGAATACTATGCAGCCATAAAAAAAGGATGAGTTCATGTCTTTTGCAGGGACAGGGATGAAGCTGGAAACCATGATTCTCAGCAAACTAACACAAGAATAGAAAACCAAACACCACATGTTCTCACTCATTAGTGGGAGTTGAACAATGAGAACACATGGACATAGGGAGGGGAACATCACACACCAGGGCCTGTCGGGAGGTCGGGGGAGTGTCCTAGGGGAGGGATAGCAGTAGGAGAAATACCTAATGTAGATGACAGGTTGATGTGTGCAGCAAACTACCATGGCACATGTATACCTATGTACCAAACCCGCATAATCTGCACATGTATCCCAGAACTGAAAGTAAAATAAATTTAAAAAAAAAAGAAAAAGGGCAACCAAACAAAATATTAAAAGTGAGAAAACAATAAAAACATAAAGAAATGGAAAACAAATACACACCAAAGAGCATCAACAAAGAAAAAGGTTGTTTTGAAACACCAATAAAATTGGCAAACCTCTGGCAAGATTGATCAATAAAAAGGGAGACATGCATTAAAATAGAGAAAATATTTAAAACTACAGATGCAGCATAATTAAAAAGCTAACATAAGAATGTTAAGAAAATCTTTACGCCAATAGATTTGATAACTTGAGTGAAAAGGACAACTGTTTCACAACTGTTTCTTAGAAAACAGACTCCAGAAAAAAACGATAGAAAAAAAGAAATAAAAATAGGAAATCATGAAAGGTCTTACAACCAACATTGAAACTGCCGGCCAGGCACAGTGACTCACATCTGTAATCATATCACTTTGCGGGGGCCGAAGTGGACAGATCACTTGAGGTTAGTAGTTCGAGACCAGTCTGGCCAACAAGGTGAAACCACATCTCAACTAAACATACAAAAATTAGCCAGGCGTGGTGGCAGAGACCTATACTCCCAGATACTCAGGAGGTTGAGGCAGGAGAATCACTTGAACCTGGAAGGCGGAAGTTGCAGCAAGCCTATATGGATCCTTTGCATTCTAGGCTGGGTGACAGAATGAGAATCTGTCTCAAAAAAAAAAGAAAAAGAAAAAGAAATTGTATCGGTACCTTAAATCTTTTCACAGGCATGTGCATGTGTGCGCACATGCACACACACACACACACACACACACACACACACACACACACCCCATAGCAGGCCCAAATGGTTTTACCATCAAGTTCTACTGGAAAGACTTAATTTCAATTTTAATCAAACTTTTCCAGAGAACAGAAAGAGCGAGCGCAATTCCCAGTTAATTTACGATGATAGCACAATTTCCATTCAAAAGCCAAGGAAAAGTATTACAAAAAAAAAAGAAATTGACGTTAATCTCACTCATGAGCATAGATGCAACAATCTACCAAAATATCAGCAATCCAAATATAGCTTCTAGATTCTAGAATCTTTTTGCAAAAGCCATTCATCATAAACAAGCCAGCTCCCCAACCAAAACAGCCTTGTTTGTAGTTGCTTGCTGATTTCCATGTGTAAATGCTATAAATTTGCCTGCTTTCAAGGTACCAATATGACTTCACTGAATGCAGAGTTGGGGAGAGATGCTAACACTTAGCTCTCATAAATCACTATTGTGCATGACAGAGGTACCACCAAATACCAATGGAAAAAGGTAGTGAGGCTGGGATAATTAGCTATCATTTTGTAATAAAATAAGGTGTCTACCTCATGCTACAAACAAAAATCAATTGAAGACGAACTATGAATTTAACTGCAAATTTTAAACATTTTTAGGAAATAATATAGGCGAGCATCTTTAGGACCTTGAGACAAGAAATGATTTTTACAATAAGACATAAAATCACTGACAATAAGGAAAAATATTTTATTACATTAAAATTATGAAATTCTGTCCATTATAGAGATTCACCATTAAGACAGTGAAAAATACCACTAAATGAAGTGATGAAAATTTTCACTGAAATAATTCTTTCCCACACAGATGTAACTGAACACCATTTTCTTCTGCCTCTTTGGGACCCCTGCCCTAACTCGCTCTCCCATTCTGTAGCTTAAATCTCTTCTCTGCTGGAATTTTCTTGAAACAGTCCCTCTCTTTCTTGTTTATAGTCCAGCCTATTGAAAGATTAATATGCAGTTATTTTTGCCACTTAGTCACTTTACAACTCGTTTCTTAGTTGAACATTTACTTCTCATTTTCACTGTACTCTGATTTCTCAGTTGACACAGTTCTCTCTAAGGTGACCACTGGCCTCCATAAGATGAAATTCAGTGAATGCTTTTCAGTCTTTATCTGACTTGTCACTCTCCAGAAGCATTCCATAATGTTGACTATCCCTTTCTTAAAATCAGTTCCCCCTTTGCTTCTGCAACTGTACTCACACCCTATTCTTCACTCCTGAATATTCTCTGTAGGTTTCTCTATTCTTTT
The DNA here is from genome assembly GCF_030222135.1 of Aotus nancymaae. Classification (NCBI taxonomy): domain Eukaryota; kingdom Metazoa; phylum Chordata; class Mammalia; order Primates; family Aotidae; genus Aotus; species Aotus nancymaae. Next base: position 583,854 of record NW_026988455.1, read on the forward strand.
TGCCTCTTCCTATCATCAGATTAACTACTTTGAAATATATACATGTATGTGTGTACATATATACATGTATGTATATGCATAATATATGCTTCCTTTTTAAAATTCTAGAACATTTAGAAAAATATAAAGAACAGAATTAAAAGTATCAGTAATCCTAATACCCAAAAACAAGCCTTATTATTAACAATATTTTAATTGGTATACATTTCTAGAATTTTTCTAGGAATATATATTTGTTTTCATAAAATGGTAACTACTATACATAATGGTGCTTTTATCACTTAATATAACGTATACTCTCATATCAGTATAGATTAATACTGTTACTTTATTAACAATAGCTAATACCGAGCTTTACTAAAGTCACTCTGCCAAACTCTCTCTATATATATGTTTGTCACTGATATTAAAAACTAATAAGATAAAAACTATATTATTTCTATTTTACAGATGGAAAAACTAAGGCTTGATAATTTAATAGTTCATGGTGTAATGGTGAAAAGTCTGGCATTAGACAATTTCAAAATTGGCCATGACCATTCAAGAGTGAAGGCTTTGGGTGGTTTCTCTGTGACTCTCATGGCTTGCTCTCAGAACCTCAGATAGCTACATAGCGCTCCAAGCATTACATTCTTACATATTCACACAAAATATCCAAAGAAGGTAAAAATAAACAGTTTTCTCCACATACATCTCTTAATACATTGTGTACTTCCAAAAAATTCCACAAATAACTATTCTGATGTCTCACTGACCGGAAATAGACCATCTGTCAACTCCTAAACCAAATACATAGGTGTAAGGTTACCATCATCAATCACAATTCACTACCTGAACTGCACCCGTCTTCCTTGATTATCTTGCCATTCAATATCATTAAAAAATGGCAGTTCTGTTAGAAGGGAGAAAAGGAAAATGACTGTTAGGGTGGCAGCCAACACGCTGCCAACAGTCATTTTAAATTCCATGTTTGTACCATGATTTAATTAAGCAATCTCATGTTAAAGGATATTTAAGTTGTTGCTAATTTTACACTGTTATAAAGAAAGCTGCAATGAACATATTTTAGATTTTTTAAAACTTTAAAATTTTTCCGCAAGATAAATTCCTAGAAAATTTTTGTATCAAAGCTAATTTTTAAGATTTTAAAAAATATATATTACCAAGTTGCAATCCAAAATGTATATGCAAATGAAAGCTCTCAAAAACAAATAAGAGCATCCATTTCTTCACACTTTCAACAATGTTAATTGGTTTTACCACTGCTTTAAATATTTGAAAATATAAATAAAAATTATATAACTGACTTCTTTTAAGGCTTAATTTTTAAATTACAAAAGCAAAAGTTGCTTATTGACAAAAATGTAATAGTCCAAATATGTGAATAAAGGAAAAAGCAAACATCCTTTCCCTCTCCCACTGCCCTCAATCTCACTCCTTAGAGGCTAACAATTTTTAACCAGTTAACAATTTATTAACTCCACAATTGCCAGAACGTTTTCTATCTTGTTCTTTTCTGGATCACTAGTTAACGGCCCAGTTTTTGACATATACTACATTTAACAAATGTTTGTAAAAATAATATCGTACCTTCCATTATTTTCTAGAACTTGACCTTTTTCACCCAATAGCATACTGTCAATACCTTTCTGTTCTTTAAATATATATGTATTTATATGTATATGCTTAATTTTTAAAAAACATAGGAAGAGTGTTCCACTGTATAGATGTAACACAGCTTATCAAACCCCCTACTTAGAACATCCCATATTTTTACTATTATAAGCACCATTCAAATGAGTATCATTGGAAGTATATCTTTGTTTTGTAGTGAAAATATTTCTGGGAAACTTTCCATGCAAATATTCAAAATATTTCCCATAACATATTCAAGGTCAAAAGATATGTGCCAAATTGCTTTCCAAATTATTGCACCAACTTACATTTTTAACATGTGTTTCCCTATTCTCAAGCCAGCCTTTGATATCATAAATATTTTTACCTTTTGCTAATCTGAGATATAAATGTTTTCTCACTATTTTAATTTTAAACATAGTCACTTAGGCAGTAGTTTAACATTTTCTCATATTATTGGCCATTTGTATTTCATCTGTAAATTGCTCCTTTACATTCCTTACCTATTTTCCTATTAGATTTGTTTGCCCTTTTATTATTTATCTTAGGGAATTTTTAATATAGTTACCATTTGTCTACTATATATTTTGAAATATTTTCTCCCCAGTTTATTATTTGTTCAGTAATTGTGGTATTTTTACCATACACAAATTTTACATATAAATCTATCTTTTTTTGGTAGAGTACCATAGTGACTTAACTGTTATAACTTTATAATGTAATGTTTTGTGGGGAAGCCCCTCACCAAAACTCTTTTCAAAAATACCTTCACTTTTTACATTTCCAATTTAATCCACCAGCGTTCCCTGAAATTTGCTTCTCTTCTTATTCAAACTTTTGTGACTGGCCTCCCCCATCAAATCCTCCAATTCAAACATGTTTGAATCACCTTTAATTCTTTCCTCTCGCTAGCTAGGAGTCTGTCTCTTTAAGATTCCTCACATCTTTCCCCTCTTCACTGTCCCCACAGTCACCACTTTGGAGGTCTCATCACTTCTAACTGAGTTACTGCAATAACTTCCTAACAGGTCTCCCAGTTTCCAGTTCTACCCTTCTCCAATCCATTTTTCATACTGATCAGAGAAACTCTTCTTGAAAGAAAATCTTACCATGCTTGAAATTCCTTGGGGTGAAATTTGAACCCTTTAATTTATCATAACGATGTTCACCTACCAGTCTGGTCTCTTTCTCTGCCTCCTCTCGTGTGATTTCTTGCTGATCGTCTTCCTTTTTGCTTATTACTCTTCCTCCTGTCTAGAAACCTCTCCTTTACTTTCCCATCAGTCTTCTCTTATGCCCCTAAAAACTCAGCTCAAGCTTCCCTTTCTCCAGAAACATCCATTTGTACTCTCACAGCTTCTAGTGCATAGTGCTGTCATATACCTATCAAAGCCTCTAACATAAATGTCCATGGCAAGGTTATTCATAGTAATCCCTAATAAATCTAAATGTCCATCAATAATAAAATTGGTAAATAAATGTAGTTTGTTCATATATTGTAATGTTAAACATTAATCAATAAGTAACAAACTACTGATACATAAAATAACACAAATAGATCTTACAGATATAATGCTGAGTGAAGAGAAGAATACATAATATACCATTCCCCCAGTCATACTGGAACACTTAATAGGATTACATCAAACCAAAAAGCTGCTGCACAGCAAAAGAACTGAACAACAGAGTAAAAAGATAACCCTAAAGAGTGGGAGAAAATATTTGCAAACAACACATCTGATAAGGGGTTAACATCCAAAATATATAAGGAACTCAACTAAGTCAATAGTGAGAAAACAACCTGATTTTAAAATGAGCAAAGAATGTGAATAGATATTTCGCAAAAGAAGACATACAAATGGCCAACAGGTATATGGAAAAATACTTAACCCATTCATCATCAGAAAAATGCAAATTAAAACTACAATGAGGCCGGGTACACTGGCTTACTCCTGTAATCCTAACACTTTGGGAGGCCAAGGCAGGCAGATCACATGAAGTCAGGAGTTCGAGATCAGCCTGGCCAACATGATGAAACCCCATTTCTATTAAAAATACACAACTTAGCCAGGCGTGGTGGTGCATGCCTGTAATCCCAGCTATACAGGAGGCTGAGCAGGATAATCACTTAAACCTAGGAGACAGAGGTTGCAGTGAGCAGAGATTGCACCACTGCACTCCACCCTGAACAACAAATCCAGACTCAGTCTCACAAAAAAAAAAAAAAAACTACATTGAGATATAAATATTACCTCACCTTGTTAGAATAGCTATTATCAAAAAAGAGAAAACATAGGAAGTCTTGATAGGGATATGGAGAAAAGGAAATACCTGTGCCCTGTTTGTGGGAAAATAAATTAGTATAGTTATTATGGAAAACAGTATAGTGGTTCCTCAAAAAATTAAAATATAAGTATCGTATGATCCAGCCCACTCGTGTGTATATATACAAAGGAAATGCAATCAGTGTGTCAAAGAGATACTGGCACTCCCATGTTCATTTCAGCATTATTCACAATAGCCAAGATATAAAATCAACCCAAGGAGCTAGCTGGGCATGGTGGCTCATGCCTGTAATCCCAGCATTCTGAGAGGCTGACTCGGGCAGATCACTTGAGGTCAGAAGTTCAAGACAAGCATGGCCAACATGGCAAAACCTCTCATCTCTACTAAAGATACAAAAATTAGCTGGGCATGGTGGCCTGTACCTGTAATCCCAGCTAGTCAGGAGGCCGAGGTGGGAGAATTGCTTGAACCTGGGAGGCAGAGGGTGCAGTGAGCCAAGATGGTGCCTTTGCACTCCTGCCTGGGCAACAAAGTGAGACTTCGTGTCAACTGAAAAAAAAAAAAAAAACTCAATCAATCTAAGTGTCCCTCAAAGGATAAATGGTTAAAGAAATTCAGCCTAAAAAAAAGAAGCAAATCTTGTCATTTGCAGCAACATGGATAAACCTAGAGAGTGTTATCATTATGTTAAGCAAAATAAACCAGGTGCAGAAAGACAATTATTGCATGGTCTCACTTATATGTAGAATCTAAGAGTCTGAACTCATAGAAGCAGAGATTAGAACGGTAGTTACTAAGGAGTGAGGGTTGAAGGTTGGGATTGGGAAAATGTTGATGGAAGGATACAAAATTTCAGTTAGGAGGAACAGGTTCAAGAGATCTATCGTGGAACATGGTGACTGTATTTAATAACATACTGTATACTTGAGGATTGCTGAGAGAGTAGGTTTTAAGTTCTTATCACACAAAAAAGATAACTAAAATCTAATAATTCTATTAAAAATGGGCAAAAGATTTGAATAGACATTTATCAAGAGATACACAAATGGTAAACAGGCATATGTAAATGTGCTCAACTTCTTTGATCATCAGATGAATGCGAATCAAAACTACAATGATCAGCACCTAGGAAAGGTTTAAAAAATACAATGAGATATCATCTCACCCTATTTGAAATGGATTTTATCCAAGTCAGGCAATAACCAGTGCTGGAGAGGATGTGGAGAAAAAGGAAACTTCATACACCATTGGTAGGAATGTAAATTAATACAACTACTATGTAGAACAGTTAAACAGTTCCTCAAAAAGTGAAAAGAGAGCTACCACATAATCCAGCAATCCCACTGCTGGGTATATACCCCAAAGAAAGGAAGTCAGTATATTTCTTCACTCCCATGTTTCTTGCAGCTCTGTTCACAACAGACAAGGTTTGGAAGTAACCCATGTGTCCATAAACAGATGAATGGATAAAGAAAATGTGGTAACTATACACAATGGAGTACTATTCGGCCATAAAAAAGAATGAGATCCTGTGATGTGCAACTACATGGATGGAACGGGAGGTCATTATGTTAAGTGAAATAAGCCAGGCACAGAAAGACAAACATCACATATTCTTCCTTACGTGTGGGACCTAAAAATAAAAACAACTGAACTCACGGAGCTGGAGAATACAAGGTTGGTTACCAGAGGGTGGGAAGGGTAGTGAGGTGTGGTGGGGGGGTGGGTATGGTTAATGAGTACAAAAAAAATAGAAAGAATGAAGAAGACCTAATATTTGATAAAACAACATAAGGACTATAATCAAAATTATTTAATCGTACATTTAAAAATAACTAAAAGACTATTATTGGATTGTTTGAAACACAAAGGATAAATGCTTTAGGGATGGATATCCTATTTTCCATGATGTGATTATTACACATTGCCTATATTAAACATCTCATATACCACATAAATATATACACCTACTATGTACCCCCAAAATGTTTTTAATTAAATATTTTAAAAAGATAACTGTGAAATAATGCATATGTTAATAAGCTTAATTTAGCCACTCCACAATGTATACATGTTTCAAAACATAATATCATAAATATATATAATTTTTGTTTTATATCATAAAGATATATAATTTTTGTCAATTAAAAATAAATAAATAAGAATAAAAATGTAAATAGTCCAAACACACCAAATTAAAAAATAGAAGTTATCAGATTGAATAAAAAAGCAAGGCAATGTTATACTATCTATAAGAAATGTACTTTAAATATGAAAAACACCAATAGGTTAAGCTTAAAAATGAAAAAAAAAAACGTTAATCGTAACAAAAGAAAAAATAAATGGCTATATTAATGACCAACAGACTAGATTTCAGAACAAAGATTGTTACTAGAGAGTTTACAAGGTCATTTTATAATGATAAAGGGGTCAATTAATCAAAAGGATATGACATTCTAAAAACTTTATTCACCTAATTAATATAAGAGCTTCAAAATATATGAGACCAACATTAATAGAACTAGAAGGATAAATAAAAAATTCACAATTCTAATAAAACATTTCAATACCCCCTCTCAATAATTCATAGACCAAGTCAGCAGCAAATCAGTAGTGATACAAGTTTTCCAAACATTATCAACCAGGATGGCCTAAGTGACATGTATAGACAGGTCCACTAAACAACAGCAGAATACACCTTATTTTCAAGTGCACAAGGGATATTTTATCAAGATAAACTATATTTTGTGCCACAAAACAAGTTACAATAAACATAATGGGATTTAAGTCATACGGAAAGCAAATTAAACCCAAAATAAGCAAAAGAAAGGAATTAATAAATATCAGAGAAGAAATCAAAGAAATAAAAAAAATCAAAAACAGAAAAAACAGAGACACAATCAATGAAACTAAAAGCTAATCAGGAAAGGTGGCTCATGCCTATAATCCAAGCATTTGGGGCAGCCAAGGCAGGAGGATCCCTTGAGCCCAGAAGTTCAACACCAGTATGGGCAACACAGCAAGAGCCTGTCTCTACTAAAAATTTTTTAAATTAGCTGGTTGGAATGGTCCACACCTGTGTTCTTAGCTACTCGGGAGGCTGAGGTGGGAGAATCACTTGAGCCCCAGAGACTGAGGCTGCAGTGAGTTGTGATCACACCACTGTACTCCAGTCTGGGTGACAGAGCAGACTCTGTCTCAAAAAAAAAAAAAAAAATTAAAGAAAAACGAAGCTAAAAACTGGTACCATGAAAAGATTAATAAAATTCATAAATTTCTAAATTGATCAGGAAAAAAGAGTGAGGACACAAATTACCAATGTCAGGAATCAGAGTGATGACATCAATGTAGATACCTACAGATATTCAAAGGATAAGGGAATATTATTAACAATCGCAAACTAATGTATTTAACAATTTAGATGAAATGGACAGACACATGAAAGACACAAACTACCAAAACCTATTCAAGAAGAAAGAGATAATATAAAGAGATAGGCCAGACACGGTGGCTCATGCCTGTAATCCCAATGCTTTGGGAGGCCGAGGCGGGTGGATCACTTGAGGTCAGAAATTCAAGACCAGCCTGGCCAACATGGTGAAATCTCGACTCTAATAAAAATAAACAAAAATTAGCAGGGCATGATGGTGAGCACCTGTAGACCCAGCTACTCAAGAGTTTAAGGCAGGAAGATCGCTTTGACCCTGGGAGGCAGAAACTGCAGTGAGCCAAGATCATGTCTCAAAAGTAAAACAGCAAGACAAAACAAAAATATGTATATCTATTAAAGAAATAAAATTTTTAGTTAAAAACCTTCCCACAAAGAAAACTCCTATCTAGATGGCTTTATGGTGAATTCCACTAAATATTTAACAAATGTTACACTCATGAACATTTAATGAATAATTTTAATTCTTTACCAATTTCCAAAAATTGAAGAGGAAATACTTTCCAACTAATTATGTGAGTTCTTCACTACCCTAATATCAGAACCAGACAGACACATACCAAAAAAAGAAATTTACAAACCAATATTCTTCATGAACATAGATGCAAAATGCTAAACACAATTTAGCAAATCAAATTCGACAATATTTTAAAAGGCTAAAACATCATGACTGAGTTAGGTTTAGCCTAGGAATTCAAAATTTTTTTACTTTCAAAAAAATTGATATAAGACATCATATAAACACAAAAAGCATATGATCATCTCAATAGACATGAATAAAGCCTTCAAAAAATCCAACATCAGTTTCTTCTAAAAACTCTCAGCAAACTAGGTAAAAAGGGGAACCTTAATCTAATAAACAGACAAGTATGTCTGCTCTCACCACCTCTATTAAACATTTCTGGAGGTTGTAAGCAAGAAAAAGAAATTAAAGGCATCCAGATTGAAGAGAAAAAAGCCAAACTGTCATTATTTGGGGATGACATGACCATCTATGTAGGAAAGCCTGACGAATCTACGAAACAGGTACTAGAACCAATAATGAGTTTAGCAAGCATGCAGGATACAAAATTAATATACCAAAAAAAATCAACTGTATTTCTGTTTACCACTAATGAACAAGTGAAAATTGAAAATATTAATATCACTTATAATTACATTAAAAAATAGAAAATATTTAGGGATAAATGTGACCAAAGATGTAAGAATCCTGCATACTGGAAACTACAAAACATTACTGACACCGATTAAAGAAAAATCTGAATAAATGAAAAGATATACCTTTTTCACGCTTCAGGAGGCTCAGTATGGTTAAAATGTCAATTCTTCCCAATTTGAGCTGTATGTTCACTTCCATCTCAATCAGGTCTTTTTGCAGAATTTGACAGGCTGATTGTAGAATTCATATGGAAATGCAAAGGATCTACAATTGCCAAAACAATTTTGAAAAAGAACAAAAAATTTGGAGAGCTAATGCTACCTGATTTCAACACATATAGTAAAGCTACAGTAACCAATAAAATATGCTATTGATATAAAGATTGACAAAGAGATCATTGGTACAGGATGGAGTTCAGAAATAAAACCATGCATACGTGTATAAACAACAGATTTTTGACAAAGGTGAAAAGGCAATTCAGAGGAAAACTATACTGTTTTGAACAAATGGTGCTAGGACATGGGAGAAATATATACAGTCTTGAAATACAGAGAGTTTCACAGGGCATGTCGGATTTGGCAGATTGGGCTACATAAAAATTTAGAATTCATGTATGAGAAAGAGAACCTAACCTAACTAAAAGATATGCAACATATATTTTGAAGATAAGTTATATTTAAAAGATATACCATCAGGTCGGATGTCGTGGCTCATGCCTGTAATCCCAGAACTCTGGGAGGCCAAAGCAGGTAGATCACATGAAGTCAGGAGTTCGCGACCAGCCTGGCCAACATAGCGAAATCCCATCTCTACTAAGAAATACAAAAAATTTACCATGCATGTTGGTACGTAGCTGTAGTCCCAGCTACTTGGGAGGCTGAGGCAGGAGAATGGCTTGAACCTGGGAGGCAGAGATTGCAGTGAGCTGAGCTCATGCCACTGCACCCCAGCCTGGGCAACAGATTGAGACTCTGTCTAAAAAAAAAAAAATTAACAAAGGATTAAATTCCATAATCTATCAAGAGTTCCTGCAAATGACTAAGTAAAAGACAAAGAACATTAACAGACAAATCACAGGAAAAAAACATAAATTGCCAATAAACCTATAAAGAGTTGTTCAACATCATTAATGATTAAAGAAGTCCAAATTATTTTCCCACAATCTTATTACTGAAATTATTAAATGTTGACAATAGTCCCCCAAACCCAGAGCAGTTCCTTAATATGTTTTAGAAGTAGATTGTCACTTCTCATTGCTTCTCAGCCTTTCGGCTAAGATCAAGTATAGGGTGTCACTTCTCTAGAAACAGAAACAGAAACATGAGCAAACTTATTCTGCTTACATTTGTCAATACGGCCTTGAGAAACGAATATCAAAACACTGGATTTCCACGATCCACTCTGGCAACAACAGAGGCAAACAAGACAGGCCTCCAATCTTTGCCAGCTGTAATATATTGTCTCAGATTGACTTAAAGGCATATTTTCTCTTAATTCTAGGGAAGATGATTTACCTTTCCAAAGTGGTCCATCAGTGACATGCTACGCTAGAGACCTTGCATTAATTATTTTATTTAATCTCTACCACAACCCTGCAAGGTTTTTAAAGATGAGAAAACCAAAGACTCTTATGTTAGCATTCCCCAACCTTTTCAGCACCGGGGGCCAGTTTCGTGGAAGACAATTTTTCCACAGGTGGGGAAAAAGTTTGTCCATGGCCCAGGGATTTAGGACTGCTGGTCTATATAACCAGCCATATACTTCAGTGTCCATGTTTCTTTCCACTGCATCCTAAAGAAAGGAGTCTTCTAGGTGGGGGACAGACCAAAGTGTGAAAAAGGCCCTAAAAGACACTCAATAGGTCAAAAGTATAATAATCAGTAAAAATTCCACATGAAACGCTGAAAACAGTTTTAACGTTGCATATGTCTGTGATAAGCACTGATGTTGATGATGTTATTTTGTGCTGCAATTTTAAAGTGACAAGAATGCTGGTGTTGGCAATAGACAGATCTGGTCTCAAACCCCACCTCTGGTGCTTACCACCAGTGTATTTTTAGTCAAGAACCTGGTTCTCCACATTAAACTCAGGCTTCACATTGTCCCTTTAGAATGCTATTTATAATCCTATGACTAAGTTAATCATCATTTGACTTGTGTAGGAGTTAGTTCCTAGGACTATCTTTTCAACCAATATTCAAAACTATGAGCAGCTATAAGACAATCACTTTGTGTCACTGACAGCACCCAGAAAGTTACTTGTACTTTAAGAGCTTAACACACATATTTATTAGATGAATATTTTATTAAACCCAAGACAATATAGGTTGACAATACTAAGAGTTGGCAAAGATATGGGAAAGCAATCTGGTTAGGAGAACAATTTGCCACTGTTTACTAAACGAAGTGCTATAAAGAATAATACCCAAATGTCTGCTCTACGTCCTTTTACACCTTATTTCATGCCTCCCCTACTCAGCACCTTAATCCCTTTTCTTTATTTCAATCCTTTAGATTGAGAGAAAATGACTTAAAAACAAGGATTATGCTTTATTCTTCCTTGAATCCTCAGAAATAGCATAATAAGGTGCTCAGTAGATGACTGCTGAAGTGAACTGAATGGTAACTTTGAGAAGCAAGAGATCATTATATGCAGAATATTCATCTCAAGAGGGAAAGCTAAGTTTTATGTATTTTCGATTGTGACTCTTTTGTAAGTGGGGAAATTCTATGCCAAAGACTGAAAAAAGCACATCATAAATCATGGTTCAGTCCATCTGAGTACTGTTTTAATTTTAGCACAGCATGTGTTGAACTTCAGTGCTCTTGATTCACACATTTCTAATGCAAATATATCAAACTTTCAATTATTCACGGATGAATTATCAAATTTGTAGATTAGCTAGGCTTTTTGCTTCTTCTACTCCCTTTAGCTACATAGACCTTTGGGTGCCTTCTCCTTCTTCCCTGTGCTTGAATGGCAGCAGGATTAACTCATTAAGAATAAAGGAAACATCTGTGTTGCTTAAATGGCAGTGAGGATCTTGTAGAAATTCAGTACCACCTGTATGTAGTTCTATTACTGGTCATAAATTGAAATAAAATTGTCACAGTACTCAAAATTCAAAGGATATTTCTTGAAGTAGTTCATCAGAAAACAATTTTTCCTCATGTCAAAGAAAGAGCTAACTAAATGAAGCATTTTATTTACAACAATAAAAAAAATTATATTGATTCAAATCACCGGCAGTGTCTACAGACACATGACAGAAAGTAGACATAGACATCAAGGAGATATTTGGCCAATCACATTTACCCCAGCTTTACTATGCCTTTCATTTAGTGACAGGAAATCTACTATCAGCCCCATCACTTCAATGGTCAATTAATTAAATATTTTGGTTCTATTCACATCCTTTGCTTTGAGCCGCTTGTAATCATCTTGCAAAGGTAAGAAAAAGCAATCATGTTTATAAATTATGAGCATTTTCAATTCAGGTAAAAGTAATTTATCCTTTTTTATATTTTTCTATCACTACTAATACTTCATGTAAGTATGAATATAATCTTTGATGCACATGAACACATACAACTCCCAGTTGAATGTCAACACCTTTAGAAAGAAAAAAAAAGACTTGTATAAGGGAAACAATGGGTAAGCTTTATGTGTGTGTGTCATATAGTGAGTGTATATAACTACACATACAGTCATGCATTAACTCTGGGGATGCATTCTGAAAAATGCCTGGTTAGGTGATTTTTGTCATTGTGTGAACATCATGGAATGTACTTACATAAACCTAGATGATATAACCCACTACCCACCTAGGCTAAATGCTATTGCGCCAAGGCTACAAACCTAGACAGCATGTTACTGTACTGGATACTATAGGCAATTATAACACAACGTAAGTATTTGTGTTTCTAAACACAGCTAATCATAGAAAAAGCAGTGTTAAAATGTTGTACTACAGTCTTATGGGACCACCAGCCTAAACTCAGTCCACAGTCCATCACTGACCAAAATGTCATTATGCATGCATAACTTTATGTGAAACAGAAAACAACGAATAGCTAGGAAAATAAACTAATTGAATTGTGGGCTGTAGACCTACCATGTATAGCTGCATGGATTGTCCACTGCACAATTTCAGGAACAGCAGTCACCCCAACTACCTGGTGGATGGCACCTCCTGGAGTTGTGCAATATGGCAGTCTTGGTGAACATTTTTTTCTTTGGGATTTAAACATTTGGGTTTATCAAAACAATTAGACTGTGACCACAGCTTCGGATCACACTTCCTAATCTCCTAGCATGCTTAGAAGTGACTTATTCTCTCACAAGCTGATGTGGGGAGGAGAAAGAAAAGTAGAAAGGATAGGAAAAGGTGTCTTTGTAGAGGTAATTTTACAACAACAATAGCTAATATTTTTTGGAACTCTATTATGTGCCAAGTGTGGTTCATTGAACTTTGTACACATTAACAATTCTTATAACCACCCTAGTGGTAGGTACTATTCTTATCCACATTTCACAGATAAGGGAAGTGAGGCTCAGAGATGTTAAATAACCAGCTCAAGACCACGCTGCAGTAAACGGGAAAGACTGAGGTAGGAGCAAGGGAGCTAACAGACTCCTCCCCTTTGCAAAACTGTGACTACAGCTGAAGGTCAATTAGAGGCTCCTTTCATGTAAATTTTTATTTGCTTTCCCTAAAATAACTATTTTTGTTGAAAAATAACAGTCCCTTAGGAAGATCTGTCTTCAATCATAAAGTCAGATTTGGGCCAGGTGCAGTGGTTCATGCCTGTAATCCCAGCACTTTGCAAGGCCCAAGCAGGCAGATCACTTAAACCCAAGAATTCAACACCAGCCTGGGCAAGATGGCACAACGCTGTCTCTACCCCCAGAAAATACAAAAATTAGCAGGGCGTGGTAGCGCACACCAGTAGTTCTAGTAACTCAGGAGGCTAAGGCAGGAGGATTGCTTAAACCAGGAGGCGGAAGTGAAGGTTGCAGCGAGCCAAGATCAATCCACACTGCACTCCAGCCTGGGCACCGAGTGAGACCTTGTCTCAGAAAATATATAAAAAATAAAAGTAAAATCAGATTTAAAAATGAAAAAAAAAATTTCCAAATATAATTACTGACAAAATAGTAATAAATCTCCAAAATAAGCCCCCAAATTAAAGCATAAAATGCCTAGGATTACATTTACACTTAGCACAAATGCTAAAGGGATAAAGAGTAATTCTTAACTGATTAGCTAGCACTTTCTGCAGGCGTCTAGCTTTGAGAATGAGTAAAGAGAAATGTTAGGAGATGGGGAAACATCACAGAGGCACTGATTTAAAAAAAGGAAAAAAAAAGAGCAGTAAATAAACACAGGGAGAAGCAGTCACAAGAGCTTCCACAGCTAAAGGAAATGGGAATTGGGACAGGCCATGGTTACTAATACACAGCACAGGAGGCCAGGACTATTTCTAGAGTGAGTCATCAGCCTTTGTATACCTAATTGACTCCTTGTTTCATAACTTCTAGATATTCAAATTTCTACACATTCAACTTTTTATATAGAATCTTATTCATGTTAAAACAGTATCAACTTTGGATGAAATTTTAGTTTGAAAAAGCAAATTAATAAAATTATGACTTCAAATGCAGTAAGAAATTGCAAAAAACAGTCTTTTGTGTTTTTGCTTCCACTGCCCACCCCAATGCTGCTGTGTTCACATCAATTATTTGAGCAAATAAAATATTTAGAGTTATAAAGGAATATGGTAAAGGCAAAGATAAAACAGCATTTGTAATATGACTACTATTAAAGCTCTGGCTTGCAGACTGCTGGCAAATAGTCTATTTTCCAACTTGTCAAAACAACCCATTCTCTGAGCATGTTCAGAGCTTGCAGAGGTCTTCATTTATACCACAACGTCAGGAATTGGAGAAACAAAAACATTTTGAAAATGATCTGCGGTGTCTATTGTTTTGTAAAATATCTAATCAAATGGGCGCAGCCTGTCCAAGTCAAGAAATGTTAATTGGCTACAATAGGTGTGATGCAGACCTGGCCACCCACTCACCAGCTGCAGGAAATGAATTTACAGTAAGTTGGTCATTTGTCCTCGGACAAAGTACAACTGCCAAATATTTTATCCCAATTTGTCAGCCCTGTTCTATTCCAGTGAATTCCATCAATCCAAGGCCAGTCACAGTGTTTAGTCTCTACAGAACAATAAGCTTAACCCAATAGGTTTATTTGTTTAAGTCATCTGGTGAATTCTTTTAAATTATGCCTTGTTTCTAATACCGCTTGTATTTTGCATTCATGTAAGCTTCTGCTGCAGCTGCTTGAGAAGAAAAGGAAAGGAGGCCCTTGCTGAGCAGTGAGAAGAGAATACATTTTTAAACTTTCCTTTCTTTCTCCTAAAATTAGCACCTGGCATATGGAATATTCAGCAGGTGGCTCAGCAGGGACAGAGTTACTGTTTTTCATACCTGCCACTGAGATGTTTGACATTTTGACTTGATAAGGAACAAGATTCTTAAGGCCACCACTTTGTGTGTATGTGTGTGTGTGTGCACGCGCGTGCGCGCACACACACACGTGCACTCATAGGTATGCTGAGGGATGTCCCATAGAGATCTTCTGGAGGAGACAGCATAAGAGACAGAAGCTACTAACAGACAAAGTTATACAATTAAGAAAAATTAAATATCAGAGAAGGGAGTATGTTTCATATTGTTGAAGCTGAACAACTAATTCAATTCCCACTAGTATTGGAGAATAGGAAATTGCTTTGTAATTTAAAGAACTCCAGGAATTACACTTTATAATATAATAGGAATGTTCTTTGAAGATTATTTGAAGACTCTGATGTAAAGTTCACTGAGATAACTTCCCCCAGTTGTATGAAAAGTAGCTTTTGAATCAGAATTTTACAAACATTTATAAACATCAACAATCTGTGTCATGTACTATTCTAGGCAATAGAGTATCGAAGAAAAAAGTGGAGTTCCAAATGCAAAAGACATTTAGAAAGTGTAAACTAACCTTGTATATGGACAGTGAGGGAGATAGAAGCGTCTCAGATAATCCCCAAGTCTCTGGCTTGATGATTAGGTGAATAGTAGGATCATTAAGGATGTCTGACAAGAGACCACTAATTGCTTGCCTCATATTAATTCTACCCATTTTTTATGTAACTGATCTATATAGTATTAATATAAAACATAGCAATATGCCCAGTTAAAAAACACATTTTTCTGTCTCCATTACAGATAGGATTGTCCAATAAGACATAAGCAGACGTTTTTGGATGGGGCATCCGTGAGAGCCCTCTAAAGTATACTGAAGAGCAGGGTAGCAGCACTTTTTCTTTACCTTTCTTATTTCTGCCTGTAATGTCCAGGTTAGAGCACCCGCAGCTGGTTTGTGATCACAAGGTAACTTGAAGACAGAAGCTTCATGGTAAGGATTATAGAACAAAAACTAGGAAAAGCCTAGATTCCTGATAATTGGTGATTCATCATACTGGAATTAGCCCTGGGTTGCCTAACCCTAGAGTTTTATTTTGATAGAAAAATTAATCTTTGCCTTGTTTAAGCTGCTGTTGTT